>NW_024542075.1:0-485106 GCF_016758785.1 Suillus bovinus
TGGAGTAGACATGGTATTTCAATTGAAAGTGTTGAAAGTGTTGAGATCAGGTAGAAATCAAGTTGTATTCAGGTTGAAATCAGTTATCACAAGGATGATGTTTCAGTAAAAACAAGATCAGTGATTAACAATGTAAAATTTCGTTGATTGTTGTCCTTGTTTGGTTGTGGTTCAACTTTCGGCAATTGCCGGCACCTTGTGTTCAACTTCGAAGTTATCAATAATCAGTGAATCAGTTGATCAGTTCCTCACAGAACATGAACTCTCCTGCTACAGTTAGATTCAATGACCCTCCAGTCACCGAATATAACTCAATGGATGTGGATGAATCAACCGTGTCCCGGATGTCAACAGGTATGTTCAACATCCATCATACCTTATCAATTTACCAGACATCCTCAGATCAATTAAATCTTGGGCCAGCTAATGACCCAGAATCATGTTCTGTGTCATCCAATGGTCCAGAGGTCTTTTCTTCAATTTCTGGTGAGTTTATCAATTGATATGATGACAATCTAATCATCCATGGTCACTCAAATCTCACAGATCATTCACCTCCGGCTCAATGTGATCAACCAGGCCTCCCTGTTCACCTGGACCTATACCTTGGGCCTGAGGATGACCTGATGGCTGGGATGCATGGTGAGTATTATTTAAATAATCTAACAATGCATGTTGACACAAAAGTCCTTGCAGATCAATCACTTCTGGCCCAACCTGATATGCCGGGTCTAGCCATCCACCTGGATCTCTACCTCAGGCCTGATGAAGATATTATGACTGAGATCCCGGGTATGTTCATCAATTGAAATGAAATGTCCGGCCATCCCTGGTTACTAAAACCTGACAGATCCATCACCTCCGGCCCAACCTTATCACCCTGGATGTACCCATCCACCCAGACCTGTACCTCGGGCCTGATGAAGATTTTATGCCAGAATTCCCTGGTCTGTCAATCAAAACATCTCACCATCTCTGTTCACTAAACCCTTACAGATAAATCTCTTCCTGCCCAACCTGATCAACTGGGTTTCCCCATTCACCCAGACATGTACTTAGGGCCTGAAGATGATCTGATCGACTGTGAGGTGAAGCAGGAGTGTGCTGATTCAGATAGTGAGGTCTCAGGTGCACCGGTAGTATCCAGGGCATGTAGGTTTCTCCCTACCATCCAGGTTTCCTTACTTAATTCATCTCCCAAGCGATTGCAAAATCTCCCGAACGTGATTTGCCACACCCGGATGTCACCTATGAAGAATTGCTTGCCATGGTCCGGGAGTCTCCGGCCATTTGAGTCTTACAATCACACAGGCAGTGAGTATCTGATATAATCATTTATCTTTCTGCTAATTTGTCTCTTAGTTCAATCCATTCAAGATCGGGTCAGGATTACAAACAGCGACACGGACATATTCCCGACCCATCCATCCAACAACTACTCGAGGCTGAGAGACCATTCCGAACTGCCTGGGCAGAAACATCTGACAAACTCAGAAGAGCTGATGAAGACCTCCAGAGGCTGCAAAGAGCTGAACATTTGACTTCCAAATGCTCAAGGTATTAGATTCCCTCATTCTTAGGTTTGAAGATCAAATTCAAATGTAAATTACACAATTTCTGTTAGTAGACAAATTACCTGTGAACTTCCAAATGTTTATGAACCCACTCATGTCATGTAAACTACTTAATTATGGATGTATGGAACTCCCATTTCCGATTTATTCACTATCCGAGGACTACCGAGGCCCGAGTATCGATCACTGGGTCCATGTTTCGAGTCCGGCGCACCAATAACCTACTTCCCATTGCATGACATGGATATGTACATAAGGGGAGACAGTGTGGGATAAGTACATCACTTCCTTCCCCTCGCTCTTGTCACCCGAGGAGTACTGTCTAATGGCTTTGGCGTTGACTTACTCCGGGTGCTCCTCGCCGATGGCTCAATCACCGCTTTCTTTCCCCGCATCCTTTTCGGAGCCGGCAATGTTTTCCTCCCTTCCATTGCAACATCATCGTCAACCTCACCAATGTTGCCATTGGTTAACCCTGCCAGGAGGTCTCCCATTCGCGATGTCAGCAGTGCACCACATGTCACCAGCTTGATGGGGTGAGGCTTCGGAATTGACAGTGGGATTGCCATCTCTGCATGTGATGATGAAGGACCTTCTCCGGTTCTGGTTCTCTTTTTCAGTGATCTACCATCAGCCGAGTCATTATCATCATCATCATCATCATCCGTATGATGAGTGTCATTCCCGAAATCACTGTCGGGTTCGGAGGATGAATCCCTAGGGCTTTGGATGATTACCCTTTGCGTGTTTTTGACTTTACCCGTCCGATGGGAAGGCAACCCGCCTGATATGACCGATGCTACCATGCCGCCATCTTTGTTCTTCCATGCTTTGAACGTGAATGTTGATCCTTCGCCTTTCTCCTGCTGAGCATACCAGAAATTGAGGAGGGCCATCATGTCCCAATTTTGCAACTTGGAAGGCTCCTTCAAGTCAACATCCGCCAGAAGATATCTTCGTGACACAAAGTCATCCTGGCATTGAAGGATGGCACTCCATGGCACTACTGCCTTGTCGATCCCCGAACAAATCCCTATGTCGATGCATTCAACAAAGTCCCGGATGTAGCAAGGATTGACTCACGATAGTGCAATGTGAGAAAAGCCCTGACTATGGCCTTCTTCTCCTCGAGTTTTGTTTCAGTGATGTCCAGAAGCAACAGCATGCCATCTTCATCAGTGTTGAGCTCCAAGGCTGGTTTTCGGATTCTCTTGCGACCTCCCTTCATCTGTTGGCCACCTTCCCATACTCCGGCACCTATCACAGAGACCATCAACACACCCCTCTGGGTATCAACAGTTTAAACACTCACCAAACTGTTCCTGCGTGTACTCCTGCCACACCGGCTCAATGTCCTCCCAGTCCTTTGTCTTCATGAAGTTGTCCCCATCTCCTAATGCCTTGTTATCATCATGCCTGCGTGAAATATATTGGGTTGAAAGATCTGCGATGACAGGTAAAATTCACTCACATCCCGAACAGCACCTCGCCCTGTTCATTCTTCCAAGCTGACAGCACAAACACTCTCATCCTGCATTGCCTCCACATCTCCTTCGAAAAGTGCTCCATATATGCAGGTCCCTTCTTACGGGCGACCTGTGCTTGTATCTCAGGAGGAGGACAGTTGTTGGACCATTCTTTGGCGGTTTCTTTTGCCTTCTCCAATTCGTTGTCAGACAATTCAGCCATGACTCTCTTCACAGCTGCCTGATAATGCTTGAACATACCAGGATCTCCTGGCTTTGCCCCAGACTCATCCTTGATCCTCTTCAGCACCTCTTCCTGATTCTCCTGGTAGATCATCATCCTAGGCGTCCATTTCCTCCCATACTTTATCATGTCCTTCCTTTCCTTCTTTTTCTTGTTGTTGAACAACCAAGTCTTGTATATCTGAGCATTGAAGGAAGTGTAAGACATTGAAAATTTTGTTTCGCATTGCAACAAGGATGTATCACCTGCTTCCTCTTTTTCCATTGTCCTTTGTCCACCTTTGGTGCAAACAACCTGGCAGCCCTGGCAATTGCAGTGAAAACTGCCTGCTTCTCGCTCCTTTTCGCAGAAGTCCACTCAGGAAGGTAGTTCTTCAGCTCAGAAATTTCAGTTTCTGTGAGCTTCTGTGTCTGGGGTTGATGTGCCCTATGTCTTCCAGGAGACAAGCGATGGAATGACCTGACCTTGCCATGGTGACTCTTATTTGTGAATGTAGAGGGTAAGCAAGGAATAATTAATATTGGTTCAAAGTTCAACTTTGACCAAAGCCTAACAGTTGGTTAATCAACCTATATCGGACATGATGCCATTAATGGAAATAAATTTGTAATGAACAACTAATACTGCACAAACATAGCATTGGAATAACAATTTGTGCGACCTTCCTGAGCTAATGCTGTTCTTGCAACATTCAAAAATAAGATGAAGATAGGTCTATGCACCCCACTGCAAAAATCCCACAGGGTAGAAGCAAGGGGCAGAAAAGGTAGGAAAACTTGGGTCAAGGTCCCACTTGCAAGCACAAGACAACATGTCTACAGGTCCATGCCTAACTCTCCCCCGGAATCACCAACACTTCAGCCTGTTCCTGCACCACCTACTTGGGAAGACTGTCCTGATAATACTTATGAGCAAGACCAAGACTCATTCGAGCCTTTGCAGCTTCCAAAAACAATGGCAAGTGAATGTAAACCATTGGAGTGTCGTTCAAACATTGCTAAGTATAACAAATGCAGAGCCAGAATGACTACCTGAGGCAATGGCTCCCAAGGCAGGAATCATATCTGCATCACCTCCTGGATCGAGAAGCTCCTCCAGAAGATAGGAGATGCATCGTCTGCGACCAGGATGGGGTCTACAAATGTCAAGATTGTCTTGGGGAGCCACTCTATTGCACAGGATGTTGCAGGAGTCAACATTGTCGCAATCCTTTCCACTGGATTAGTCAATGGAATGGTCAGTTCTTCGAGCAAAGTTGTCTCGCTCATGTCGGATCCGTCATACACCTCGGTCATGATGGCAAAGAATGTCCTGCACTCGCAAATAGGTGGGATTTGTTTGAAGGAGACAAACCCGAGGACTAGCTTGAGCCTGAAGATCTACCATCCGTGTCGGGACCAGAGTTCCAGCCTAAGGAAAACACCATGGTCATCGTCGACAAGTCCTAGTTTCATACTTAAGTGACCTAAGTGATGATAAGAACTCCAAGCTGGAAATATACCTGGTCATTTGTGATGAACAGTAATTTCAAAGCCGAACACTTGCATCCTATCAAGCCATTTGATGAAGTATGGCTTGCAGATGGGCTGAGGTTCATGGTGGGAAAGGACAGATATAAAGCGCATCTTGCGGAGGCTGCTGACACTTTGGAAAAATCTAGCTGCAACAACCACCAGGCAGTAGATCAAGCAAATGCAGCTCGGCACAAGCTGGAGTTGACGGGTATTGGGGGAGTTGCTTGTGCCTGCCACAGCTGCTTTGTCCCTCATGCAGTGGTTGATTTTCAGAAAGGTGAAAGTCAAGCCGAACATGAAGTTCTACATTCACGAGTTGATCATGCATCATTTGCAGACAAATGAACATGGACTATGCCCTTTGCGAGGCTGCCCAGCACAACATGGAAGGCATTACCAGGGCTGTCACCTTTTATGACATCAACTGTCAATACAACAAGCACCTTCGGGTTCGGGTTGATCAAAGCTGATTTCTTGAAATGGTACCGGAATTGACCATTATTCCCGGCATCGGTTTGTGGCACGTGCATGGACATCAAGACAGCTGCTATGTCCGATATACGTCGAATTTCATTGAAGGCATTGGCCAGATAGATGGAGAGATCATGGAGACTCTCTGGGCATGTCTCAACCTAATTTCCCCCGCTGCTCGGGGAATGACATCCCCTCATTGACAGGAATGTCTCAATTTTCAGATGAATGATTCCAACTTCTGCAAGATGATCCACATGAAAAGGACCCTTTGCCGTAAATACAAGCAGGCAAAAAATTGCATCGCCGAAAGTAAAAAGGCTTTCGACAGACTCGATGAAGCAGCACCCACTAATTTGAAGACAGAATGGTTGGCCAATGAGAGGATCGCTCAATCCAGCAGAATAAATGATCCTGCGGCAATGGATGTTTATGAGATAAATATCAAGAAGGGTAAGCTGACCATGTCTCCATAGAAGTCCGACTTAATTTCACACTCAGCACCGAGAAAAAAGGAGATCAAACTTAGACTGCTAGAGCAGGGTAATGCCCATAATGCAGCACCATCTCAGAGATCTGTGGCAACATGGATATCTATGGGGTTGGCAATCAAGGAGGCTCAAATTGCATTGCTCATTGAGGTCCGAAGAATCGGAAAACGAACTATGGAGACACAGAGATTAGACCTTGCCCGGCAATGAGATCGTCTCCAAGGCCAGATAGATGGATTTACACATTCTGCTGTCACGCATCTTGGAGAGGGATTCGATGGAGATGACGATCATGACGACTTGAACGTAGACATCCTAGATGATCTCGATGATGACCTGGAAGATTTTACCGAGACATCTGATACATAGGATGAACTCGCCCGAGCTCATTGTGATCCCATTGCCATCAAACCTCAGGGGTAGATCGATGCAGACACTTGATGGCAGAGGATCTCATTCCTGCTGGAGATGTCCCTTCGTGAAGGGCAGGCAAATGATGCACTTCACAACCTCCGCATTCACTTGTGCAACAAGGCAGTCCTATTCCGAACGATGGTCAGGCAAGCCAAATCTCAAGCCCTGAAAACTCAAGCCTGGTTGCACAGGTGACTGTCAGTGCAGCAGGACTGTCTCCCTGCATGCGAGTATATATACTAAGACCAGGATCGCAAATGATGAAACTTGACACGGGGCATGGCCAACTTCAGAAGTACAAATCCCCTGCTTTGTGAGCAGCTCAAAGTCAGCACTGCTGTGGGTGATCCAAATGCCTGTGGTCAATGAAATAAATCCCTCGCGTGGTTCTGGTCCATCGAGGTCGACATGCGTGGTCCGGATCAATCATGGAATGAGGAATGTGAGTTCCCTAGTGCTTGACATGTCCGACATTGAGCTGACCAGACAAATATAAAGTTTACTGAGTTCACTGGCTCTGGGCAAAGGCACTACGGGATCGATGGAAGGAAGAGCTGATGTTGGTCCAATTCGAGATTGATTGGACATGTAACTTTTTCTTGTGGAAAGCAACCTAATGGGGTGACCGGATGCAGGAATCATTCATGAAACGACTTCTGGGTCATGCATGCTACTCCGGAAGGCAATCCCGAATGTATTCATTGCTGGCGCAGGACGCCCAGGCAGTGTTTCAACACCTGCAGACCATCTTGATAGATTCCCAAGATGAATGAATGGTTTATTGCCAATGGGATATAACAACCATTTCAATATACAAATTTAGTCCCAGGAATTGGCCGGGTCAGCCCATGTCGGAGTTTGAAAAATTTATTCATCCATCAGTGGATGATATATTCACATCTAAACCAACTCTCATTGTCATTGCCAGTGTGATACTCCTGCATCAGCCATGCCTGAATTATATCCTTCTCCTGCATCCACTTCTGACAATCAGAATTCCCTCAATGAGTACTGGCCCCTCACTCTCACTCCTGCAGACATTTCAGCTACTATGTCGATGTCTGAATCACGCATCCCCGCATCCATCTCCCAATATCAGGCGGAGGCTGCAAACAACAATCTTCCCCCTTTAGCTCGGATCAGGCACTTCAAAGCTGGGCTGCAATGGGAGATCACTGTAAGACCCTGACGACACTGGTGGTTAATGCTGACATCTTCCACAGACTTTTGTCATGCCCATCCTCCAGTACTCAGCTGCCAGGAACATCATTTCAGTCGTTCCCAGCCCTATTGCTCATATTCTTCATTTGATTCCCAGTCACACCTGGAACACGGTTCCGGATCACATCTTTTTGTATCACATCTGTGTGTTTCATGATGTCACAGATCCCGGAGATCCATCCCGGATCGTATCCAGCTATGATACCCCATGGTGGATGGGAGAAACTGCAATTCCGAACGAACCATGGCAATGGGATCGTGTGATGACTTGCTGTATCTTTCACTACCAGCATTGGTTAGTAAGATTCTTATTCCATTTCCTTGATTCATGACTGATCTACTCTAGGATGGCATTGAGAATGATGGTTTGACAATTCCGTAGCAGGTGGATCATACCTCAGTTCCATCAGTGATGGAACTGAGGTGGATTAGAGAACGCCTCCTGACATTACTTGAGGAGCAATGTGAGGGCATCCATGACAAGATGGCAGAGATACAAATCTACACTGCCATTCTAGACAGATTGAAGAGAGGCAGAGGAGAGTAGCTCTAGTCACTCAGTTGGAAATGTTGAAGTGCAAGTTGCATATGTGTTTTATGAGTACTGAAAATTGCATGTAAACATTGCAATATCTAACATGATGTTAAACAGTGCAGATGTTCATCACCATGTCCTGACCACCGAGGTCCGGATATCGAGTCCCAATTACCAAGACCCCATTACCGAACTCCGAATATCGAGTTTTGAGTTCTGAATGTTGAGTACTGAGTGTTGAGTACCGAATGCTGACTGCTGAATATCAAACTCCAAGTTCCGGATCTCCATTACCGATTCCCGACTCCCAGAATTTAACTACAGAGGTCCAAATATTGAGACCCAATTGCTGAACTCCGAATATTGAGTGTCAAGTTCTGAATATCAATTTCCGAGTTCCAAAACATCGGGTACCGAGCGTCGAGTACCGAATGTTTACTGCCGAATATCGAACTCCGAGTTCCGGATCTCCATTACCGATTTCCGACTCCCAGAATTTGACTACCGAGGTCCGAATATTGAGACCCGAGTGCCAAGACCCGATTACCGAACTCCGAATATTGAGTGTCAAGTTCCAGATATCGAGTCCCAATTACTGAGTTCCGAAACGTCGGGTACCGAGTGTCGAGTACTGAATGTTTACTGCCGAATATCGAACTCCGAGTTCCGGATTCTCCATTACCAATTCCCAACTCCCAGAACATAACTACTGAGGTCCAAGTATTGACACCTGAGTGCCAAGACCCGATTACCAAGTTCTGAATATTGAGTTCCGAGTTCCAAGGTCCGAGTGTCGAGTACCAAGTTCCGAGGTCCGAGCGTTGAGTACCGAGTTCTGAGGTCTGAGCATCGAGTACCGAATGTTGACTGCCAAATATCGAACTCCGAGTTCCGGATCTCCATTACTGATTCCCGACTCCCGGCATTTAACTAGCGAGGTCCAAATATCAAGACCTGAGTGCCGATACCCAGTTACCGAGCTCCTGGCCTTGATGACTGTCAATAAGATCTGAGTCTAAATACAATGATAGCCATTGCCCCAGTACCATTTTCAAATTTGTACAGCAGCATTCATACTTACATTTTTTTGCTTCTCTATGCCCTTTTGACTTGTAGGTTCCTTTTTCAACAGACTGTTCTTCTTAGCATTGCCTAGCGTAAGGTCGATGATATCATCTGGGCTACTCCAACCCAGGGACGGCCTTTTGTAACTGCGCACCACAACTGAAACCCCACTCCCTCACACTGAATGTGTTGGTGCTCGAGTGTCATCAAGAGACACGGAAGGCTCTGGACAGTTATTGTATGCATCTGCTATGGATTTCGGACCTTGAGTGTCATCAAGAGAGATGGTTCATACTTGGTAGTTGAAAGCAGGTACTGACATGGGTAATTACACTTTCTACTTGTTTCATCTTCCACATGGTGGTAGGGTTCGTCAATCCACCCTAGCCCATCCGCATGAGGGAACCCCAGCATAAATATGAACAGAGTCCCTCATATACCATGCCCACCCAACCCTATCCCCCTCCACCTCATGAACCCCATGTCTGACAATCCTTCTGGAAAATCCAATCATACACCCAGGATCGTACCCGAACTCCAGCTGAAGGCTTGGCATACTCATCTGAGCATTAGAATAATTCCCCACGGTGGTGAGAATATTGAAGCATTCAGGAATTGATAAATAGTCTCGATGATGCGGGGTTTGACAATTGGAAATGATGGATAGCGTGTTAAACACAGATGCCCAGTACTGGAGGATCTCAGACATTCTTGGCAGTTCCTTGCTTTCTGCCTTTCCTCTAAGGCTTGAAAATGTTCGTAACCCTGCCCAGTACTGCTCCAGATGCATGATCCTGAGTGCCGCTGATGTGATGGCTGCCGGCCTTGCAATGGCATTTAGGATTCCCTCGGACAATGGTCCCTTTAATGATGCAGATACCTCCGGGTCCGCTAGATTCTATGGGATTGATGTGCTCAACTACCGAAATCATCATCCTATCAAATCCTACCTCGTGCCCCTGTTGAAACCATGCCGGAGATGAATTAATGCACCCAGCAGGTAAGCCAACATCTTCCGAGCAATGTTTGAACCACTCCGGATTGGTTCGCCAATTCCCATCGACCTTCACACTTCTTTCCAGACTTGGAGACAGCAAGTCGGTGGCTGCCCAAATTTCCTTCTGTGGTTACCATTTGGTATTTAATATATATTGAGTAACAATGTATATCACACACCTGTGTTTCAGCTGTCAGGGCATCTGGGAGGTACCATGTGATGATGGTGCCGGACACATCTAGAATGGTGGTGGGTATGTCCACAAACCTTGTCCCCTCATGGCCGGGAGGACATCTCTTAAGCAACTTCTTCTCTTTCTCCTCATTGTGCCCGGTGTTCTTTGGGGAGATCAATTTGCTATATCTTGCAATGTCAATGTTCATCTGAACTGTGATGAAGGAATTTGAATGATCAAATGAATTTTCCGAAGCTGCAGGAAGACCCACTTGGATTTTTATATGCCTTTATGAGGCGATCTACCAATCGATCGCAGGCCATCACTAGATCAGTGTCTAGGTTAGGAGAAGGTATCACCGGATCTCCTCCTGTCTTCTTTGCATTGAATTTCTGTGCAGTATATTCAGATGCCTCGTGAGTGACTGTCAGGGCCCAAGTGCGCCAGAGGCTTATTTCAATTGCAGAAGTGGAAGAACCATTCATGATGAAGTCGATCTTGGGAAATCAGAAGCTGAATGCTGGACGCCCAGAGGTTGGTGTTAAAGGGGGTGGAGATAGTCAGGATCAGATAAGGGAGCCGAAATACCAGATCATTGGAAGTATGCTGGATATCAGATATTTGTTTGTTGACTCCCGGGGCTCGGATCTTGGCACACTTCACTCAAATTTCGGTAGTCGGAACCTTGCTTCTCGTACAGCAATGCAACAGTAATGAACCTGCAGCTGCAGGAACTCATTATGCTTCACCCGAATTAGCTACTCGGCAATCGGTACTGCATTGTTTTACAATTATCATTCACCTGTGCCCACCTGTCTATATTATATACTGCCCTCGGCCCACCCATCTAATATAATATATCCCTGGGCCCACCCGTCTATCTGATACCCACCTACCTTGACACTTGGCCCACCTGTCTAAGATAATATATATCTGGGCCCACCCATCTATCTGATACCCACCTACCTTGACACTCGGCCCACCCATCTAAGATAATATATATCTGGGCCCACCCATCTATCTGATACCCACCTTCCTTGACACTCGGCCCACCCATCTAAGATAATATATATCTGGGCCCACCCATGTATGTGACACAATATACCCTTGGCCGGCCCACCTGTCTAATATAGTATATATCTGGGCCCACTCGTGTATGTGATGACAAGTACCCTCGGCATACCCGTCTATCTGATACCCACCTACCTTGGTACACCCATCTACATAATATCCAACTACCTCGGCCCATCTGTCTATAGAATATTCATGTCCATCGGCCCACTCATCTACTCTACATATTCCACACATGAACCCACCTGCCTCCATCAGAAATAATATCCCTCCCAGCCCATCCGTCAACATTGAGGATATACATCACATTGGCCCATCATCAGCTGGCCCGTCTTATATGGGATATTATGTAGGTCAGGTGACCCATATAATACGGAAATATGTCACTGTAATATGTGGTTTATGCATCCTGGTAAACCACATCCCATATTTTCATGATGGTAGGAAGAAGTTGATTACTGGGCGAAGAAAGTGGTTGATCTCTTTGAGAGCTGGTTCTCTAGGTCCGGAGATAACGCCAACCAAATACATGTTTTCTGGCCTATATTGCAGACTCGGTGGGAGGTTCAGTAGCTCCATCACAATTGAACCCACTGATTTCTTCTTGCCAGAGGTCTTATTTCCGTGTGGGTTAAACCAATCTGTCGAAAGACTCCATGCTAATCTCAGGTCCCTTCTCTTTAACCCATCCATGAACAGCTCCCCATCAGGACCTAATATTTCCTGCATCACGGTGCCATCCTTAATATCCCACAAGTGATACTTTTCATTCATCACTGTTCCACAGTCCATGGCTTCTTCAATGCCTGGCTGACTGAGCAAACTGGCAAGAAAAGCATTGAAGTCTTGGACAACGTATGGGCGCACGGGTGCCCATAATTTCACCCCCTCATCCTTGGTACATTTTACCAACAACTGGCTACATGGCATACTTCCTTGGTACTTTATATAGGTACAACATTTGGAGTACTGCGATTTTCTGTTTGTGGTCACAGGCGGGTACGTGCATGAGCATCTTGTACATGTAGTGAATGTTCGAGTAATTGGATCCAGGTTGAATTTTTTGCAGACAGTACAGATATCGCAGGGAATTACTCGACTGGTGGACTTTCCAACTGTAGTTTCGAGGAGGAGGTTCAAAAGCCTGAGAATTGCATTGCACCATGGTCTGGTGACGTGTCCAAAAACATTCAGGATCAACACAATAAGCATGGTGAGGAGTATGGCAGGGTTTGTATTGTGAAATCTTCATTGGAAATTAGGTCCTGGTTATAATTCAGTATGCAGTCCTGTTTACTCAATATTTCTTACCTGTATCGACGATTGCTGATGTGCTATTCAGGTCTTTCTTCGTTCTACGACCCAGAACATCCATGATACTCCCCACTGCATCTCTAATTTCATACAATGATTGAAGAAATGCATGCCACAATTCTTCATTACAGGGATCATCATTTACTCGCATATCTCTGACCTCCTCCTGGGCTTTCTTCATCCAATTATGCTCTTTGGTAAGCATCCTCAGGACCTGTTGCTCATCAGACGAGTCAAGCTGATTCACAGTATTAGTTACATCCCAAAGATGAGTGTGCATCTCAATGTCAAGGAAATAAAGTCTGCAGTAATCTTCTGATGCTTGATCCTGAATCAGAGCTGAACGCTCCCTTAAAGTTCTAGTGGTATCACCCGATGTGCCTGATGTGGATCAGCTGGCCACCTGTATTGCCTCACTAATGTGCCTGTTCCATGCTCTGTCTTCTAGTGTTAGTTGGAAGATGCTTCTGGCAAGGTCCTCATCGTCACCATCCTATTACATCATTAATTAACTGCATAGATGTGTTTGTGTTGTGCACTTACCCTTGTGCTTTCCTTTGACATGGTGTTGATGGTGAAGATACACTCCAATGATCCAGTCGGTTTTGTAGTGAACACAAGGTTGTTATTGATAGAGAATCTCTTGTTCATTCATTCAATACTCATTTACACCTTCTATTTTTTCTGCTCTACAAATTTCCTTGTATTTTTTTTGTAATTTGTATCTCGCCTGACAACACTGAAAATTGAATCAGGCTCAGGGGCTGTTAGCTCAGCCACTTTGGAGTCTAATAAACCTTGTTTTGTCGCATTCTTTCTGATTGTTTCATATCATCTTAATTTTGCGTTAGTATGAAAATGTTATTGTAGTATTGTATGAACATTGGTAATTCATTGTCTTAATGACTTGGTGATTGTATTCATTTGTCTCCCCATAAGTATTGTATTTCTGAAGCGAAGAAAATCAGTACAAAGGTGTTCAAATTTAGGCATACCGCTCACTGTCTCAACACCAACTATGACTCCGCATCGTGTGAGTGATTCAATTTTTCTGTTACAATCCCCACCCTCACATTGATACAGAAATCTTCAGACTCAGGTTTGCGTCGAAGATGCATACCGGAATCAAACAACAAACCGAAAAAAACCGAAAGGCCCATCAATTTATGAAAGGTAAGTTTTAGTTTTTCTTCCAATACCCCCCACATTCATTCAAGTCGGGGCTTTACAGCCAGCTGGCTCAAGCAACAGTGATTGCACTATTAGTCACATTTTTATGTTTCGCCATCCTTTTGGCTGTGACCTTGCTACATAACTTACAGATATATCTACGTACTGGTAGACATGTATGTGTATATTAAATTGATGGTCAATCGCAAACAGATAGAAGAAACAGGGATATACGATGCTCTCGTGCAATGCTATTTTGATTCACCCCTTTTAGTGTGTCATTGACCCACATGCTGGCAACACCAGCAATATCAATGTCACTCTTGATTTGCTTGTGATGCACTGCGATTTAATTTTCTACAGGAAACACTAAAGCTGGAGAAGGATTCAGATGGCTGTACAGACATCGATGCGGAGGTCTTCACAGTTCGCACATCTCAATTTACTCTAGTCCTTGCAGTTTACCATGGTTTGTTCTCTGCAGGAAGACATGCTTATTGATCAAGTGGTGCAAGCTGTTGTCAACTCAAAGCTTTTTGTCAGAGGCAAGTAGATGCAAGTGGGATGAACTGTAAGTGTTACATATGATCTACCTAAGTAAAACCGACGTCTGACTGCACAATAGCCCCATATTCTAGTCAGCTTTGCGCTTGCTCTATATGCTCGTCTCGATTCATCTATCCGGATATTGCATACTACCTACATACATGTTGCACCCCACTCATCATAATCACTTTAATCCCCAATTTGATTGTGCCTCACATTACCACGTACCTACCATGATCGGATTTTATACCTGTCTTGATATAAATGCTAAACATTGACTTTGCTGATTCCCAGAGTGCCAAACTATCCAATTTTATTGTTCCTACCAATCAGACTCCCAGCGAAGGAGCGACCGAGTGTCCGCAGTGGTCAGAATTGAACTAATTTCACAATTACGAACTATTTGATAGTGGTACATGGTGCTATGTGAATTCCAAATACAAACTGCTTAGGATTACTCTTGTGATGTGCACATTTTTATCGGAGCTTCAACTGAGTCTGATTCACTACTTAGGGTAACGAAACCTTGGTTTGTTGCCTTCCTTTTGTATTCCACCCCTAACAGGATGTCTATGAACTTCAACAGACTTGATTATTATAGACTCAATTTCATAAGGACTTTTCATATGTCCTTTGTATGAAGGCTTTCCCTGCACGACACATGGACTGAATATTGTCAGACCTCAACTTTGCAGGAACTTTGAGCATTATGGCGGAGCTTCATGCTGAGTCTGATTCAGCTGATTCACTACTTATTGAATACAATACCTAGTTTGCTTTTCTCTATCCCCCCATCGTATGTAATGACACAGAATTAACTATTATTACTAAATTTAACTGATCAACTTTACATAGTTATACATAATATATTCAAATGGAACTATAGGCTCTTATTTGGTATCCAGTATGATGACGGCGCCTTACAACTATGATCAAAGAAAAACTGATAGCTACTACGTATAGATTTCTTGATGACAACATGCTGTGCTTCATCTTCCCACCACCATATCACTGGAAGCCTGACTCATCTTGTTGACATGCTCAACACCATGTCGTTAGCGAACAGCAAAGCCTATGGCATGGATCCCACCATGCACATGTGCAACAAGTCCTGCCAGAAATCACAATGCCACATGGGGGACAAGGGGATCGGTTGGATAGAGGACAAGAAAAAGCAGAAGTTATAAATTATCGCCATTTTGTGGAGAAGTCAGGGTCTTTTCTCTTGCAGAATGATTTGATATCGTGTTTGAGACAGGGATGGAGTTGAATATGCATTGAAGGATTGTTGAGTGGATGAAGCAAAAAGATATCACGAAGAAAAGGTTCTTGGGCTGGTCCAGGGAATTCCTAATGTAGTCACTCTCATTGTGGCTTGAGATGTTGAGTACGATGGAGAGCCTGACTCCACGTCATGCATCCGTCATTGCAACAGGAAATTCAGTCCTGGATTCCGCTGTAGATATCACCAGTGCATGCTTTTAACCCCTTGCAGAGAACCATTGTCGACATACTCGACTAAATGAGAGCTAATAGTCGCTTTCCGCAACTTCGTAGTCAGTGGGTTTCTTTGGTGCTCAAATTTGAGTCTTATACTTACAGTTCATTCTTAGCACACAAGGAAATGGTCTGAAGGAATGTCCTACATGGAGACCTTAGCCCGAAAAACTTTATCATTTATGAAGGACAAGGGTACTTCATCGATTTTGACCATGCACAGATCATCACGCAAGGCAACACTAGTGTTCATTCACATGGTACCGTGAGTTGAAGTTGGAAGTTTAATTTTGTACAAGTGGCTGATCTGATTGTCCAAAGGGCACCATGCCATACATGTCTATCCGCCTTCTGCGCCATTTGCATTTAGTGTCTAAACAGCGAGAGAAGGGTCTCGAAATGATGATGACAGAACAGACCGCTGCTGATGACCTTGAGTCTCTTTTCTACATTTTTGTCGAATTTGTGACCACATACAATAGACCGAAAGTGACAATAATATATTTGAAGACAGAGCAGTGGTCTGATCAATTGGAGGACTTAGGCTCCAGAGCTGTTTTGTACAAGTTGGGGCTAGTGCTCATTGTAAAGCATGACGAGGAGTTGATGAATCACATGACAGCTTACTTTGCTGAACTCAAGCATCTCGTTCAGGAATGGCACCTCATATTTCTTTGAGCAGTTGATGAAACTTCCGAGAGTGCTGTTACTCACGATGACATTGAGGGGGTCCTTGTGAAATGGATCTCTCATCAGGCTGCTGATGAGCCTCCTCCAGTTCCTCAATCCTCATTACTGAGTCCAGCTCACATCTCAGGTCATCCAGTTCCTCGTCGCTCAACCCGAAAGATTTTACAGGTAAAGAGACCATAAATGTTGTCCAACACATCATTGTTGCCTTTGCATAGAGTGTGCCTTCGTAGTATCATGTTATGAAGCTAATATTACATTTTTCAGTCTGCGATGTACTACTGTTATTCAACCAAAAATAACATACACTATGCTCATTTGGTCTGTGTACTCTCAAATAAAGATCATGCAAATTACGATATGGACAACAGTGAATAAAAATTGTGCTGGCTTATCTAGAGTGAGATGAACCTCTCACACCTGCTTTTCGCTCTGCATTGGGCTTTATTAATGACATGATTCATTGAATGATAAACTTCCTGTGAGATGATAAGTATACTTCAAATTAAACAATACAACGACAAACCAAGTGGGGAATTTCGAAGTCCTTGCAAATGTCAAGAAGTGCCTGAGCACTGGTTGAATTAGCTTTGTACCAATCATCATGATACCAATTACGAGGCAACCATGTGATTGCAATAGAGTTTTTAGACGTGCATCTCGCCTCCATGAAGCAAGAAAGCGATGTGTTTCCAATTGGAATTGTCATATTTTCCTCGTACATCGCAGGGGCGTAGGACTCAACAGCGTGAAGTAGATCAGTGATTGCTGAGCTAATCCACAGGAGAGCTACATGCCTCACAACCTTTGGTTTCACACCAACAGGGGTGTCTGTTTCATCCCTGCTCATGCCATTGACATCCAACTGGTCAATGATGCACCTAATGGCGTCCCACATTTGAGGATCGCGGTGGCAATTTTGCTCAGCAATTTTTTGACATCTTTCGAGCGTCTGCAAACACATGAGGCACAGAATGGGGGAAGTAGTACAGTACACTTACCCCATGCTTACAAGTGTTGAGCCTATCCAGACGTTGCCTCCAAGTACTACAAGAAGATAGTTCACAGGTAGCCTCCTTTCTCTGTTGCACATCTGTGAATCCTGCTATCTTGCTCTGATCTCGATAGGCTTGTTGAGTTTGACGAAGCTTGATAATGCAGAGCACGTGCAGGTCATCGAGGCTCATCCTATCTTCATCAAAAATTACTAATGGATAACAACCTGTCTGAATTTTTTGTTGGAAGTCTACAACTAACAAGTTGATTGCCTCTGTATTCAGCAAAGAGGACCTCAGAGAGTCTTGCCAGTCAATGATTATGTTGTCCAAATTTGGTGGGTTTTCATTGTCGTGATTAAAAGCTTGAACCATTTGCAGTGGAGGGAATTGAGGCAAGGGACCTGACTTGTATTTCAGAAGGTGTTTTCCCATAAGTATGTTCGAAATGCATCCTTAAATTTAGAATAATGAGCCCCTATTCAGTTTGATCACCCTAGACGTACATGTAAATTGTTCTTGGTACCCTGCTTCCCTGGGTGCTTCCTGCGAGCAGAAGGCATCAGATCATCGTCACATTCAGGCTTGCTAGTATCATCCTCTTCAGATGTACCACCATGTTTCTGGGCACAAGAGTTGTGAACACGAGGATTGTGTGAGTAGGTTGAGTGCATGATCTTAATTTCACTCGCTATCCAGTCAATTAATGTTGGTATCATGGTGTCGACTGCACTCTTGAGAGCAGGTACAACTACCTTATCAGATATTTGAGATAGTTGCTGATTTACCAGACGTCCCAGATGAGATTCTGTAACAGATGGCAAGGGCAGTGCTCTCATTCGTCCAGAGCTGAGAGGAAGACCAGAAATTGGTTTAGGACTGGTGACATGGTTTGTAGGTGGGGGCGGAGCAGTTGTTGGTATGTCATGATCCATCAGGATTTCGCGATCGGCTTGGGAGGGCGGCCTATCATCCATAATAGTATCATTTTTATCGGTCTGTTGAGTGTCTAAGATGGACATAGGGGCAGTTGTTGGAGAAGACAGATGAGTAGATGCAGTAGATGTATATGGAAGTGCTGTTATTGGAATCAAAGTTGAAGCATCAGGACGCATAGTAGGGATGACCGGAGAAACGGTCATTGAGATGGATGGAGAATCAGGGGACGTTGATGAAGCAGAAGCAGAAAATGAGGATGGAGATTCAGTGGTTGTGGCCTGGAGGGAGGCAACATTCAACAGGGAAGATGTAGGGGTAGACTGCAATACACGGTGCAGGGAGTGGCTGGAATGTTGCCCTTCGCGCGGGACAACAGGAGTAAAAGAGGTGTATGGCCTGTATGGCTTGTATGTCAGTGAATTTTTATTCCTGTTCTCTAGATTAGCACGATGTTCTGGTACAGTTGGACCTGGAAAGACAGTGCTCATGCGAGTGATGAAACTAGAGAAAATTGCAATCTCCAAGTCAGTGTTAATAATGGCATCAACTTTCAGTCACGTACTTGCGGGCAGTCTGCCCAATAACCACAAGTGCTGCAGCAAGGTTTGGGGAATTCAGATTGATCTCTGGGTCGTCATCCAACATAAAATTGTTGTTGTTGTTGTGTTGAGCCATGATCACAAGTAGAACAGCAGGTCTGTTTCACATCATGTAGTGTCATGATATAAATGCAATCGCGGACTTCACTTGCGAGGCATCCGCTGGCTTTGCCTGTCTGAAAACCAAAATGAAGATAGAAAAAATAGAATAAGATCACAATAAGACAAGTGGAATGATGAACAGGAGACCTGTGACGACAAAAAATGCACCTGGAGTCTGATTCATTAAAGACTAGGGCTGCTACAATAAATAAGAACCAGGCATTTGAACAAGATCACAATAAGACAGGTAGAACAAAAAATGCACTGAGAGTCTAATTCATTGATTTTTGGACAGCTGAACCCTAATTCTAGATCCAGGCGAGTGGATGAGAGCGATAGGGGTGAGGGACGTGATGCCCAAGGCACTCACAGATACTTTATGAGGCCTGGCAGGAGTGATCTTCGAACGTCAGTCTGCGTGACAATTATGGAATAAACTTACTCGGCAACTCAACGGTGTGTGTGCATGAGGTAGATCTAAGTCTCTTTCAAGACTTGGGCAGTATTTTGTGATACACTTGGAGACTAGAACCACTACAATATAATGACTTAGAGTCTATAGTCTACTATACTACAGGTTAAGTTACATGACAAAATACATGACAAAATATATGACATTGCATATATATAATAGGGGAAAGAAAGAAAGTCAAACAAGTGCTTCAGGACCCTAAGTAGTGAATTCCAAGTCAGTCGAAACTCCAACCGAATTATCCGGCAGCCACTCAAATGCTTCGGAAATATCCGGGAGTCTAATCCTCCCACTCACTACTTAAGCCCAAACCTTGTCCTAAATGTCTCCCTTTTTACCATCATTGTTTGATTTAATTTAGTTGTTCAGTTGGTGTAGTCATTAGTGTTACTGTTGTCTTAGTACTTATTGCATGAAAACAACAAGACTTGTCCGTAGTCGTTAATTTTGCATAGCAGTCATTCATTTTGCTCAATGACAAGAATAACAACCAAGTCCAGCCAAAATTGTGTACATGTGAGTACAAGGTAGTCACTTCAGCACTGGAATGAACTAACAACTCATCCTGCCAGCTACCAATCCACCCATGGCTAAATAGCACGTCCTACAGGTAAAGTTCATATTTACCCAAGTTCGTCTAACTAACTATGCCTAAAGTGTGCCTGATGACATAGAACGAACTCCACCAGCTATTCCTTTTCCCTCCAAGATTCCCAAGCTGTGAGGAGAGGTCTCTCATCTCAGTCGGGGTGGATACAATTTACAGGAGACAGTTGGCTAGCCTGCTTCTGAATATGAAGAAACTTGTGTGCATTTTCATTGTGTCTGTTCCATCTATCTGTTTAAATTGTTTTCATGTAGGCTTTTGTTTTGCAGCTAGCCTGTAAATACCTCAGAGTACACAAGTCATGGAAACTTCAAGCACAGCCACGGTTGGCCATTGTCTATGCAGAGGTAGGTCCGGGGCTTATTGACAGTGTTTGTCACTCATTTTCTGTAGGTGCAGAAATGGTATCCTATACTTGAACGTTATGAGGGAAATTGGGTCGTTGGTGATATGCTCCATATCTTTTTGAAAAATAGTTGTAGCCATGATACTGCGGCATAAGAATGTTTGCCTTATAATACTATTCTGAAATCCAAAAATTACAGTTAGTTAACTTTGGTATGTTTTATTCTACAACAAACAGTAAACCCTTCATTCATCATTTGTAGCAACTCTATCATACAAGCACACTTCATCTGTTTGGGTGATATGGCTCTATTGTACATGGGGTACTCTGGACTATTCAAAGTTTGAATGCTCAGTCTGGAAAGTGTCCAGGCATTGCGGCAGGGTATCCTTGCTCTATTGATTAGGAATAATGATGTATTGGAAGGTTCGTGAACTTACTTGTTTTATAGACATGGCTTGATTGTGCAGTTACAGCAGTTCCAAGAGATAGAAGACCTCATTTCACTCCGTGGGGGATGATATAATTGATTCCGTTGAGGATTCGTTGTGTGACCATGAGTGAGGTGAGGCAGTCCTGTTGAAACCCCTAACACAATGTCATTCACATGGATTGATGTAGAACAAATGATCTGTCTTACACTGTGTTTCCCGACTTGGGCTTCATCTGAACTGGCTTCAGAGAGCATGATCTCGTCAACATCCACATCCAGCAATGCACTTTGGAGTGCAATGTACATGTGTTTGCGTAATTGTTCAGTACCGGCATGCCTGATCTCACAGTGATGATCGATATACTTGTTTACACATGCGTGCAACCCGCGGACAAGTTTTCTTTTTTTCGGTGACTGGTACTGGTACCACCAGGCCTTACCACAGTCGTCCATTGTCAAAACAATGGCAAGGGGTACCATCTCATTTCGAGTAAGTAGTGTCGATAAACAGCGAGCGAGGTGTTACTAACCTCGTCATCTGCCATTGTAGTGTCCATACAGCCATATGTTCCACTCTCTGTACTGATGGGAAGGTCGAGATCCATAGTGAATACCATCCATGCATCCTGACATCCTCAACAATGAGGAATTGTAGGTAACTGATTTACTTACTTTGTCATCTTCATGTTGCCAAAGCTCACATTCATAGGACGTAATTGATGCCTTAATAACCCATTTCAGTTCCTGCATTTCATATGCGTTTATGGCTCCCCTGAGAGAACACGGAGAAGGTCTGCCATACGGGTTGAACCTTGCCTTGAGAGTGTTGTTTTTGCAGGAAGTCATTTTTGATGCCATGAGTTGCATATCAAGCACTTACTTTCTGATTTAAAAGTAGTCTGGGCAGACAATAAGTGTTTTCATCACCGATCAAGTTAATATCCTCGTGATCAAACTCTAAATCATATTGATGCTTCTCCACTCACATCTCCATAGTTGCCAACAGACAATTGGCCAATTGTTAATGCTGTTTTTTGTTTACAAGCTTCACAATTAATTTGACTGTCGGTGCTAGGTTCGTAGTTAAATACGGGCAACTTCCCTCTTAAGTGTCTCCACCATGGATGCAAGTCTCCAACTTCAGTCAAATTCTGATTTCGCTGACACCAAAATAGTTCTCTAGTAAATATACTCTCACTCGTCACACCAAGGCAGTCAATATCTTGGCTGTGAATATGCATGGAACATTGCTCCTTACTGGAAGTAATCTGTCTGTCCCTCACTTAACTTGTGCTGACAGCCAGATAGGTAATGATAGTCAAATAGTAATATGGAGCCTGTTGTCCGGTGAAATGATTCAGGAAATATTTACACCAGCAGCAGACTATATCAGTGCCATTACCTGGATGCACATCAACAATCATAGTGAAACATCATTTGCATTTGGTGTTTCGGATGGCAACATTCAAGTTTACGAATGGAGCAATGATGTATGTGAACAGGGGTATCGCTATCAGTCTTGCTGATGAAGTTGATCCACTCAGGCATTATTCGAATTCTGGAGTACTACCATCAGTCACTCAAGTGCGGTGGAGTCGCTTGCTTGGGATCCTATCCGTCGACGACTGGTGAGTGCCAGTGGTGGTCATCCTCACGTTTAGAAATTCACATCAGACAGTGAGATGCCTAGCCATCGATTATTGCATGATATTGATTGTTGTCAGAAACTCTTGTATCTATCACCTTGCAACCTGAAAAGCAGCCATATGTTGCACATGCAGTACACTTCTACGACAACGGTGCTTCCCTTTTGGTGTCATTTCTGGAAAGCGGTGAAATGTCGGTTGACGATTGCATCCTTATTTTTAGTCTAACTCTTGTTTTAAGATTCTGCTATTCTATTGAACCTTGGGATTTAAAGTGGCGCAAGAAGGTGCAGGGAAGAATGTAAGTGAGGGCTTCATCTTGCGTACTATATATTCACTCATCCTGCAGCGGCAATGCCTTCCTCGAGGGTAATTTCCTCCTTGTGAGCAATCTCAAAGACAGGGTGGATAAATATGCCATTCCTACCCTACAGCGGGTACAGTCCTACAACCATGTGATCCTCTGTAATGTTCCTCTGCAAATCTCCGTTGCTTGCGAGGCGGGACTTGTTTTTGTTGGAGGTGATGATGGATTTGCTTGTATATTCAATTACAATACAGGGGCATATCGAGGATAGCTAACACATGGGAATTGGGGTGATCAGATCATCCCTGTCGCAGTAAGTCTGGACCTTGATATACATTACCATACTCACACCTTGTAGTCACACAAAGGGCGTGCTGGGTGCACCATTATCACCGGCAGTTGTTTTAATGGACACAGTGTTACGGACTTGGATAGTATCTTTTGGCAACGCTCAAACAGAGCGTATGTCGTCAACGGTTGCAGACATCCTTGGGCTAGCCCAAGGTTAGGGATCTTACTTGGTGAAGCTTCGGCAAGTAAGATTTAACACCTATGTCCAAATCGGGTAGCTTATGTCAAGCGGGGCTCGACGATAAGTGTATCTGCCAAGGCTTACGATACCTGAAGGTTAATTGTAAGATCTGTGTTAATAGGAGGACAGGAGTCCGACTAGTTAACAGGGGCTTTGCTCGTCGACGAAGTCGATGAGTAAAGATCGAGACTAAAGACTTATCCGTGATGAGCAGATAAGAAAGTAGAATATAGACTGCTGGCTAGGCAGAAAGGATCACTCTTGTTAGGAGTAGAAGGTCAAGAACCAAGTAGATTCAAGTTAAGGAACTAGATACATGGTAGCAAGTTTATATAGAGGAGAGGACACATATTAGTGGATGATAACTCGTACTACCGGAAAGAGAACTGGTCAAAGGGTGATACTAGAAAAGGAAGGCACGTTCGAGGTGAGTCATAGGCAAACCGGAATGTGCAGATAGGAAATGAGTCAAAGAACAGAAACAGGAAGTGAAATGCGCAGGGGCACAATCGTGCAACTGCAGAGCTAAATATAAGTACAAATGTGTGACTGCGCACCGAGTCATAGATCAAGAAAGGAAACAGGGTAAAGGAGATGTGGCATGCATTGTATCATAGGTTACCATCCGAACAGTAAGGGTAAATGGGACTGCCCACAGGGTCAGTCAACGGGTGGAACGGAGCATGGGTACGCTTCGTCAGAGAAAGGGTCCGGCCAGATGTACTGGCTCTGCTGGAGCGACAGGTAGAGGGCAAAGGGGAATGCAAGGATGACAAGGATAACAAGAGCAAGGTCAGGGTAAGGGTGTGATGCAAGGGTGGAGATGAGGAGGATAAGGAGAAAAATGGTAGGGGCCCAAGCATCTAGATGTTCTTGTAACAATGGCGACAATAGCTAATGAACTCCAGATATCGATGGAGGAGGATGCGATGCCTGCCTCGCCCCTTGCGGGAGCTTCGTCCACCTTGCAACTTGTTCGATTTGCTATTATCTGTGTGTTGGTAAACATTGCCATGCACACTCTTCATTCAGGGACATTAATGGAACTTTGCCTGCAGCTTCATGACATTGTAGTTGGTGCTCTTTAGGATGTGTAGACATACTGTTCAATTATTTCATAATGTGTATGAATTTTCTATTATGCCTACTCATAAAATTGAATGAGCTTCAAATTTAGAGAGGAAAAACTGGTATGGATTCCTCTTCCCCTAAGCGGGGCACTAAGTGGGGCACTTAGCAGGGAACTCATATGAATTGTGCAATTTTTTAAGATTGCTGTCAGAATCTAACTCTAGACATATCCATGTACATATTCATAATTTTTCCTCCCTTGGCTTACCAAACATAGCCCCGCTCCATTCCCTCAACCGATTTAAACCAGAGTTTCAATTTAATACATATTTGATTGTGTGGAATATCTACTATTTATATATGAATCTTGTATCCCTTATATACTTGTCATTTTTATTATTTGATTATAAATCTCACAATAAGCCAGATCCGTGCCAACAAATTCAGCAATTTTGTCTATACATATTTCCTATTTGTTCATGAATCTGGGGTCAAAACTAATTGTAGACTTTTTCAGGTTTTGATCATGAATTTTGAGGTAGACCATGTTGTATTCCATACTAGGAATTTATCCCTCAATTTGAATGGAATCTGTCACAGACTCTTATTCCGTCATGTCTCAGGTGTCACCTCCTTATGTCAGGCCTCCCCACACTATTCCCACACATCACATTTCCGTATTTTTCAGCCACACAGTGTGGGAATTACCCCACAACACCACAAACATCACTTATTTTGGAAATCTCCACAATATTAATTATTCCCACACCCTTCCCACCTCACTGCAGCTTCACCACTACACCACAATAGGTCCCCCTTCATATATAAGTAGTAGATTAGTATATATATGTATAACACAATATAATAGACCACTTTTTTTGCTCATTTGTATGCCAGCTCCTCCTCCAGGGGCAATTCAACATATGGTAGAATATAGAACACTTTCGCACTTTTGCCCCTTTGGCAGGAAAGTGTTCTGGGGCATTCAAAACATGTTTAGTAGTATATATGAATATATTCCCATCTTTATTTGACCCTCTAAAGCGCCCTACATCAATACATGTAGTGTATGTATAGGAAAACACAAAATAGGTTCGCATTTTTTGGTTTTTAGCTATATTGACTTGAGAAAAATGTCCCCAACATCTATTTAATAGTAGGAATAATGTGTCAGGAGCTCAGGACCACATAGAAAGATCTTGTTGTGTAGTGCATTCACCTTCTCCTGGTGGTTTACCCCCTGTGAAATTTTTTCCTGTAGGACTGGACCTTAATTGAGGCAGGGAGTCTATGTATATGTATATTTGGAGTAGATGTATCATATAGCTAACCCATGACACCCATAGTATCTCTCTACAGGAACAAAAAGATAGAAAATCGCATTTTTGACATTTTTGATGTTTTTTAGTACCTTACCATTGTACATCTGGTCAATCATGTTCATATATCATTAGAATAGTGTATACACTTAATTTTACAATGAAGATCAGTTCAAAATAGGTTGTAGGTTTGAGATACTGCATATACTTGCTATTTCTACTGATAAGGGGTCAATACCTTCAAAACATCGAAATTTTAATAATCAAAAACTTGGAGTACATTTCAAATATATTCAGTATCATATGTATAGATTTACAGAACAATCCAACAAGAATTGAGTGCTGAGGAAGTAAAATAAATCAAAAATTGAGCGTGGGAAAGTTCAAAAACCCAAAACATCGAAAATGGTCAGTTGAGTTAGTTGTAGGACTTTAATGCTGCATCAACTTACTTTACCACTACATTCCTTCCACATATCTTCCACCCTCAGGGCAAAGTGTAGTATAGGTTCCTTGTGCACTACAACATATTTCCTATTAAAATTCAATGAAATCTTTGATCTATATCATGTGTAAATGTGACTTTTGTGTGACATGTTTCAATTGTCATATTTCACACATATGTTCCTTTGCTTCCCTTTCACTCAATACTAAATGCATAATGGCGCCTACACGCCGAGTCCCCGACTCCATTTCCCACAAGCCGCCAAACCACAATCTCTCCCGCAATTCTAGCAGTTTACCTCACCTGACATTTATTTTGTGTTCCTGCAGCCAACTAATACCCTTCTATACCCCACACATTATTTCAACATTCACAGTATGGGCTGTGCATCCAGCCATTGTGTCATAGTTCAGTGAAAGCCCGTTCTTTTTGGATTGCTTGAACTCCCCTTCCTATGAAGCCCGGTATGGCCCATCCCCACCCTGAGGCTAAGTAGTGGAGCTCCACTTCCCCTTCCACCACACCCACACATTTTGACAATTTTTCCCTATCTTTTATTTATTTATTTATTTATTTGTTCACACTCTATCTAGATTACACCCTGACCAGTGACTGCTGCTACTCAAGGTCGCAAAGTGAGATTGACACTTCAATTCATCCACATTACTGACACTAACATTGCTTATATACACACACACACACCCAGTATCATACAAAACCGAAACCAAACAAAATGGTGCCACTTTGGGCATCTGTCACCAACACTTTCACCTTGCGAACATCTGACATTGTCAGGTCCAAACCCACAGATGCCCTACATGTTTGCCCCAGCCATCTTAGCTGCCTTCCTAGTGGGACCCACATGGGCAGGAGGAGCATCTGCCTTGTGTTTGCCTATAGGGTCAGCGGGCATTCCAATGCCATTGGGAAGGGCAGTCTTTGTCCTCTCTGTCAACAGTAGAACACACAGGGACTTTAAAGTAGTCTGGTAGATGCGTGAGCCAAACTCACAGTTGCAACAGGACTTCCACCGCTACTGGAGTCCCCTTGTCCAATTGCTTGGAGTACTCAGAGGGATGGATGAGGCTCCCATCCGCATCACGCACATTTGGCACCACCACAGGCACATCATCCAAGCCGTGCAGATCGATCACTGTTTTAAAATGACCTTACAGATCTGGCATGTCCTTGATGGTCCAGCCATCGACCTCTGCTATTATCAGCATTTTCTCCCAAGACACAATGGAGCTCTTGCCTTTTCCTACTGTGGAGGCACAGGTTGGAGTCTCCTTTTTACCTGAGAACCGCTGCTTGAGAATGTCTGTATCTGTGTTAGAAACCATTCACATTCTCCATTGTGAAGATACTCACCACCTGTAAAGGTCACATCCATGTCTGACCCGCACATGTCAGAATGCAGTCACCCATGCAATGTGAGACTCACTTTCAAAATCCTCCAAGGAAAACTCTGGAACAACGTTGTACATGGACACTGCTGCCTCCGGAAACAGAGGCTCAGTATGCACCACAAAATGCAGTGGGTCAGTGCCTGAGATGCCTCCATTCCATATGAATTGAATGTCCTCACATTTGTCTTTATGTCACTTATGAGCTGATATGGGCTGCACACTTTGTAGCAAACTCACTGGACTTCCTGATCTTTTTGCAAGCACTTACGACATACATCAAAGTGTTTGCTGCCTTCTTGCTGCACATGACATCTTCTGCTGGATAAGAGTCGTCCAATGTTTGCAGCTCAAACTGAGCTTTGACAGTATGGACATCCTTGACCTCAGGCTGTTGTGCATGTCAGTTGAAGCACTTCCTCACAGATGATGATCACCATACCTGTCTCAAAGTTGGCAGTGTAAAATACAGGTCAATGCGAGAGTGTTTCCCTCTGAGCTCGAGCATCGCTGGAAATAGGATGCTGAAGCACAGACCTTTGTTGTCAAACCATTGTTTACTTCAGATTTTTGAGTCCCAGAAGCGAGGGTTGTTGGACTGAGCCAGTGCACCCAGCCATTCCGTGCTGGTGGCATTGGGCTCATTTTCACACACTATTAAGGCCTCCACAAGCAGACCGGGATGCATGGTGTATAGAGTAGTAAGGGATTTGAGGTTGAAGGTTTCTGTGGAACTCATTGTGTGTCAATCACACTTTAACATTCCAGCCACCCCACCATTTAACCTGCCCCCAGGCCCAATCATGTGATTGCGACCTCATTACTCCTTGTGATTAATCTGTGTTTCACTATCATTGCTGTGCTGCGCTGTCTTGCTGTCATTGAGACTATGTTCCATGACCCAGCCCTTGAGACCGCTCGCCAATCAAAGAAGTGTCCCATCTCCGATTTCCAGAGAACCATGTCACACTCATTCATTGGTGACAGCACGTGACTGCCACATTCACACTGCATTCCGTGCTCATAGCACACAATTCATTTGCTGGCTCTCAGATCTGCAGCCTAGGAGTGCCGTACCACAGTTTATCATACATATGTTGCACAGATCGCTGCAGACTTTTATGCACAAATGTGACTGTTATCAGTATCTGTCCTACAAGATCTCGTGCAACAGACATATTTATCCTTTGCAGCCTCCTGTGCAATCAGATGTGTGAGATTCAGCGATTCTGCATACACCACATCCACAGTCGAGTCGTTTGCTACCACTGTCACAAATGCTGCACCATAATATGGCCAATGTCAGCACATTTGTACCACTCACACTGTGCAGCCTACCTTGTAGCATTCCAGGCTCACTGAATAAACTCTCGCTGGCCACCACAATCCCATTCATGTGGTGTGATGCCCTAACATCAGCACATTTGCTGACTGTGAAGGTGGTCCTCCCTCGTTCTTGATGTTGAACTGCTCTGCCAATGTCAGACTCAGATCCCAGCCCCAAACCCATGCACAGGACTATGTACAAAATACCAGGGCTCCCCCCTCTTTGGCAACATCTTGGTGATGAGATAATGTAGCGGACATGGTGTGTTGACCAGGAAGCCAAACTTTCTGTCACAGTCCTTCATCATTATACTCATCAAATGACCAGGCCCAGGCTCCATACATTTTTTTGATCAATCAGACTGCCTGATTTGTCAGTCAGGCTGTATGATCAGTCCAGGCCACTTCAATTCATATTCATTCAAAAAGGATGAAGCTGTGTCTCATTAGGAGGTGTCACAATACCTGAGATGCAGAGAGTCACACCCACTACCTCCTGAGCAGGACTCTGATCAGGCTCATAGTTTGACATACCTGAGACAGAGAGCTACACCAGTCAAATCCAGCCATCATACTCAGCACTGCCTGTGGACTCTGTGCTCATCAGCAGTGTGTGCGATATGACTCATATAGGCTGTAAACTGCTGGGCCTGTACCTTGTCCTACGTAAGTTCACCAAACATAGACTTGCACAAGCATGCTGATGACAGTGGAAGCAGAACAGACCAAGACACCAAGACACCGACACTCCACTTCTCCACTTATTGCAATTATGCATGTATCTTGATAACCACCACAGAATACCCTGTCATAGACCTATCAGACATAGTTCCAAGGATGCGAGATCATGTGATGTTGAAAGGCTAGTGTGTCTATATTTGCAACACTGAACAGAACTGATCCCAACCCACTACATGCAGATTTCATTGCCTTCCTCATATGAGAGGGCATCATCCAATTTTTTTTCAATAATGCAGCCAAAGGTTATGCAGTAGCAGACTCATTTAACAATGTGTAGAAGGCATAGACACAAGTGCCCCAAAGAAGATGATCAGATAGCATCCACGAGCACTCCATTGTGTGTGTTTTTTTTTGGAAGAAACACATGTCTGACTTACGATCATAGACAAGCCTCAGTGTCAATTGTATGATATGGAAACCCAAATTCTCTCTATATGGTAGCTACAGCACACAAGTTTGTCACATCATACTTGCCTTACAATGTCACATCATGCCAACCCCAGTATCGTGTGTACTAGTGTGGTGTGAGGCAAAGTCATCAGATCCAAGTGCCATTTCAGGCTGTTGTGGACCCAGGGATATCAAACTTCATTCCAGAAGATGGCCTTCTAGCCTGCACCACGTTCTGATGATGTGTCCATGTGACAAGTAACACCTTGACTGTACTGGTCTCACTTTCTGTGGTGGCCTTGAACAATCCTGCACATTTGAAACACATCCCTCACCAGTGCCTGAGACCATCCTGACAGTGACAACCACCGTGCCTACCAACACCAGAATCACAGGATTCTGCAGACAACTCAGGGATCATGGCCACCTGCACCCCAGTCTGATCACGACACCGTTGAAAGCCCTGCTCCACCTATTGCCAGACATGATTAGCAGTGCAGTCCAAGACATGATGATCATGTTTGAAGATGAAGGTGCATTCATATTTGGTCAGTTGAGTGCTGCCACATCGATCACACTTTCCAAGCTTACACTATGACAGTCGAACGTTGCATTAATGTAAGCCAAAGGCAAGGCTATACCTTAACCTTCATTTCCCTTCTCACATCAACTAGGTCTAAATGTGATTCCCATCTCACATTAGACTTTTTCCGTCAAAACGTATTCAGATCATGAAACTTGGGGAAAACTGGAAATATGGACCATGGTTTGAAACCAAGGTATGGGTTGACTAGTCTGAGGACTAAGCTAACAGACTTTATCTTTTGAGGGTCACCTAGTATTCATGTCCATGCATGATTCCCACATCATGCAGGACACCGCATGCAATTGCTTGGGGCGACTCCTTTCACACCATGTGTGCCTGCAAAGAGAAGATTATATCCAAGTGCTTCAGAGCCATCATGGAGCCATTTGTGCCAGAGAACTTTCAGCGGCTGTGCAGTGTGTTGTATGATAGCAAAGCAGTCGTGACTGGCTCCTGTGCCATTACCATGCTTCTTGGCCCAGGTGAGCATGCTCCATGAGACCTTAATATCCTGGTCAACCAGTGCTATTTCAGCCTCATTAATGCCTTCTTCCGCATCACACTCTCATATGAGTGGGTCAATCACAATGTTGCACCTCATGACACATTTGAGGGTGCATTGGAACAATTTGTGCATTACAAACAGGGAAGCACTGTCATCACTGTCTCCTCCATGAATGACACTTCCTTGTTTAAAGTGGTGCTAGCTGCTCCTTCCACTGCAGACATGGTTTTCATGTCTCCTGGCGGGCTGTGTACATTTTATCCGACACTTACCCTCAAAAACAATGCCATTTTGTCCTTAACAGGGTTCCTTATTGAGCCTGAGATGAGCATTGGCAGTGTCTGGAGCGAACACTTTTGTATGTATGATGATGCACAATTCCTCAGCACAGAGTGTGGACGAACTTGCCCTAGCCTGTGGCGCAATGTGCGAGATGACAGATTGTCTCTTGTTGTCCAGTGGGACCACTGATATCTGCTCCAGAACCTCATGTGCAAATCTCACACTATTTGGAGGCTTGCTGAGGCCTGCGAGAATGTGCATTGCAAATTTCATTCAATTCCTGGCATGTACAGGCCACTCCTGCCACCAAAGTGCATGGTCTCAGATCTCAACACAGTTGTGGATGCCTGCTTCCTCATAAGCAGGCACTCATATGTGAGTGGCCTGCCAGTTTCTTCTGTTTCAGACATTACACCATACTGATCTTACTTGCAACAGAAATCCCCAGGTGATAGTGAAGGCTTTGTTGTATGCCACAGCTGCTGATGTCTCCGCAGATTGTGCCTGTGTGTTTGCAAGAGGGAAGAGAGCACATGGAATGCATCGACTGATCTTGAAGTCAATTTTTGGGTCAATACTTTGGCCCAAAATAAGTTTGTTGTGCCAATTTCACGATATAGGAAAACATTTCTTGTCATCCCCAACCACCTGACATTGCTCATGCCTTATGCATACACCATTTATTGTGAAGACCTGTGCAAGCTTTCCCTCCCCCCAATGCTTTCATGCGCAATCTGTTCTCACACATGGGAATCAACCATGAGATCAAAGGCAATGTGCTAGTAATCAAACATCCCAAGCAAGACAGGAACAAGGTTCTGGATGTGACTGAAGGTGACTTACCACTTATCCACATGTTACTGGATGGGTACACAGCATTTTCCTTCACTGCAAGTAATGCACTGACAGTCAACACACAGGGGTGGGCTGAGCAAAATGCTTTGGAATCAGTTTAAGTAGCGAAGGTTGGGAGAGATGAACAAGGGCCTTGCCACGTGTTTTGTATTTGTGTGGTATCTCTAAATAATAACATTGTGCTTTACATGCATGTCTTGTTACTAGGACTGATGGAACTGCTCATGTACCAATATTGAACTGTGCTGACCTGTTCAATTTCTGTTGTTCTGCATGTGAGAGCATGCATCTGATTTTTCACTGGGGTATAAATGCAGGCCATGCAGATGTGACATGGATGTGCCAAAGTGAGGTGGTGGCCACCCATAAGTCAATCATGCATGATATGGTCATCAGTTTGCCGGTCAAGGTGCAATAAACTGATATGATTCAGGTCTGCTCTAGTACATGAAAGGTATTTCAGCTGCTCAGAATTGAATTGCCATCATGCTCTATAGAGTGCGACACCCAACACTCCTTGGGAAAGCCAGGAGGGCAGCTATCCTGTGGGTGTCCATAGAGACACCTCCCAAAGATTCTGAATGATGGACTGCTCACTCACTCGCTTCAGAGATGAGCATGCAAGCAAACCTTGGTGTATCGGCAAATACAATGCAGACTGATAGGTCACTAGCGACAGTCTCAATCATGCCTGATTGGCTTCATGAGAAATTCATGTGCAGAACTTGGCATAGTGCACTCACCACTAAACACAGTGGGGCATGTCAGGATGTGCTCAAGAGCAAAGATGACGGTTGAGTGTCTTTTGACTGAAATATGATAGTTGGCTGCCCGGATTTTCTGACAAGTGGCGATGTCCTGCATGATGTGGGAATCATGCATGGACATGAATACTAGGTGACCCTCAAAAGATAAAGTCTGTTAGCTTAGTCCTCAGACTAGTCAACCCATACCTTGGTTTCAAACCATGGTCCATATTTCCAGTTTTCCCCAAGTTTCATGATCTGAATACGTTTTGACGGAAAAAGTCTAATGTGAGATGGGAAATGAAGGTTAAGGTATAGCCTTGCCTTTGGCTTATTCACTTTGGCTAGAGAAAACCATAGAGAAAAGTACAAAGCCAATAAAAAACCTATCCAAAAAGACCGTGTTTCAATTCCTGCCAACTGCATTATTTTTTTGACTGTGTTTCAATTCCTGCCAACTGTCTTATTTTTGCTACCTACTTTTCTCTAGTGTTTCTTTACTTTACTTTTTCATTAGGATGCTTTGACTCACCTGACACTTCATAAAATTGTACCCATAAGGTATGATGTCATAAGACTCCACAGATACTCCTGCAGGTATTCTGTTGAAAGATATTATGTCATCAAGCTCTAGATTATTCTACTCTACAATGACATCATTCATGATGTCATTTCCTTCTAGAATATTCTGCTCCACAATGACTCACTCTGACTCACTCATGGAAGGTTCTGGAATCTTTTGCTCCACAATGATGTCACTCTTGATGTCATTATGATGTCATTACTCCACATTCCAGAATGTTCTGCTCCACAATGATGTCATAGCTCCATCTTTCACTTGTATTTTATTCTTTTATTGGGTTTGACCCAATATTTTGATTGGTCCTCCTTATTTTTTATTGTTTGTGAACCTAGGTTACTTTCCCACACAAAATGTATATAAGGAGAGCCCATTCTCCCCCAAAAAAAATATGATCTCCCATTTGTAGCAATCTGCCTCTCAGATATTTCACTTGCAAAGTTAGTCCCTTTGAAGTGAGACAAGTGCAGGGAAAAGAATTCCCTTGAGATTATAAGTTTCTTACCTTAGAAACTTATTAGTGTCATAGACCAAGCGTTCTTGGTCATATATATAGTCTTTGAGACCCCTTTGTCTCATTGCTCTGTGCCCTTTGACTAAGCGATCTTAGTCATCTATCATATTGTTGAGACCACGTCTCACTAGTTGTCCCATAGACCAAGCGATCTTGAACATATATCGTATATTTGAGACCATTGTCTCACAGTCAGGTGTCCATAGACTAAGCGATCTTGGTCATATTTTGTATATTTGAGACCACGTCTCACTAGTTCCAGTATCCAAGTCCAGAGCCTAGAAGGAGATTTCCTAGGCAAATACATTCCAGAAACCGAATTACGTGTCTAGAAGCTTATTCCTAGACAAGAGATTTGAGTTTCAATAAAAAAAAGTAAAGCTCCGGCTAGGTTGATCTTTATAAAAAGATTAGTTTAGCGAGCCTCCCAAGAACTCACACGTTATCTACCACGAAATAGGAAAAGTCGTAGACCGTGTTAATCGAGGACTGGCAAGCAGTCTTATCCAAAGTGTAATTGTGGTGTCATTACATTTACACGACTTTATATAAGACCCTCGGTTATTAAGACAGCGGCAGGACTGGCAAGTGATGGAAGACTTCCTCCACCAGTTTCCTTGACATACAGAACTAACAAAGTTGCATGAGCCAGGCACCCAGGAAAGCATAATGTGATAGGGCTCACACTGTGACAGAGAGGACCCAAAGAGAGAAGAAACCATCAGACACACATTTGTGTTGGAAGCTATGCAAACACATCAAGCGTATTTACAGCACAGCAGTATACACCTGGCATGTGATTTCCTCAATGTTGAGTGCTTGTGTGCGTGATCGACATGGATGGGACTCACTGAGGTCTGGACCCCCATTCTCTTGGCCCAAGACACGCACACACAGATCTTCCAGGCGGTCTCACTGGACCTAAACACTTCAAAGGGATGACAATGGTACAGTGTCTTTTACTGAGAGTTGCATGTGAGACAAGCAAGAACACATTGAAGGGGCAGACCAAACCACACTGCCAATGAATATTTGAATCGACTTCTGAAATCATGAATCAGGATGAGAGAATCACATTGACAGTCCGAAAACACAGACCAGATGTACGATGATGCTCAAGATCTGTGCAGGCTCAAAGTCATGCACCTTGATGACAGGTGTAGATGAAAAAATGGACAGGGTGAGGATTGAGCGATGCCAGTTGTCTCAACCATGCCCCTGGATTTGTATCAAATAACCAAGAAGCCTCTGCATCTAGCTGTGGCCAGCCTTGGGCCAGTCATCCATCATGGTGCCAGACCATATGCTGCACGTCAAAAAGATGTGCACTGAAGTGATAATCCCCCATGTAAATGGCACCACAGAGCATGTATGTACAGTCACTGGTGGCACATGGCACAGTGAGGGTTGGTGAAGGCAAAATCTTAGGCCCAGATACGCTGATGTCAAAGACAAGGAGAGGTGGCAGCTCACACACAAACACATGGGCTCGCACCACTCCATGGTATTGTCTGCATGAGTGTGTCAGCAATGAGGATGAGCACACATTAACCTGTGCTTGCAAGGAGTAGTTGATCCAGGTTTGTGTAGACATGGAGTTGGCTGTCATGTCACCTAGGCAGGAGTCTGCCACCACCTTGTGCCAAGTTTGAGTATCACACACTGTAGGCAGACTATTTCTGGCATACACAGACCTCGTCTAATTACCATCTGTACTGCAGCCTTGGACACACCAAGGGACAAAATGCACTTGGGAAGCTTGTTGTGATGTCAGTACATCGAGTATCCATCCAGCTGAACAGCCAACCTGCCCGCGCCTTGGGAAGTCTGTGGGACTGAACAAGCTTAGCAGGTCATGAAAACGGTCACGAGATTCATCAACAAGATTTGTGCACTGCAAATTCTCCTCGGATGAACAGATCATCTGCAAAAGGTCAGAGACAGCGATATTCATTGGCCCAATGGCACGCCACTACGTCATCCATCCCGAGTCAGCTTGGAGAAAGGCATAAAGGAGCACCATGAAGACAGCATCATATGCACAAGACCAATCCATATCAGACCATCTGTAACCCGCTGTGAGAGGTTTATCAGCCACATTCTTATCTGCTTGCAGCTCGGCAAGATCATGGAGGACCGCTCCTGATCGTATGTGAAGGCTGTGTCCAAGTCTTGCTGTTACGACTGGGATAGTTCTGCTGTTGCCGGTCAAGATAGACCTGTCGGGCGAACAGTTCGTCGGCCTTCCTAATACAAGGAAGGTTTCTGGTGGTTCCTACTGCACGAGCTGCGGCTTCTGTGCAGGATCAGCGGCGAGTGGTTTTAGCACTTCTACCGCAATCAAGGGTTTCAGGCTAAGACAGTGAGTGACTGTCTTAGAATCAGAGTTCAGGCTACTAAGGGTGGAGACCTTAGTAGATCAGGTTTCAAGGGGAAAACCCAGTAGATTAAGTTAAGGAATACATCTATGGTACATGGGGTTTATATAGGTAAAAATGGAGCGGAGTTGCCGCGACAAGAAAGGTAACAGAGATAGGAAAAAGAGTACAACCTATCAAGATAGCAAAGATAGGTGAAACTGTTACAAGAACATCTAGACGCTTGGGCCCCTACTATTTTTCTCCTAATCCTCCTCGTATCGGCCCTCGCAGCATACCCTTACCCCGACCTTACCCTTGTCATCCTTGTCATCCTCGCATTCCCTTTCGCCCTCTACCTGTCGCTTCAGCAGAGCCAGTACATCTGGCCGGACCCTTTCGCTGACGAAGCATACCCATGCTCCGTTTCACCACCTGACTAATCCTATGGATGGTCCCCCTGCCCCTACCGTCTGGACGGTAACCTATGACACAATGCATGACGCATCCCCTTTGCCCTATTTCCTTTCCTGATCTCTGACTCGGTGCGCAGTCGCACATGCGACTTATACTTAGATCCGCAGCTGCACAATCGTGCCTCTGCACGTTTAACTTCTTATTCTGATCCTTGACTCACTTTCTTATCAAAGCACGTTCTACCTCGACCGAACGTGCCTTCCTGTTATAGTCATACCCTTTACCGATTGCCTCTCCTGGTAGTACGAGTTATTACCCACTAATACGTCTCCTGTCCTCTATATAAACTCGCTACCATGTACTATATTCCCTAACTTGAATCTACTTGGTTCTTGACCTCCTACTCTCACCAGAGTGATCCTTCTGCCTCGCCAGCAGTCTATATTCTATCTTCTTATCTGCTCTTCGCGGATAAGCCTATAGTCTCGACCTTTACTCATCGACTTCGTCGACGAGCAAAGCCCCTGTTAACTAGTCGGACTTCTGTCCTTCTAATTAACAACGATCATTACGATTAACCTTCGGGTGTCGTAAGCCTAGGCCGATATAGCTTATCGTCTCGCACCCGCGTGACATAAGCTACCCGATTTGGACATAGGCGTCAAATCGTACTTGCCGAAGACACGCCAAGTACGACCCCTAACCTTGGGCTAGCCCAAGGACGTCCACAGACCGTTGACGACACAAGCTCTGTTTGAGCGTCGCCAACAGATACCATCCAAGTCGTAACAGAAACCGCCATGCGGCGCAAGATAGTATCTATGTTACAATCAAGATAGAAGAGAAGTGCGGACAGCCCGCTTGATAAGAGAATAGCCGAGTCTAGATGAGTCTAGAGTCGGCGGCATGGTTACAAGAAAAGAAAAATGAAATAGGAGTAAATGTTATTGTAACACTTGCAGCTTTGCATGGTGGTGTAGGATCCTGTGAGTAGTCTTCCCTTGTTTGCTTGGCTGCTTTGGTCAGAACACAGTGAGTGTTAAAGCATGCTCATAACTTGTTTGACCACAAAGTCTTTTCTGCTGATCAATGGTGACATGCTGAGTGATTCACAGTCCATCACAGCACTGTGCATGAGAAGCAGCAACATAGGATCCGAACCCCCCTTCATGTAAGCTTACAATTACCTTCAGCAGTGTTTTGCCTTGTGCTGAATGTCCAGTGACTGCAAACACGGGTTGAATGGGGAGTTGCTCTCGAGAGATGTGAACCTTCAAGCTCACATCTGCAGATCCCGGCATCAGTGTGATGAACGACCATGCCATGGGAGTGATAGGATACACGCCCTTTGGCAGACCAGGAACATGCACTCAACTGACAGGAAAATAGACAAGAGCACAAGTACAACATGTGAAGCCACTTGGACACACCATTGTATATAGCTTATAGACTGTTCCTTGGGAACCATTCACGATACCAAGATCTGTCGAGAGGTTGCGTGAACAAAGAATCACAGGCATGCCAACATACAATGGGATGAAGCCTGGGAGAGAGCTGGCTGAGGTAAGTGCAGACACATCTAATTCAAGCAAGTATTCCTGCATTGCCTTGTCCATAACATCTCATGTATTTTTCAACTTGTCATTGGCTGCACAGACAAACAGCTCATCTGGTTTCTGAATACAGTTGGCTCTTGCTTTCATGAGGTTGAGCTGCTGGCGCACAGCATTTAAGGTTTTCTATGGGTAACCCTAGGGTTTTATTTTCACACACCCTACCCATACCCTTGCACACCCCACCCATCAGGGGTAGGGGTATAAACTGAACCGTCAAAACAATGGTGTCACATGAAACCCACGGTTAATAGGGGTATAAATCAAACCATCAAAACAGCAGTGTCACATGAAACCCGCAGTGTCATTGAAACCCATGGTTACAAAGGATAACTAAATGCTAGAAATATGCTTATTCAATCAACTCGACATCCGATGACTCTTGTTTCCTCTTAGAATTAGTTTTCATGGCAGCTACAAGGTCTTCAAATAAGATGAGATCATGATGAGCCCAGGAGCCAAGACAGAGAAATGCTTGAATAGATGAACCCTGAAGGCGGTTGTGAGTGAAAGACAGCAAGTGGCAACCCTGTGAGAAGACCCGTTTGACTGCAGTAGACGTAGCTATGTTTTTAAATAAATTAGTTGCAAATTTATAATGCAAAGTTGAAAAAACAGTACATGGAATACTCAGATAGTCCAACGCCATTCGAAAGAGATTTGGATAGATGTGATGGTTAGAAACCCACCACTTAAGAGGCTCCTTGACATTCTCGACTGGTTTGTGGAGGTACTCGTCAAGCTCGCTAGTCCAAGATCCAATAACAGCAGTCACTGAAATATTTGCAAAGGATGTGAAGTCATCATCATCGATCTGGATAATAAGTATCAAAAACATATAATATATTGCAGTAGGAAACTTACTAAGTCATTTGTTGTGCTGGAATTGAGCACTTGCACAGGATTTGATTTTCCCTCATATTGTTTGACATATACTTCACTCGCAATCTCCTTTGCGTGGCTAATCCATTCATCGTTCCATTCTTGCTGCTGAAAGTATTCGAGCTTGAGACCAGGATGTAGAACTAAGTAAAGGTGAGTTGTCTGTGATAATAAAAATAGATTGGATGCTTACCCATTGCAATTTGGTATAAGGAAGAAAGATTGGTCATTGAATAGTAGCAGTTAATCTTCTTGCATGCGAGCTTCATAGCGGCCTTGATGGCTAGATGGTATGGGTTCGTGGTATGAGGGTTGAGATGGCAGTCGAGCTTGTCCATTGCAGGTATCACAGCAGCAATGCTCACTGAATCTTGAGAGAAGAAAAGAGTTGCTTTTTTGTATGTCTATACGCAAAGAAGAATCAGTAGCTAAACGTAATCCAAAACAAACAAGCACGCGCACCTCAAGAACAGCAACAAGATCTTTGATGATGCCCCAGTCCTTGTTGTCAAGCTCGTACTTGCGCAATTTCAATGACTTGTCAGCCATAATCCTGTCAATTGCATTCTTATAAGCAAGCACAAACTTCATCATGTTGTATGTCGAGTTCCAGCATGTGACAACATCATGTGGGATAAGTCATTCCTTGAGGTCGAGCTCACGGCAAACCTTCCACCATGCTGGGAGAGCTATTGTAGTTGAATGAATGATCGCGAATGAGAGTTTTTGTATCTGTATTGAATAGTTAGTGTATGACAGAGTTGGCAAAGAAAACATATGTTACCTTGGTGACTGTGTCACGGACAGCGGCAGTGTCTTCCAGCAGTCTGGCCTGCTCAACCTCACCCAGCTCCTGCAGCTCATCAATTTTGTCATCCTCGTCGTCACTCTCATCTTCACCCTGCTCATCTTCTTCACCCTGGCCTTCGTCATATTCAAGCATTGCATCTTCATCAACTTCACCTTCAAGGTTTTCCAGTGTGTTGTTGTTGCTGTCCTTGCCAGAGAGTGCTGTATTGAATGGTCGTAGGAGAGTCTTGGCGGAAAGTTGGAGTGTGTGATTGAAGCAGCGGGCACGATTTTCTTTGGCAAATGAGTTGGGCAATTGGTCGAGTTTTGTTGTCTGTGTGTCATTGGATGTGGAATTGTCACCATTGAAGGCGAGAATCTTCTGAGTTAGTCCAAAATCTTCAAGCATCTTTGAAATACATGTGCCAATGTAGCACCTGTGTGAGACTGAAAAACAAGGGTGAGTTGAGAGAATGATTAGATATCATTGACTCACTTCAGGAACCTCAACTATATCAAGTAGAAATGCAAGCATGATACCTTCATACTCAATATGAGCAGTCCATGCCACAAATGCGCGATGATTGGTAGCTGTCCAGGCATCTGTTCCAAAATGAACGCGACCAGGGTGCTCCTGTAATTGTGAGGTTAGTCAAATTGCTGAAGACTACATAGCAGACGCATGACACACCTGAAGCAACTTTGCAATGCGCACCCGGCACTTTTCAAAAGATGTGTTGATGTCATGAGAGATGGTTTGGTTGGAAGGAAGGGTAATGTTTGGTCAGCCAGCTGTCAAAAGATTGCGCAATTCCCAGTCATTGATGATGTTGACAGGTCGGTTGTTTTTGGTGATCCATCACACAAGATGGGTGCTATCTGTTATGGTAAGTATTCCAATGTGAAAGTACGCTGAAAAGAAGAACATACCGTAATTCTGGGTTAGTGTGAACACAATGCGAATACTTGACTGGCTGTTTGCCATTTCGTGCAAAGAGGGCAAAAACCGAGCCATTGCATTCAGAGGCTGCCTTACCACTGATGGCAGCATTGACAGTGTCTTCACCAAAGCAACGAATGGTGTGATGCTTCAGATTAGCTGTTGAAGACTTGTCCTTTGAATCCTGAAATCGGCGAACACCACCAGCACGCAATTTGCATGTGAGAGCAGCACAGGTGAAAAAGTGACATGGTGGCATATTGTGGTACTGAAAGATGACAGTAGGTTTGAAGAACGCATAGATCGGTGAATGCCAGGTTTTTTTAAGTTGTTCTAGTAGGTATTAGCATTGAAGTGAAAGGAATGATACATAAACATACCAAGTTCTTGTTCAGGACTCAGCTCAGTGCTCTCGGGCTCGCTATAATCAACCGCCTGACTTTCTTCATCGTTATCGTCACCATTCTCATCACCATGTGGGAGCGTTGTTGTTGATGAGCAAGATCTGGTAGAAACTTGAGAAGACGTTGTAGAGATAGATTTCTTGAGTTTTTTAAGTGGTCATGAAACGGCCTGGACACTCTTCTGTGCAAGGTTCTTGATAGGTGCTGTCTTTCAGGAGATAGTTGAAGACTTTGTGGAGGATGTATCAGTTGGCTTTGCCATACTGAGAGGAAGTTCCAATGACTTACCTGGTGTACCAGTGTCCATTTTATAGTATTCTGAAGCCAGTTCTCAATATATTGACCCTTTGACTCTTCACTGTTGGTCCGATTTGAGCGGTAGTGTGCCAGTAATCCGACCATGCTAGTGGTGTGTGTCCAAGTTGTGGGAAGCAACAATTAGCAGCCTGGGAGTGTTATCAAAATGCTGCCAAGTCAAGCCTTCAACAACTGAATCGGAGTGATATTCAAGCTTTAAGTTGGGTGAACCAGGTGGGTGCAACACAACAAGAAAACCCGCTACTACCCATGATACCGCAGTTCAGGTACACAGTTTGGCCTCAGTGTACCAAATATGGTATGTTACCCTAACCCGTGCAACCCCTAACCCTAACACCATGGGTTTTTCCACACCCGAGGCAACCCTTAACTGGTCATTACATTGGTCCTTTCACCAGTTCTCATTTGTCTTCGCTTTTGGGAGTTTTTCAGACGTCCCCAGTCTCCATCATACCCAAACCAGGCAAACCCAGTAAATTTCGGGTCATTCAAAATTTTTCATTCCCATACTCACCTTCTCTGTGCTGTCCTGAGCCTTCTATTAATTCTGTGGTGGACTCTGATGACTTTTTGTGTACTTGGGGGACGTTCGACACTGTTTGCTCGATCATTTGTCACTTACCTCCAGGTTCGCAAGCTGCGACTCGAGATGTGGCTGAAGCCTATCAAACAATTCCTTTGCTGCCGTCGCAATGGCCTGCTGCAGTGGTGCGTGTTGATGAAGATTCATACTGTGTGGACACTTGTACATCTTTTGGGATGGGACCGTCAGCAGGGGCATATGGTTATGTTGCTGATGCTGGTGCAGATCTTTTGCAAGCGGCGGGTTTGGAACCACTCATCAAATGGGTGGACGACCATTTATTCTTTCACATCAAGTCTCACTATCTCCCTAGTTACAACCATTATCGTCATTCTTTATCTGATACTTTGTCTACTCGCAAGGTCCATCAAACAGGTGGTCAATTATGGTTCAAAGGAGACACTTTTGAGGATGGGTCCTTTGAGGTCTTTGTGGAAGACTGCAGGTTTCCCATTGTGGATTTCTCTCGCGCTTTGACAAGATGGGGTGAGGATGGGGAATTTTCTTGTACCATTAGTGATATTGACCAGGCCTCATCCGAGCTTGGCATTCCTTGGGAGCTGACAAAAGATACTCCATTTGGTTGCAAAGTTTTGTTTATCAGGGTCCTGTGGAGCCTCGCATGTCTCACTGTGGCACTTGCTGACGCAAAAAGGCTCAAGTACCTTGCAGCCATTGACGCATGGTGCGCACATCCCACTCACATCCTTCTGGAGGTCCAACAACTCTATGGCAAGTTATTGCATGCCTGCCTCATTATTCCCACTGGTTGAGCCTACCTCATGTCATTGGAGGCCATGCTTAGCATCTCCAGTTCGCATCCTTTCATGCCATATTGATCCGTCAAACACCTCCACAATGACCTCACCTGGTGGACTGCCTAACTCTCTAATCCATCCCTTCATCGCCTCATTCCCCATCCATTCCACATCATCATGCCCATGCCTATTCGGATGCCAGCTCAGGTGTCAGACTCGCAGTTGTTATCAATGGGTTTTGGCGTGCATGGTCGCTATTGCCAGGATGGCAAACCCTCGATGGACCAAAAGATATTGGGTGGGCTGAGGCTGTTGGATTCAAGTTGCTTGTCCACTGCATCCTCCGTTTTGGCATCCCCTCCTCCAGTCGACATTTCTGTGTTTACTGTGACAACCAAAGAGTCGTCAATGGATGGAAGAATGGGCAGAGCCGAAATTGGGCAACCAACAGCATGTTTTGTCAAGTCCTCTCATTGCTTGAGCCGCTTGGGTCTGGGACATCCTTCCACATCTCTTATGTCACCAGCACAAGCAATCCTGCAGATGGTCCCTCTCATGGGCAGTTCCCCTCCTCAGCTCTACTCCTTCCCCCCATTGTTCTTCCTCATGAACTCTCCTCCTTCCTCCTTGACGTCTCCACTGATTCCTCCCACGTCATCGATGGTCATGTCTCCCACGACGTCTCCCGCAACTACTGTCCTCATGCAGTACATGACCGGTCAACCCACCAGAACTATGGAGAGGAGTTGTGGCATTTCTGAGACAGCTGGAATGAGTGATGTCTCGTGCTTTCACTCTGCAGGACCTGTTTTGCTGACTTCGGTGGCTCACACTTCTCCTTGCCCATACCATCCTTCGCTCATACCCTTGCCATCATCTCTGCGACCTCATTGCCTTGCGAAAGACCGACTGCAACTATGGCGGCCATTGCAGGGCCATGTGCCATATGACCACTCTGGAGCGCATATTCCCCTGTCAGAAGGTGACTTAAACCGTATCTTAACCATCATTGGTCACTCATTGGCTAGTGGGACTAAGAAAACATATGGTTCGGGATTACTGGTTTTTCATGTTTTCTGTGACGCACAAGGGATTCCCGAAGAGCAGTGCAGTCCTGCCTCTTCCCTTCTGATTTTAGCCTTCATTGCCAGCTGCGCAGGCATGTATTCTGGGAAGACTCTCAATAACTATTATTATGGGGTGCGTGCTTGGCACCTGCTCCACAGTCTCATTTGGTTAGCAGATCCTGCTCAAGTGGCCTCAGCATTGGAAGGAGGTGCTCGTTTTTCTCCTGTGAAATCCACATGTCCTAAATGTCATCCATTCATGGTTGCAACTCTTCTCGCCATTCGTTCCACGATGGATTTATCTGCTCCCCTTGATCCTGCAGTATATGGATGTCTTGTCACATTGTTCTTTTGTCTCGCTCGTCTTGGAGAATTTACCTCATGTTCTCTGACTTCCTTCAATGCTGTGCTTCATGTGAAGCCTTCCAACATCTGTTTTGACAAGGATTGTCATGGGCTGAAGGTCACAGTGCTCCACCTACCACGAACCAAAATGTCAACTACGGGCGAAGACATTTACTTTGCGCCTCAATCTGGAGATGTCGACCCTCACCATGCACTATCCAATCACTTGTTCGTCAATACCCCCTCTCCTTCTGCTGCATTGTTTAGTTGGCGCCACCAAAAGGCCTTCGCCCTTTGACTTGCTCTGCCTTTTTGAATCGTCTGGATCATGCAGCAATGCAACTCGGGATGGAGTCCTTGACTGGGCACGGATTGCGTATTGGGGGTACATTAGAGTATCTACTGTGTGGGGTGCCTTTCGAGACTGTAAAGTCCATTGGGCAATGGAAAGGCGATGTTTTTGTGGGATATCTTCGTCAACACACCATTATTATGGCACCATACCTTCAAGAATCACCTGTTCTTGAGCCTTTTACTTGTTATGCACTTCCTGCAGTGCGTTGATCATCCTTGTAAGTTGTCGCATCACTCCTTCCTTTTTGGGGACAAGCATTCGCTAGCTGCGTTGTTGGGCTCCTTAAAATTTTGGGAAACTTTGCTCATGCTTGCCCTGTCTTCCTTCTCTAGGGTCTAAAGTCATGTTTCAGTCGAACAAGCCCAAATGGGGCTTCTTTCCCAAAAAACCTATTAGTTTCTTGCGCATTCTGTTGATCAATATTTGTTATCTCCCGCAGGTTTGAATAAAATAAAATATTTATTAAACCAATTGCGCCTTGAACCTTCATGGTCCAGAACATAGACAATATAATGGCTGGATGGACCAATATATCATCTTGGGCAATGGGTAAGCTAGACACTGGATGTATCGCATTTTTAGGCTTATAAGCCAGTCTGATATATCCACCCTACATAATCAAGTGGGACACCAGGTAGTATACGGAGCCCCACACTACTCTAAGAATTCAGAGTGTGCATAAGTAGCATTTTCCCTCAGACGACATCAAGGATGTCGCTATAAGTGTTTATGTAGGGCCAGACGGTGTCGGTTACTACATAATAAACTCGCTTTTCCAAAATAAATAATAAATAAATAAAGAAGTTCTGACACATGCCTCGGCATCTTCCGTGTCGATATCTCTACATGAGACGAAGCATCGAAAACCGATGGGCTTATAATTAGTCGGGCGAGTACAATTAATTCACATCAGACCACTTTTTAACCGGTCATTTCAAGTAGGAAGTATAAGGGCTTCCGAAGATTCAGAAGTCATGGCCCGACTCAAGTCACTTTAGCATCAACCTTTCTTCTGTTTCCACTCGTCGTCAACTCAAGCCTCTCTAGAGTATCATGATCATGGATCCTCGTCCAAGGGTAATCTGCCTTCCAAACACCATGACAAACTGGCCCTGGCCTCATGTGATGAATCCTCATTATGAAGATGTGAAAGCTGAAGTCGATGCTCCGTTCCGTAAATTCAAGGCTCTGAGTGCCAAGTCACAGGAAGCATTCGACAGATATGATTCTGGTTCGGCCTCTGTTTTTACTTGCCCATAAATATTTAGTGATTGATAGTGGGCAATTGCTGTCTTTGTAGCCCGTTTAGCAGGATTGGCTTATCCCAATGCATCAAGAGGTTCGTCTTCGACCCTAGCCTGAGTTCTTGTGAACCGTACACCTCTAATTTTATTCTGGCCACATAGAACACCTTCGTATCGCCTGCGAGTTTATCAATGTCCTCATCATTGTGGATGAGTACACCGACGTTGAAAATGCAGCAGTTGCCGAGGCAATGGTGGGCATCGTCATCGATGCCCTACACAATCCTCATAAGACACGACCAGAAGGCGAGTGCATCCTCGGTGAAATTATACGACAGCAAGTATCTTCAAATTGTCTAATCACGCATTCTGATGCCCAAGAAATTTTGCATAGATTTTGGACTAGTGCGATTCAGACCGCAAGCCTACCTTTTCAACGTCACTTCCTTGCCAGCTTTATCGCATACCTTCGTGCAGTAGTTGTCGAGGCTCTCGACCGCGACGAGGCTCATTGTCGTACTATCAGCGATTACATCAAGCTCCGGCGGGATACATGTGCTACAAAACCTGCCATTGCAATATATGAAGTAGAAATGGATCTTCCCGATGAGGTGTTTAATCATCCCGTCATTGTCGAATTGGTTGAATTCATTGCAGAGTTGATGTCGATTGATAATGTAACTTCGCATTGACAATATGATCTGCGACTGCTAACAGCATTCACAGGACATGATCTCGTACAATAAGGAGCAAGCTACAGGGGACGATAATCATAACTTGATCACTATTGTTATGGCGGAACTCGGCCTCGACAGAAGCGGTGCGATGGTCTGGGCAGCGCGCTATCATGCTGAAGTCGAGAAAAGGTTCATCGACGGTCTTGCGAAGGTACCTTCATGGGGACCTTCCACAGACGTTCTAGTTAAGCAGTATCTTGATGGCATGGCAACATGGGCTCGAGCAAACCATTCTTGGAGTTACGAAACTCAAAGGTCTCGAGAATTTCCAATTGGATAGACGATTACTTACCCGAAACTGCAGATACTTGGGTACAAGGGGCCCAGAGATACTGCGAACTGGTCTTGTCCCATTATTGCCCAAAGTCAACTGCAAAGCCACATCCGCGGCGGAAAAGGTCAATATTACTGATTTATCCGTGACGGATGCCATAGCAGACCGTAAGCAACCATCTAGAATCTCTCGACCGACCTAACACGTGTGCTCCAGAAGCATCGGGCCTAGGTGACAAGTGTGATGAAATCCACATTTGTTCAAGAGAACGGACATAGATAGTAGTTAATGTTGCAGCGAATATGAAATTTATCTTTAGGTGTGGGGCCCCTCTCGCAGAGTTTGCAGATCGTTTGTTCAAGTTCATTAGATACACGATGAATACACGTATCGTAAACTTACCAGCACGTACAAATTATGGTGGCTCGCTGAGGGATATTGGCCTACGCATTTGTCAGCGATTTCGCTATGAAGAAGGTCTAGACTGCCACCCGAGCCAATAATTATGTATGAGGGAGAAGTACATATGTGCAACAAAAGTAACACTGTTTGATTTTTGTAACAAATTGCGACGTCCATAAGTCCTGAGTGAAAAGCCCCCAGATGAAGCCTCTAGCTCGATAAACACCATGATATATGCATGCGTGTTTCATGGAAGAAACGCCAGTAACCAGGAAGTAAATGTGCGACAGAAAACCAAAGCTTCAGAAGGTATTTGTCAGGCCGAAGTTACACAAATGGGAGTATGACGCACACTATATAGCTGACACGACAGACGGTCTGCCTGAGTTGTCTTACAGACCATGAATCGCAATCCAACAAGCCCCGAATACAATACGAATGCGACGCTGCAGAATGCGTCCATCCCCCAGACATAAGCAAGACAGATCGACCACATCGGAAGTCCTATAAACATGGACATACGAGCTGGAGAAGGATGTGCGATTGGCAATGTTCGTCTCCCTACGGAGCGGTCTCCTTCCTGGTCTTTGAAATCTTGTGCTTGGAGTGTGGTGGCGAACATGGCAATGCTAAGCAGCACAGCTAATACAGCATTAGGCTCTAGCTGCGATATATCTTTTCCTGGTTGCGATAGTCAGTAGGTGTTGTCTTATTTGATGTCAGCTACATACCTGCAATGAGGGTGGCCCCAGCTTGGAAGCAAGCATATCCAACGCCAGTCATCAAGTTTTTTGAAAACCAATGACTATGGGCTTTGAATTCGTTGTACCAAAGAGTGAGTAGAGTTATCGCTATGCTTGCGCTAAACACTTGGATGCTGTAGAATGCTGACGATACCAAGCATATGGGAACCAGGAACCAGCGCAGATAGACTGCGTCTCGTAAACTGATGTATCCCGCTGGTATTGGTCGGCTGGCTTTGTTCCTGCGATCTTCTGTTGGATCAATCACTTGATTGGCAACATTGAAATGAAGGAGGTGAAGCCAAATCCACCAGACCACATGAACACATCGATAGGGGCTGCACAGGGGGGCTGCCACCAGTGCGAAAAGTGTCTGCGTTTATGATCTCAGAACAGAAAGTTACTGGGAAACGCTAGTGTTTACCGTTGGAATGATCGTCGTCGGAATGTCATTCCGCGTGAAGAGATGGAGCGTAAACAGGAATTTTGAGATGGCTCGTCCAACATCAAGGGCGCTCATGATTTGGGAGATTGTAGCACTCATATATCCTTAATATATATTAATATTGTTGACCAGAAGAAGAAGAACCAAAATTAGATCTTTGAGGTTTATCAGAGACACTGTGCGAAAGCACGAAAGGAGTCGAGGAAGAGCTCGGCTGAGCATCCTGAATAGGACAGGAAGAACAATTTCCTTCGATAGGGTGGGCGTTCTCGGGGACCTATGATATAACTGTCAGTTCGGAGTATTGTTCCTACGGGATGGCAATACGAAGTGGTACGGGTGGGCGGTCCGAGAGGCAAAGAGGGAATGGGATTGAGGAACCATGCATACCAATACAGATCTTCACCGAGTCTCGTAACCTCGTAGTGGACGGTTCAAGGCCACTCTGGGGAAATTGCCCGCGTTAGATGATGTGCGAGAGGCAGCTTCCATGCTTATTGCCAAAGAAACTATGGTGCATGGGATGCCGCCAGCCGAATCACATCAGAACACGTGGACGTGGATGTGGTCCTTGTACAACGTACACAAAGTAATATTGTAGTATACGGTCGCACAGTTGCTCGAATTTGAAATTATGCCAGCTGTCGTCAACTTGGGATTCCATATACGACAACATGCATCAACTCCCATTGATGAGCCGGTGATACGGATCACTTCGGTGTGATGTCCTAGCAACCGATAAAAAGTAGATGAAACAGTCAGCTTGTATAAAGTAAACCGCCTTGCAAACATACCACTTTTAAGCGACATCAACGGAGGACTTAGACGCCTCAACCGATAATAGAACAGAGACACGGCTCAAGCGCTCTTCAATTGTTGTCAAATCAGACATCATAGTGGCGTGCCTATTTGCCAGCGATTCAAAGACGTTCTCATCGCTTTGCATATCACTGCTTGCCGCAAATGTGACAGAGGGGAGGTTTAAAAAACGAGCAGAATAGGATCCAGATATCGTGGGTGTGGCGCTTCTTCGGCTGAGTATAGACATTGCAGAACCGGGGCGCGGACTGGGGCTGGGACTTGGTGGTCCATCCGACTCGGCCTCCTCAGTTCCATCGGATGCTGAAGCAACCACTGGCACCACGGCCGGAAAGTCATCGGAGTCATAAGTTTTGTCGGTGAAAATCGGCTGGAGACGAAACCGCAGCTCTTTCCTGACAGTGTTTGAGAAGCTTCGGTTAGAGGACTGTATTAAGCGCGGCTTGCGACCGCTGGCGAGAACTTTCTTCCTGGCGCTCATTCCGATGCATTCCACAAGTTGCTTCATGGCTTCACGATCTGAAACAGTGCGCCGCTGAGCTGTACGCCGGATAGTGCCCGTACGGGGAAGGGTGTGAAATGCTGATGAAGCATGGGGACGAATAGGTGTTGCAAAAGCAGAAAAATGCGTAGTGGCGCTAGAAGCTTGGAGCAATGGATAACGACTATATTTCCTGGAAGTAGCCTGTACGGGCTGAGGAGTGGCCAATCTGTCTACTTCGTAATTTCGAGATGAATTAGTTGGCAGAAGGGATGCGTCATCAGTAGGACCCCACGAAAATCCGATGAAGGCCGACTCGGCTCGTGGAGATATGTGATGAGGGCTGTCCCGCAAAACCGATATTCCAAGCGAAGTATTCGGGGAAGAATGGAATAAAGCAGAAAAGGCAAATGGTTGTGAATTTTCTTCATCCATGGGATCCGGGGGCTCTATGAACGAGACGGGCACTGCTGATGCAGAATACGTGAATTGCGGCACATGGATGTCAGGCGGTGCAAGGCCTACACAAGAAAGAATGAATATAAGGAGAATCGTTGATATCCAAGACTCACGCGAATGTATACAAGACCAGTTGGTATTTCCGAAAAACTTGTGCTCTGTGATTTCCAGCACGCTACATCTCCCGAGACGGTGATGCCGATCAGTGAGAAGTCTGTACCACGTAGTTTGAGTGATAGTAGCATGTATACTTGCACAACGGACCTGCGAAGTAACCCTTGTAGCTGTTCAGAAACGGGAATTGCCGCATTGAAGCGCAAACTTGTCTGTCCCAATAAGGGTCAGTGGAGATACTAGAGCTTAGTAACGCTGCAGTACCTGGTAGTCCAAAATTCTCAGATAAGTAGTTCGGATGTCTTTAGCGAAGAAAGGGGCCACTCCATAAGCCAATTCATACAACATTGCTCCGAAGCTCCACCAATCGACCTCCAGGCCATACGAACCAGCTTCTTTGGATATTGAAGGAGGATTAACATTGTCGTCCGACAACTCCAGCGCCAGGAGGGCATCTTCGTGTGCTTGCAGAACTTCAGGAGAAATGTAATCACAAGTACCACAAGGAACAAGGGTATATTGTTTCGGGACTGATTGACTCCCGTCAGGCTCCGGAGGTGAAAGGGGCGCAGCAGACCCGAAATCTATTAGAAGCATGCGATTACTTGCTGTAAGAACGAAGTTGTGGGGCTTTATATCACTGCATTGCGTTTACATGAATATGCAATGTTAGAGAATGGGCTCTCACCGATGTACAAATCCCTGGGAATGACACCAGTTGATGGCGCAGACTGCCTGAGGAGCCCACCAGAGTAAGTCTGCCTCAGGAACTCTACCTTCAGGGCTCGACTCAAGTACGTCCCATAACGTGCCTCCTTCGGCATAATCCATGACAATGTTGAGATGAGTGGAAGTTTGGAATGCACAAAATAAATGTGGAGCCCACGCAGAGCGCTCACGTGTCGCGCACAGAAGAATATCCCGTTCCAACTGCGGAGAGCATTGCTGTAGAATTTCTCAGTATGAAAAGCTGCTGATAGCAAAGCAAGTGTTACTTCACGAGCCCGCTGGGCAAAATGTTTCTCGATAGATTTGCGAACATATACGCGACTATTTAGCTGGCACGTCACCACGTCAATCTGAATAGACAAATCAGTGTATATGCAGCATACACTCTTTACTCACTTACCATTCCGAATTGGCCTTGGTCCAGTGTGCCCAGGACGACAAGATCTCCGTCTGAGAAACGGAGAGATTCTATCTCTGCAGTTCTCGCTATTTCCGAAGCGGAGGTTGTGAGTAAAAGACCATCAAAATGGACCTTGTTCTTACCAGTCTTTCCTATGATCTGCTGACCATGCAAAATGCGGTCCAAGGCAAGGCCTTCTTCATCATCATCCGAGCTATTGAGTAACGAACCCAACAACGTTTTCCGTTTTGTCCAGGATAGAGACATGCATTAGGTCGAAAATGAAAAAGATGACGTTTCTGGCTCCTATAGCTACAGAATGTGAAAGAGATCTCAGATGGTTACAGGAAGTTACAGACCAGTCGTTATCTAAGTCTAAAGGTTGTGTTGACATATGTAGACCATCATAATAAGTTTGCTTCAACTCGGCTTTTTGCGTGATCTCCACATTTTATGCAACCACATTGTTGGGTAAATATTCACCATGAAGCTTGTAAGGTGAATATCACGCTTGTTTCTATGATATTCTCAGATATTGGACTAACCCCAAAAGTTTTCTCTATTTCGAATTGCAACGGTCGGGCGCTGACCCAAGTTATTATTCTTAATTTCATTAGATTTTTGATGAAACTCAATAATGAGACTGTGACTATCGAACTCAAGAATGGCTCACTTGTCCATGGAACAATCACCGGTTCGTCTAATCAGCTTGTTTACTCAACTCGTACAACCCTCAAATTATTCGCAGGTGTCGACATGCAGATGAATACCTACCTCAAAACTGTCAAGATGACAGCCCGCAATCGAGAGCCGACATCCCTCGACACCCTATCTATTCGTGGCAACAACGTCCGGTATTTCGTGCTTCCTGATGCACTTCCTCTAGATACCCTCTTAGTGGATGACGCACCTAAGCCGAAAGCTAGGAAGAAGGACGACGGGCGCGAAAGGGGAAAGGGGGGACGAGCTCGAGGGATGGACCGTGGGCGTGGTCGGGGAAGAGAACGAGGAAGGGGAAGGGGTTTCTGATGGTGTGGTTGAATAGCATCATCACAGGGAGACGAGGAACGCGCATGACGTGTATCAATCACTGAAAATAAATTCCTCTGTAAATCTAGACGCTCCGTCATCTGGTCCTTTTGAAAAGTGAGTGCTACGGTCAGTAAGACAGTGTGTATTGAGGTGAGTATCGATAACACCATCTCACAATATGAGCTGAACATTTGGGAGTAGAAATGACATCATTAAACATTGATGAAACGATATGAAGTCAGGCCAATAGGTATCTATCATGTGAAAGGTACGAATGAGTTTGGTTGAAGACGACGCTTCGGATGAGTAAATGACTGCTATTTTCGCCAATCACTTGTTTAAAACAGGAGATGGACGACAAAAAAGACCAGAGATTGGTAAGAGGAAGATGAAAGACAGGGAGGAAACAGAGACACATCTGGCACTGCAAAAAACCGCTCGATCGTTTTATGTCACTCGTATGAATGAAAATATCAAGCGGCGGGTTGCCTCCAAGCGAAGCGATGGGGTTTTTCCCGATAGTTTGCTCTGTGATCAATCTGCCGCTACGTTGATTAGCATGAACACGTGACGGAGAAGCCACACTATTGACAAGACAACGGCCAAGCAAATATCTGTGTTCACGAATGATCAAAGTTCTTCTTATGAAGGGCCTGCTGCACGACAGGTTATACAGCTAATGTCATATCATGCCGCGAGGCGTATGGTGTACAAACATTTGATAAAATTACTCTAGGAGTGTGTTCAGGATAGAAGGCGAGGGTAGAGGGGACATAGCTGTTATTCTGACGCATCATTCCTTCCGCTTTATCAATCACAACTTTAACATGCATAAGTAGCAGCTCTCGATGGCTAAGTACGTCGAGGCGTGCGCCAGACTGGCTTAAGAGCGCACTAAAGAGTAATTGCAGGTAGTGACGTCAGGCGAGCAAGCACTTTAACCGCGACGTATTTAAAATACAATCTCACCCATTCTGTACAATTGCCACGAGCCTCTTTCCAACTCTCTTCTAGTGCTACTTTCATGAGCGTGCCGACATCCTCAGGTAGTAGTGAAGTTTTCGATCACAAAGGCGTAGACCGTGACGCACCCATATCTCTCATATCCGTAGCACACGCCAGGGGATTTCCACAACTGAAGCAGGGTCGATGAATGGACCCGCTTGGGTGCACAGAACCTATCTGGACGACCCTCGGCTGTACGGCGACCAGTGAAACGTACAGAGCGGCGCTTACCATCCATTTTGAAGGCCACATAACGTGGAATAGTGCCCGCAGAAAGAGGATAGAAGAGCAGAAACACGAGCTGTGCCGTGATAAAAGACTGGCACTTTCCTGTCCGTCCAGCCCAGAAACCCGCTACCCGGGACAGACACGCAAGACAAGGCAGCTGGTGAGGAGACTATCATGGCAAACATGGCTGAGGTAGTAAATGAGCACAGCCACACAAATTCATTTACTTAATGCGGCACTGCCACTGTTCGTGACTGACAGTTAGTCTATCAGTTCGGATAGCCTATTTCAGTTCCCTTTCAACTTTCTCTAGGTCGTCTTGCGCGATGAGAAGCACACACAATGGCGATACATCTGAATTAGCCACAGCGCTCGATAAGCGACGCGGTCTACTCTTGAATGTTAACGGAATAGACGCTGTCCGACCTGATATCAAGGAGCAACCCACTTACTCTGCCCCCTCACACAAACGCAAGCGTTTTATTGGATTCAGTATTCTCCTCTCGTTTATTCTCACTACAACCCTATTTGAACTCTATCCCCATACTCGATACGACACAAAAACTGGGAAGGACTTATTGCATTCGAATGGAACGCACGAGTTCAAGAAGACAGTGCTTATGGTTTCGATCGATGGTTTTCGTGCGGATTATTTGGATCGTGGACTCACGCCGCATTTGCTGGATATTAGCCGGGAAGGCGTGAGGGCAAAGTACATGAAGCCTGTTTTTCCCGTACGTATTAGCTTTTGGTTCTTTGCCCTAGCACTAAACATTTTCCTCCCTGCAGACTCTGACGTTCCCGTGAGTCATAATTTGTTAGAGTGATTGATACATCCGAATGGCATTCGTTCCAGAAATCACTGGTCACTGATGTAAATATCACCTGTATATTGCTCGACGTGGACTCATAATTTAGGACTGGCCTCTACGCCGAGTCGCACGGCATCATTGCGAACGTTCGTTCTTCATCACTTTCCTCAACTGTCTGGCATTCTCACATCAGCCATGTAGAACTTCTGGGACCCCGTTTTTCGAGACACGTTCCATTTTGACCGTGTTGAATCCTCGCAGAACCCGAGCTGGTGGCTCGGTGAACCTGTCAGTACCCGCTGATTTTTTTGTATACCTGCTTAATTCGTTCCCTTTTACCTCTTGTGACTTTGCACGTCCGTCTTGTCATTTGACTGACACACGCATCGGTGCCTTGTCCTCTGCGTTTTCTGCGTCTTCGTACAACTCAGATGTGGGAAACTGCCGAACGTGCAGGCATTATCACCGCAAATCTCATGTGGTCGGTTTTTCCCTCTCCCTCATACTTTGCATTGTATTCACTCGACCAGGCCTGGACCTTGGTCCACGTCCTCGGGCGTGAACTCTACATATTTTCTACCTTGGGAAGTAAGAATGTGGTCTTGGACTTGAAAAGGATGAGATGTGATTATAACCGGAACGCAGGATAACTACGCTCTCGAGAAGAAACTCTCTAATCTCTTAGAGTGGATTGATCTCCCCCTGGAAGAGCGGCCGCAGCTCATTCTTGGTACGTTCTTGCATATTTTTCTGCTTCTGGACGGACATCTTTTTCTCTAAGCGGGGTGGGGTTGTTTCTTCTGCTTGCCATTTCGTCCTCTTCAATTTCACGATTCTTCCTTGTGGCACTGACCTTATTGTTTCATAGGATACGAACCATCGCTAGACCATGCTGGGCACGAAAAAGGGCCAATGTCAAAAGCCGTCAATGTAAGCGTTGTACCAATCTCATTAGTTGATGTGCTTATTTTCGTTTTCCAAACTTGCTACTTACTACAGACGAGTCTAGCAGCTGTCGATCTTTTCGCTCGGAACTTAACCCAAGCACTAGGCGAGCGAAACCTCACACATATCGTTGATATTATCTTCGTCAGTGACCATGGGATGATGGACGCCAGCCACCTAACTTGGGTATATATTGACGAGATTGTTGGTCAGCCTTGGAAAGGTGTTACCAAGGTGGACGGTAAGTGATTTCAGTATATATTCTGCTGCTTGCCAGAATTTTTTGTACTGAGTGGCGATTTGCTTCCCCACGCTAAGGTTGGCCATCTATGGGCTTACGCTTCGCTCCTGGCACAAACGTGACCGAGGCCCTTGAGCATCTGTGCGAGTACACACTTACCCACCCGGATCAGTTCGATGTGTTTACATCGGAGAGCTTCTTTACCGACCCTGGTACCTCTCTTGTGAACCTCAACGCATTCAACTACGGTAAGATGTCTGGATGCACAGTGGAGCCTATGCCCGAACGATACTATTTCTCCCACAATTATCGCATCGCCCCTGTGTGGATTATCCCGCGCATAGGTTACGCGCTGACTGACCACATGAGTGGCGAAAATGGGCTGCCAACTGGAGTGAGTTTACCTTACCGTATCTCATGTTGCTTAATTTCCGCGTTGTAGGTCATCGAGCTAACGTATTGCACCTTCCTAGAACCACGGCTATGACAACGAAGAACCGTCCATGCGTGCCATCTTTGTCGCACACGGGCCTTTCTCGCAGGGCGCGAAAGCTGCTATGGTTGCACGGGGGGTGGGCAATGGCACAGGAGAATACATGATGCCAGGGTTCCAGAATGTCGAGATTTACAACCTCGTGATGCGATTGCTTGGCCTTGATGCTGCAGATACAGCTATAAACAACGGAACTGCTGGATTCTGGGATCCGTTTGTCTTGCCAGATGTTTGAACTTCATTCGAGCTGCTTTAGATGCTTCGAGAGCTATCATTACCCATCATGTTACTGGATGTCGATACCTTCCTAGATGTAGTACTACATACATATGTATCATATTGCCAAGCATCTCACACAGGTCCTCGATGTCAGATTCCGTCATTCTCATTGCTACGAGATCAAACAAAGTTTTCGACTGCGTGACTACAAGTACTCGCGCACAAACTGGATGCTTTAAGGCCCCATATTCATAAATAGGCGAGCTACACGTTCTGTTCATGTGCAGGTACATACTCGAATCTCTTCCCTTCCTCATGCTCCAAGAGCTGAAACTCTGGAATCCCATTAAACCAGCCCCCCATCTCAGATCCAAGGCGTCTTTGGGTATCAGCAGCTTTTTCTGGGTCAATAAGACGCGGTCTCAGTCCCCGAACAGCAGCGGCCTGATCCGCGATCATTTGAACGTGACAACATTTTTCCAAAGAATGGAAAAAGAAAACTGTAGATTCAATCGACTTGGTGGCAACGAGGATTCCGTGGTTCTACACGGAGGAGGCACGATAAACATGTGAGAACGTTTGAACGAAACTTTTAAATTCACCTGGAGGATGACAGCCTGGGATTCTTGTGAGCATCAACACACATATAGATTAATGCATCTGCAAACCTTTTTAGATCCTAGAGCACTCGCTATAGCCAGACCTTCCTCGGGGTCACTGACGACACCACGATATTCGCTATACAGTGCATGATCCTATCGATTCATTTTCATTTGGTTTAGAAGTATCAGTATCTCTTCAACTTGGAACGAATACTTGAATTTACCTCATAAAATGCACAGCTGTCCTGGGTAATAGGATCAAGAGGCACCCCAAGGACGCCTAGCGCCTTAGCATACGTAGTATGCGAATGCGCAGCACAGATAACATCCGGGCGAGCTGCATGAACCGCTGAATGGATCATGTATGCCGCCCGGTTGAGGAACCGAGAAGGTCCAGATTCATTTTCTTGTATTGTCCCTTCGTGGTCTACGAGAAGGAGGTCCTCTGGCTGTAGGAGCTTGAAGTGAACGCCCTGTAACCGGTGAATATCATGATGCACTATTTATCTTGGGGACAATGTAAATCACCCAAGGATTGACCCAGTAACAATCTGATCTGATTGGGTCCTTTTCGATAAGAAGCAAGTTAGAAATGCCAATGCAATGCCATGTTAAGCCTTACCCGGACAGTGATATGTCCAGCGACACCTTCATCATAGCCGTACTTGCCTGCGTTGCATGATGACGACAGGCGCTCTTTGCGAGATAAAACAATAGGGCTCACCAAAAATACGATATGCTTGAGCCAAGCGAAATTTCAGGAACGCCCGATGCTCTAGCGGGTCAGAGAAGGTCAGAGGAGCTGGTATTGTCATCCCATGATGGTTCGTAGAGTTGCTGGCGTCTCTCGATGGTGCGGTCATGGTAACAGTGAAGGTGAGATTTCACTGAAGCAATGCTTGATGCATCATAATCGTCATTACAAAAAGATCCAAAAGCCTGGGACTGGCTCGGACTAGTAGCTCCCACATCGCATGCAATGTGATCTCGCGGGCCGATGTGATCAAAAATAGTCTTCATTCCTTCACACCACACTGCATGACAATTCCATCCCATCCAAGTACATGAAAACACAAAATCGAAATAAAAAGAAGATGAAAATAAAAATAAAAGTGTCACAGTACAAAAAAAATCACAAACATACGCAATGAAAGAACAGATTCCCGTTCGTAGACCCCACCACAGAACTCGCACTCGCATTTGCATTTGTCGGCGTCGGAATAGAGTCCCCTTGAGCTACGATCCCAAAGTCCGCGATGTAGATGACCATCTCGTACTGCCACATAACCCCCACCAGCTAGCTTGAGGTGGCTTGAAGCTTCAAACCATTGTTCCCTCATTCTTGGCTCGTGCTGGTCTATACTGATTTTGAGACGCCTTACAGACTGAACCAAGTCGCACATGAGTGACTTGGTTCATGGGGATCACCGAACTGCTGGGAAATTGGTGAGAGCCGAGCCATGACATGTGAACCGAGAAGCGAAGAGAAGCAAATGCGATGAATAGAAGGATTTAGAGCGCAGTGCACAGCTTGCCATGCAGAAGGGGCATGTTAGAGCAAGGTGGCACCCAAGGCCAACAGCTGTTCTCAGTACATTCAATAATTCAATGCTCACAAACGTCTTCATTGCCAACTAGAACTTCTCGGTAACACCAAAATCTCATTTGGACTTCCAATACGGATGAACTGACATATGGCTTTACCAGGCTCTTCAAATTATTGTCAGCGATACTCGTAGAGTGCATCGACACCTGAAAACCTCACCTTTGCACTGTTGAACGCATCCAAAGAATACTTGTTCGTACTTGACTATCTAACGGTTTCATTTGCGGAGACGTAGCCATGGCTTCTATATCGACGAAGGTAGCCACTGCGGAATCAATTCTGAAACCATCAATAATTTTGAAGGGTCACGGGAACTTTATTCAATCCATATCCTACTTTCCAGACGGTCAGCGAATGGCCAGCGGATCTGATGATGATACCGCTCGGCAATGGGATCTGAAGGCAGGCAAGGAGATCGAGGAAGCCCGGGATGTTTACAAGGGGAGTGTATATGCGGTGGCGGTATCAAGGGATGGTCGATGGGTTGTCACTGGTGGAGATTGGAATAGTGGCGAGGTGAAAGCCTGCGAGGTTGCGACTGGGATTGTGAAAACGTTCAAAGGACACTCAGATTTCATCGACTGCATTGATATCTCCATGGACAACACACTGCTTGCGAGCGGGGCAGGAGATAAAACAGCGTGGATATGGAACTTGAATACTGGCAAACTTGTGGCCGGTCCATTCCAGAGCGTCGATTGGGTGGGCGCAGTTCGATTCTCCCCAGATTCGAAGAAGCTTGCGGTTAAGTCGTCGGTGAGGATGTGCCTTGAAATCTGGGATGTCCAATCACAGAAATTGAATGTCAAACTTGAGGGGGAATCAATTGATGTAGAGAGTGAAGAATACACACATGCGCCAGTGTTCTGGACAAACAGCAACAAAAGCATCTTGGCCCCATTCAGCTTCACCAATGACAATACCATAACAATTTACGAGTAGTTGACGCATCGACGCTCGAGACTGTTGGAACTCCCTTTGAAGGGCACAACAAGACTGTCAAGGACCTAGCACTCTCATTTGATGGTGTTTTCCTTGTAAGCGCTGCCAGAGATGATACCATCAAGTTCTGGGCTTTCGAGTCCCGCCAGCTCCTCGCTTCGTTCAATGTTCGAAATCTCAAGACCCTTGTTCTCTCACCCGACCCATGCCAGCTAGCTTACACGACATACACCAAATATGATCACAAGATCTGCATTTGCAACACTCCACCCGACGTCCTTGCTCAGGTTAGCGTATGCATTTCCCACAAACATCTATTATTTGTATGCCAACATTCTCTTATACAGACTAGTGCATACAAAAAGCCAGCCCTCAGTAATTTACTAAATGTGCGCGTCTTATCCTTTTTGCTCATTACACCACTCATCCATCATCATTGCAGCCTGATGCAACTCGTCGTCCTACTGCCGGCCACCGCAGACCACCGATATCCGCCATACCCACTGGCATGGCACCGAGACCTCCGATTACAATAGACCCGCAGCAACCAACTTTCCTTCGTCTCAGCAGATTTCTTAGCTTTTCTCGTGCAAATGCAGTACCCCAACTTCGTGATCCCCTAGTAGATGTATGTTGCGTATTTCGGTTCTTTTACCGTTGACTCAACCATCGTACCACAGGTCCCTGCTACTTTGCCCCTACCATTTTCTCTCTCTGGGCAGACCGCAACTCGGTTTAATAATGTCGGTCTTCATTTTATCAAGTTCACAATGCACGACTGAGTGTGCATTCAGTTTGAAATAAATTATCCACCTCCCCCCTCAAACGGAGCCATACATTTTCTACGACAGCACTTTTCTTTCCTTGTGCCAAGACATAGTCATATACCAGTCGTTGAAGTTGCACCCGGGCGGAAGGTCACTGTAACATATATTTTCTTACCTCTCTGATCTTCATTGCTGATCTGTACCCTACAGCGGCTAGCTGCTGCCAAACTACCAGAATACAGAAAAGTAGATGATACCCGACATCTGTCTAACCAACAGGCTACCGTACCACAGGAAAACGACACATCTGATATCGATTCGCTCCCAGACGTGCATTGGTGCAAGGCATTCCTGTGCTACTATTCCTGTTGTTCCCATGGCAGACTGAGGATGCCTCCTCGATGGCGCTTGGAGCGCGTTGACATACCTCGCCAGGATGGCGCAACGAATGGTGGCCGCAGTGGTGCTCATGGGGTATGAAGGAAACAAAGTCGTGATTCGACAGGTGCTAGTTGGATCCGACCCACTTCCTATCTTTACGCGTTTCCTTGCATCCCGCGACTCCCGTTTTCCTCTACATCCGTTTCTCTGACTCAAGAGCGACGTCAACCCGCCTACTCGATCATGGTTCATTCGGCGTCTTCGCCGATATTTTCCTTCTTCTTTTTCAGGTCATTCAATGCGAGCCGGTGGTGCTACCTCCCTCGCAGCGGTGGGCGTATCTCCCGACAACATCGGAGCAGTTGGTCGATGGAACTCAGATACCTGGGAGCGCTCCGTTCGTAAAAATCGACTATGTTGCAAGTGTTGTTGTTTCATGGTCGTCCTGTGCACGACCCGCCTTTTGCCAATGCCAATGTATAATTTTTTAGTCCGTGCGTCTATGTATTTTTATTTATTTATCTATTTTTTATCTACACTTCATTTTTATTCTTTCCTCCCTATACCTCCCATTGAAATACGCATAATAGCGGTCATTCCTACGTCTTTTCGATTGTGTCTAGGGCTCGGCTACTTACCTGCGAGCGACGCCTTACTGTTAATCAGCAATAACAGTCGGCTCCTCGGCACGAGGAGGAGCCGTTTTGACTACTTAGGTGTTCGAACGCCTCGTTAAATCCTGCGAGGCCCATTAGCATTCATCAACTTGCTTATGTGGGAGTAGACTCGGATATCACATTCGTCCCACACCAATTTGCCCCTCACAGAATAAGACAGGTGGCAATATGCTGGCGTCACAGAAACACTCTGCTCAATGGGATTCCGCGGCGGTTCTAATTGCCACGAAGAATAATCTCACTGACAGCACATAAAAGCAAGGCATTTGTTTCCCGTTTTTCTCCTTAGATTGCTTTCATTCCATAGACACCACATCCTCACAAACAATGCGTTTCCCAGTTGCCCTCGCTGCTGTTGCTACTTTGACAGCATCAATATGTGCCGAGCTCATCAACGCCGATGCCGATGCTGACGCCCACGTTGGAGTATGTCCTTGGTTTTGCGTGCGTCGTGCAACTTGCAAGCACTGCCCTTCTAACGTTTGCGTATGACTGGTTTGCATTCTGTATTCAACCACATGACTCACCAGTGAGGTAGTTCGCCTTTATATGTTACTAAAGCGCCAGTGAGCCGTGATTCTACTTTCACATCGTTGCAATATGGTTGATGGAACTGCGCGCAAGTTAGTACAAATGGTTGATCAACGGGGTCACATGAATCTTACACTGATCGATATTTAGGGAATGTTTTTATGTCGCACCAAATGTGAAGAAAATATTGGAAGTTTAAACTGACATAAAGATGTGGAAATAACTTCAACTTTTGGTGATGTTAGAAAAGACACATTTTGGCGAAAGGGATCATACCCCATCTGCGATACTCGGCTAATTTGCAAAATCCCGTCACAACATGAACTTGTATGACTCAGATTATCATCCTTATGTGTGCTCATCCTCGCTGACGTTATTCCCCACCTAAATGCTTATGCCCGAGTCTACTGGATTAGCCTCATCACCTCGTATTCCGATGGTGATCACTTATAAACAAGTGTATGTTGTATTCCATTCTAAATTGATGCTCCATTAGATGTACCCAGGTGGTCACGCGCTCCTCAGCATGTCGTTCTGCAGTGCTGGTGAGTTGGGTGGATGTTCCTCTTGGACAAGCCACATGTATTTGTTGTCTACAGTTTTGTTGGGTTCGTGGGTTCTGACCGCATCATTTTCTAGGGGGATGTTGGTGTGGACGATGGAAAACGACCATTCGTTCTCTTCTTTTGCCTCAGCTGGTTCCAAAAGAAGAAGAAGCCATCCTCAGAATATGACGAAGCGTGAGTACTATAGTGCTTTCAGATGTAACTTTGGAGCTGATATATGGATCTTGCTAGTGTAAGTGGCTGGGGCTCTGCCAATATAGGCGGCTCTCGTTCCAGGAACCAGCAAGAGACCAACGAGAGTTCTCAAGGGCCTTGCGAAGGTGCAACTTCAAACGAGCTGCTGAGTCCTTTTGTCAACAGTCCTGAAAAATCTGACGCTTTGACATAGGCTCGTGCGAGCCGTTGTAAGAGTCCAATGACAATCTTGACGATACTACGGATTGAGCTTGGGACGACAGTTCAATGAGTTTTTCAACCTTGAAGAAGCTGCCGAACCCAAACCACCTTCGGGCGAGCCGATGAAAGAGAATGCCAACAGTCTCGAAGAAACTGTCAATTCGGTCTCGGGCGAGCAGTTGGAAGAGTCTGTCAACGCTTTTGACGATTCGACACCGTACGCTTTGTTTGAATTTTGTATCAACAATCTTGGTGAAACCTACAATTCGTCAAGTTCGGGCGAGTCGTTGAATGATGTGTGAAATTGTTTGTTTTCTTTGTAGATATTTTGGATCGTCACTGCTTCATCCCTATAATGACATACCGTACATCTGAATGCATACAAGCTATGATATATGATATGATGGACACTAGCTGCAAGCTGCAGGCGTACGTTCTTATCGCATTTCCTCGGGCCGTTGTGATCAAAATAGTCTTCATTCCTTCACACTTCCATCCAACAATTAATCCAAGTACATGAAAACACAAAATCGAAATAAGAAAAAAATAAAAAGTGTGAAAGTACAAAAATCACAAACACACGCAAAAAAAAAGAACTAAAGAGCCATCGTAACTCCCAACAACGCAGGCCACAATATAAACACCACGCGGAACTTGAGTTTCTCGATATCGATGCGGCCAGCCGCGCTGTTCCTAGAGGGTTGATCGATGCTCCCGACGTCGCCTGGACGGAGGGGCGGCATCACAGTGCTCGGTGTTGATGTTGAAGTTCCAGACTCGGACCCAGAAAGTGACGATGAAGGCGAAACCGAAGGTGAAAGCGTACGCGTCGCTTGAAAGAACAGATTCCCGCTCGTAGACCCCACCGCAGAACTCGCACCCGCACTCGCATTTGCATTCGTCGGCGTCGGAATAGAGTCCCCTTGAGCTACGATCCTAAAGTCCGCGCTGTAGATGACCATCTCATACGGGGTATTCGTCAGGTAACGCAGAGTGCTAAAAAAGGGGGGCGAGATAAGCATAAGCATAAGCATAAGGGTCACGTCCTCTCGCCATCCATGACACCTGGATCAATCATACATACAAATTCGAGACATCATGCAACAGCACGAGACTCCTGGGTATATCCAACCGGTAAGACTTGGCTCCAGAGCTCACGTTCGTAGCGAGCGTCGCGAGGTACGTCTACAACACAAAAATAAAACAAAAACAAAACAAAAAACAAATCCGTCAAATCCCATCTTCAATAAAAACTTGAAACGCACGTCAGAATCGCAGTATAGCTGTATGGTGATACCCCCCATGTTGCTAAGCGGCGGATACGTCCCATCGTCTATCCAACTCGTTAGAGCGGTTTGTCCAGCGTAGTATACGGTGCTTTGGATTGGCTGGATGGGGTACAAGGACGCGGAGACTGGCGTGAGGAGGGCGAGTAGCAGCATCACGAGAAACATCGGCACGCCGTTGAACATCCTCGAGTTCAACTTTTTAAGTTGATGATGGGATATGGAACCCGGTACGGACAATAATTATGACAGACCCGCTGATCACTGACGGCGCGAGGGTTTCCAAGGACGAATATGAAACAGATTGTATGAACAAGTGAAACGCAACTCGGAGGAACGGAACAAACTTGAAAGTCAACTCATCGAACGCGTCACATCACGTGTCTTGATTTTACAACGATGATAAGGTATACGATTTCGATCTATCGATCGCGTAAAAAAAGCTAGTTGGAAAATGTAGAACTGGATCAAAACATAATCCTGGAAATAACTATGCTCGTGGATATATTTCTTAGTCTTGGTCTATGAAAAAAATAACTCGCCGCAGTATCCAGAAAGTGTACGAGGGACACCATGAGATAAAAAGGTTCTGAATGGGTGCGCAATGAAAAAGTTCCGACCAGGTGCCCGACGAGACGAAAAAAAAAGAAAGTGTAAAAGTAAACGAGAACGAGAACATGAAGAAAACGTTCAGAAAGAAACCGGCACAGCCATTATTAAAAAAATGCATAAGAGAATAATCAGAACGAGAACGAGAAATCAAAAGTCACATCACATAACACGTTCCTTCTCGCGAACTGCTCGAATCCAGATCTCACCAGGACGACTACGAAAGCAAATGAGTACGAGTTCACAATGCCGCTACCAAAAAAAACTTACCTCTTCTCCCTCAACACTCTGTAAACGCGCCTACTCCCCTTCTCCTTCTCACTCCTCATTTTTGACGTAACATTGTCCGCGCGAGGAGGGAATGCACCAGGTCCGCAGCGCGTTTGGAAATCTGCAAGACCCTCGTTCGTGCCTTCAGCTTCGACGACCACAGTCCCGTACCAGCCAGGATCGATGAAAAAGCCTGCAACGTTAGGAATCGGGAGGCGCAGGTTTTGGCTGTGAGAGTAGGCGTGTGGGTGGTGCGCCGATACAGGAGGTCGGATCGTGAATGAGGAGCGGTGCAGCCAGTGGACGACGCTGTGCAGCGTTCCGTGCGGGCTATTCGAATCGCTGTTAGCTTGTGATAGACTGATTGAAAGAGGACTCACGTCGCTGTCGTAGCCCTATCCTGTATCAACTGCAAGTTCGCAGCGAGCTCATCACCCCAAGGACTGACATCCAGATGAACAATAGGATTGCCCCCCGGATTCAAAGTAGGATTAACACCCGTCCGAATGACGCGGTGGAAATACGACGGAGGGAACGCGAGACTGTGGAAATAAGGAGCCAGCTCGCCCATTGGCGAGTACTTGTAATCCAGGTCCTAAAGCACATGATAAGCCAATCACATCACGCGCAAGTTAAAAATAGGACTCACCACAAGATAACTCCCGTCCCAAACCATCCTCCCCAGATTTCCCTCATCACCCACAGCAACATCCCACACCACATCCCCAACCCTCAACATCTTCAACACACCAGCCCTCCTCAGCTCGGCCTCACACTCCACCACGCTCGAATCAGATAACCACTCCCCTTCGGGAGAAGGAACGAATACCCGCAAGAGCGGCGCACGGTGCAGTCGGACCAAGGGAGATTGGAAGGTCCGCTTGCTCGAAGAAGAGACCGAGGACGTCTTGCCATTGGAAAATAACGACGTCGGGGATGGCGTACGACTCGAGGAATGCCGCACCACTTGCCCGTCACGCGTACCAGGTCTCGACGACACAGGACTGACATGTGACCTCGCAAACGCCCTCGCCTCACTCTCTGCTTGCGCCCTCAACCGCAACACGACCCTCGTATACGCACGAGTGGTCATGGCAAGAGACAGAATGTCCGGGACCTTGGGACGCTCTCCTGGAATCGCTGGGAGACGGGGCTGAAGATACGCTTCTGCTAGTTGGGCGTATTGGTAAGTGGGCATTGAAACCCCTCGCATGTAATCGTTTAGGTCCTTTAGTTTACGTTAGTACACCACATCATACAATGTGCAGAAGGGCGTCTTACCTTCAAAGACAACGCAAGCGGCTCCGCCCACTCAAAGCCCCACCTCCGATACCCAACAGTCCCCAAAAAGTGCTCAAGCACATACTCCCTCAACACCCGACTCTCAAACACAGCCCTCACCTCCTTATTGGCCGCATACAGCGCACACCAATCACCAAACGTCAGATACTCGAGGAGATGCGGGAGGAGGGACGCGTCGGTGAGATGTGAAACGATAGGGTAGAACGAAGGAGGCTTCCGAGCGAGCTCCTCTTCCAGTCGTTGTTTCTCTTCAGCTTCTTCCTTCAGTCGCTTTTCTTCTGCCTCCTTGTGCATTCGTTCCTCTTCCTCCCTTTGGCGCGCCTCCTCCGCTTTCTTGAGACGGGTAGCTTCCTCCTCTTGAAGAAGCTCAGCTTCCTTGGTCATCACTTCCTGCTGAGCGGTCGCATCAGTGACGATGGGAGGACGGGTCTTCTCGAGCCATTGTCCTCGGCGCTGGTTCCGTGCGGATACATAGGCTTCGGGGGACTCGGGGATTAAAGGCGACTTGGGCCGTGAAGGCGTCACCGGCCTGGCCGTCGCCTCCTCACTCCCACACATCTTAACAACCTGCACCCCATCAACCTTCTTGAACGGGTCTTCGTCCAAAAATAACGGGTCTTCCGAGAACGCCTCCATTGATATCTTCTTCAATAGCAACTTGGGAAGCACCGAAGGTCCAGAAGGAGTAGTGGGTCGCGATTTCGTCAACACGCGAGGCTTGAGACTTTCTTTACTCGTCGCTCGGTTGAGTTTCCGCAGGGACGGGGGAGCAGCGTCTGATGAGACCCTCATACGGCTTGGGGGTGGTCCTGCATCTGATGATCCACTTATTATTGCATCTGATGAGCGCCTAGATCCTACGTCCAGTGAGATACGCCTCCCAGGTCCAGCCACAATCGGGCCCGAAGCTGCAACACGTCCCTGCCCCTGCCCCTGTCCCTGTGCAGAATTCGAAGACACAGGAATACGCTCCGATCCTCCGCGCACCAAGCCCACATGTTCTGATGACAAAGGCACGCCCGTGGTTGCAAATACCAGAGGCACAGGCGCGCGTCCTATGGAAGACACGGGTACACCCAAAGGCACATTAACATCCCTCCCAAGGCCTAGATTGGTATATTCCGCGGGTGGAGACGGGTAACCAAGCGTCTCGTGATCTGCAACACGGCGCGCTGATGGTGCGGAGATGCGTGTGTTGTTCACAGAGTTGTCATGTTGAGTGATGGGTGCTTGCTGGTGTTGGTGTTGGCGTTGGTTGATGACCATGGGTGCTTGTGGGCGTTGGCTTCCAACGAGAGATGCATTTTGATGTTGGATGATAGATGTGCGCTTGTTGGTCATTGCTGGGTTTTGATTGGGTGATATATTTTCTCGCTGCCCGATAGACGCCTGATCAATAGCCATAGCAGCGAAAATCAACGGGCCTTTCCGGATCGGTGCAGCGCTGAGTTCTATCGAAGTTGAACGGTTCAAGTTGAGCTGGAGAGGTTGGGTACCGTGATGAGGGGGTATCGCGTTGGCGCTGGGAGGCGGGCGAGCGGTGGGATGTGCGCGATGGGCAGCAGTACTTGGGGAACGCGCGGTAGAAGGGGAACGCGCAGAAGCGACAGTAGATGATGACACCGCTGACAAGCGAGCGGTGGTGGAAGACGGCGGGAGCGCGGTGGCTTTGGAACGAGTAGTAGACGAACGTGTGGCAGTTTGTGTCATAACGGTCATAGTCGTGGTCGGCATCAAATTTCGTTGCAAATTTTTGTCTTGGAGCACGGGCGTACGTGCAGAGGGGGGGACAGCAGACAATGGTCGAGTCTGAGTCGATGTCTTACCATTAGTTCGGGCGGTACTAATAGCAACGGGTACGTTTGTGTCAGCAGGCTAACAAAATTGGTTAGTCACTGGTGGCAATAGGAAAGTGAAATAAAAAGTATATTATATTGATACTCACGGGACTGCCAAGGGGGCTAACCGGATTAATAAGGTTTACCGCCAATCTATGCTGTTGAGCCGAAGTAGATTGTGATCGACCTTGAGGGAGGGTGACGTCAAGGTGCTAAAGAAGTTCAACGTGTCAACGGCATTCGAAGAACGGAGATGAAGTGGATTTGGCGCAAGGCGGGAGTAATAGACGGGTGTGTGGACACTGAGGCAGACTAACACAAAAAGACAGCTTACCTTGATAGCGGGCGCGATTGAGCTCGTGGACGTAAAGGCGTTCGAATCGGAAGTGAAGCGAGTGACATCTGTATGATTACTGCTACTGCTTGAACTTGAGCCAGGAGGAGAGTTTTGAGTTCGAGATTCTGGGGAGGGATATGAAGGGACCTGATTTGCTTGTTGTGGGGGGTGGGATGTGACTTTTGAGGGGTGATTGGGTGCTATAGGGGAATTGTGATCGTGTCGTGTGGAAACAGCACGGATTGGGTGTGCGCCGGGGTCTATGCGACGGATGAAAACACGATGATATGATTAAAGGAAGGACATACCGGCGAGTTTTACTGGAGGTAAGCCCGGACCCGTGTACTTGCGACGACCGAGAGGCAACAATGATGGGGGCTTGGGAAGTTGTGGAGGAGGAGGCAAAGGCTGACGGGGAGGTTCCGGTGTATGATCTGCCAATGCTTTCCAAGGGTCCCATTCATCTTCAGGTTGTTGCATGGTACAAGATTCCAAGAGAGAAGAGGATGTCGCGAATCTAGCAAAGAGAGGTGGTAGTGAAGGAGGAGGAGAATCGACTTGAACGGGTTTTGACGGTGCCGGATGTTCTACATCAGCGTTCTTCCTGAACTTGCGCAATAAGCCGGCCATTGCGAGGTGATGGAAGTACCAGTACAAGAAAAACAAGGAGCGTGGTTTTTAGTTAATAATGATATTAAAGGAAAGGATTTTGAACGTGCCGAGTTAGAGAAAGACACAAGGAATAGGATTGATCTGGGGTCACGTGACTATCCGTTTTAAATCCACACAAGATCGTCCATTCAATTACCTCACACCATTCCGCAATCTTCTCTTCCCGGTCGACCGGTTACACAAGAATTAACCAAGCTGTTCCTGTCAAATGGGATATCCCGTATCTTGAAACATTCTCCCGACATGGAGGGGCAGTACCACTACGTACTATGATCACATCGAAGTGATATCTAATCTAATATCATACCACACGGCCAATCTCCGTGATAGCTGCAAACGCACCCGTCTTCGGGTTTTCTCCTTACTCCATAATAGCTCAAGAACCCACACGCATGGTCACTCAGACCAAACGAGGCCCGTCTGGCCGAGATAGGGAGGCGAGTCTGTATGCATTTAATAATACGAACTTGAAATTTGAATTCTTCGCGGATGCGATATCAACCCGTGAGTGAATCGACATTGTACCGGTATTCGTACAATGTGATACAGCCGGAACCCCTAACGTGTTTCGGATGCAAGGATCCGAATAACCCTCGACCGCAACGCATTCGAATAGACACAGGCGTTGATTACTTACAAAGATCATATGATCTGAAATTCGAACCGAGACCCAACCGAGACCAACTCGCTCGTCCTTGATTACTAATAACGCCACGATCCAATAAGCGTACCGAAACTATAAGTAAATTCGGAGTCGAAGATACAAATTGCGCCTTCCAGTTAAGCAATATTCGTCATACCCGGAACTAGTGTAGCCTCATCCCGTGTTCGTATTCGCGAGCGCAGGAGGTGGTGTGCTAGTACTTATCAGTATTGCCATACGCCTTGAGACCTTGCATGCAGGGCAACGTGACCGTAGGATCCAGGGCAGCGAGACTCTGGGATCAGTGAATCGTGTAGAACTTTTCAACTTCCTGTCTCGTACGGAATGTAGTAAGAAAACAAAAAAAATGTGGGAATCGTTTTATGTCAGTATCCGCGTAATCGCGGACCTGTGATACACTCGAGGTCGTGAGTCCCACGTCAGCCTCAACCTTCCAAGTGTAAAGGCAAAGTCTTCCTATGACAAAAAGAACCTTCTATTTTCATGTCATGATATGATAATAGATACGCATCACAATAGATGGCATCATCGAAGAACTAAATGTTCTCAGAGAACGTGAGCCCTGGTTCAGCTGACAGCGCTCAAGTTTGGCCCTGATTGGCATGAGCCTCTCATCCTAACACATACAAACAATATCTTCCAAGCACCCACTATAGTACATCATGATGATATTACCAGGTGCCTCCAGGGCCCAGGTACATATTCAACATCACTCGGTCGTAGGATAAGATTAGATCCCTTATCGCACGGGCAAATCTATTCTACATCCAAAGCGACAACTTTTTTTTTTCCGAGGTCTACACATGTTTGTTGCGTGCCAATACAACATCTTACGTTTACCGACGTACAAATGGCATTTTCGGCCGGACATCCGTGCGCTGCAAGGAAGGTTCAACGCTGTGAAAAGGTTCGCCTCAAGGCCTTACGGCTGAATGATTCTCTTCCGACTTAAACCCACTCGAGTTCTACTTATGTATGTATTGGGATCGTCCATGTGACGCGCGCATGGGGCCTTCCTTACCTCATTCCGCACCGCGCCTCATCCTCCCGGACACCCCACCCCTCCACATTTAGCATCACGCTTGCATGCACACAGCGACGCCACGGCTATCCAACAATCTCCCAACAAATCGGTCAATACGATGCGGAGAAGCCTCGAAGAAATCTTTCATGGCGGATAGCTTCTCTCGAGAAGTTTTTTCCAAAGCTATATATGCACTGCCGCCGACATATATGTTATTTGTCAAAATCCGAGGTGTGCGAAAAATATATATCAGATTCTCGTTCAAACCAACGCATTCGCTCCACCCATTTGAACGACTTCGGAATGTCGTTTAGCTATTCAGTGCTTGCTAATTAACTGACCCTTTCGAGTTTTTTTTGATCCATCATTTCGGAACAACTTCAATCCCGCAACAGCGCTTCGTTCCTGTCCTTCCAAGCCCCACCCAAAAGGCAGTTCCCGCCATCATCATCTGATCGGAAAACGTTCGATGTCGAGAGCGTATCCATGGGCATCGAACAAAATCATCAATGAAACGTCTTGCAAAATGGGCTTACGACGCGATGGTGGGGTATTCGTTCATTTATCGCGCAAATGGTCGAATTTACAATTACGCTATACCGAGTAGACGATCAAAGGATCTTCGGGAAACCCCCTACGTACGCCCATCGTCAAGACGTCTTACTCATCGAAGTTTCATCTCGAGTTCGATCATTTCCAGAAATCGAATATGTCCGAAGAACCCTCATTTGGGGGCTTGGACTATACAGTTAGGTACTTGGCGCTCTGGAACGTGGAAGACCGGAACATCGTTCTCCGCCTTTGAATTGGGTTCTCTTCTTTTTGTACCTCTCGGGAGAAGATCAAAGGGTACCTTTGGTCGAGTTTGGGTACATGATGGCCATGCGTTAACGTTTATCCTGATAGCCTTTCAGATTCAATGCGGACGCCCGTCTTATTCACAAGGTTGAGTTCGTCAAAGGAATTAATTAGCTTTAGTATCGACGTGCGATGTCCCGCCTTCCCGCACAATATCTAATGTGCCAATGATGATAATAGGGGCGACGAATACGAATGTTCGATTTCCTCGCTTTACTTTGGTACTGTTTTTGAAGCCTGAGTCCTTGTTCCACGAGAGATGTGCATCCACTCGCCGACATACGCGGCACATAACCTAGAGTCCTCGTCCATCGCAGTTGTGCTGGGTCTGTGCTTCTGACAAGGACCAAAGGTGTTGTGTCCAGGTTTGGACCTAGTATGCCCAAGTTTCAGTTCAAACTGATAGCCTTTCAGATCAACTGCGAATGCCGTCCTACAAGCTTGGGGTCGGGATAACATAAAGAATAAAATTAATTAGCTACTCGTCGATATCTCGCCTTCGCGCTCGAAATCTAATCGAACTCGAGGGGATGAATGGTAATATTCCATTTAATCGCTCGTTGCTCTGATCGCTGGTCGTGTACTTCGATGCTAATTCGCAGCCCACGCTATCGGCTCGCCTGCCTTGTTCGGCATGCTCGAGGAACGTTTGCGCCCACGTGCAATGTGCATCGTCACGGGCACGCCACCACGCACCGACGCATACGGAACGAACGCAGAGCCACATACCAAAAGGCATCATACCATTAATCGTCTGACTTCGATCAACTCCTGGGCATCCATCGCCGTAACCAAGTTTCGGTCTCCAGGTTTGGATGCATCCTAATAGCCTTTCAGATCTAAAGCAATCAGTTAGCTTCCAGCGTCGATATTCTGCCTTCGGCATACGAAATTTGAGCGATCATCTAGTCGAATATCGACGTTCGTATTGATCGCACTTCGATCATAACACAAGAAGCCCCCAGGCTATCCTCCCAAGAAACATATCCACGTGCATCGTCACAAACAATCACATGAGACGCCGAAACACACGGACCAAGCGCACACTGAGCTCGCTTGAAAAGGTAGGCGAACAACTCGACACAAAAAGATCTGGTCCCAGTCCCAGTGAAACGACTCTGTACGTACCATCGCATCATTCCTGGGCGCGCTGATCAGCTTATCAATGATGCATGATTGAAGCGGCCATCTGCATGATCCATGATCATGATCGTGCGATGACGAGATAGGAAACGTCATGCAAGAACGGGACGCCCGAGCTTGCCGTATCTTTGTGCTATTATCGCTTTTCATACCCTCATATGGCTGATCGCGTCTTCCATTCTTCTTCTGATAATAATATAATATAATATTTAGATCAGAGTTCTCTTCGCGATGCGGATAGATGTTGCGTCTTGGATCGACTCGCCGTTTATGTGAAAGCGATAACTCGATGGGCGTCGGGGACTCGGCCTTGCCTCGTTACGCATGCATGTGGGGCGTATTGATTTGATATGCGAGTAACGTTGCAGTTCACCGCGATCGTGGCTACGTAGAATTGATGGTGATGGTGATGGGACTTTTTTAAAAGCTGGGCGTGTCGAGATCAGTATCAGGTGATGGGGTGAATCGTTGGGACTTATATATATACGCCACAGATTGGCGGCGGAACGGTATTGGACGAACGTGATGATGGGCGTACTTGATGGTAGTGAGGTTCTGATCATAATGTCGGCGTATCAGACCGTAGTGGGATGATAGAAAGAAGTCGCATGCACGCTGATTCCATGGACTGAGAAAACGGTGCCAATGCGAGAGTCTGGATTAGATGAGGTTATGGACTCGCTGGGAGAACACCTTTCATCTCCCTTTTGTGATGCCATCTGTTATGATTTGTAGAGGTTTCAAGTTTTAGGCTTGATACCTCGTTCAATCGCAACAGGTGCATATGGATGCCATCAGCCCGTAATAATGTTTGGTGTCGGAAAAAAATATGGTTGAACTTGAACGAGTTTGTCCCTAATTGGCAAAGGCCTCTCATCCTAACATACACAAACAACGCCTCCAAAATTGCAAGTAGTATCAATAATCTAACCAGACTCAAAAATCCAGATGGCGACATCACTCGGGAAACGCAGGCAAAGAGAAGAAGACGCACAACCCTCCTCACAATCACACGGGTAAGTCGCTCAAAACCCAAAACCCACACAACATAACACAAACATCGCACTTCATCAGATCCACATTATTCGTATCCAACCTCCCCTACGATGCAACATCCACAGACCTACAAACCACATTCTCAGATTTAGCACCCGTGCGATATGCTTTTGTCGTGTCTAAGAATGGAACTGGGGAATCGAAAGGGTTTGGTTATGTGTCGTTTTCTATCAAGGAGGATGCGCAGACCGCTTTTGATACCGCGTCGACTGAGGGGATCGAGATTAATGGGAGGAAGTTGAGGGTTAAGTGGGCGGATAAGAAGATGGTGGGTTTTTTGTTGTCTTTTCTTTTATCTGTGCATGGGTTTCTTATGGGTGTGGGATAGGACAAGGGCAAATTTGAAAGCTCGAAGGAGCGCGTTGGGAAGGACAAGAAGCAGGAGCCAAAAAATCAGAAGACAAAAAGCCAGAGGTGAAAAAGCCAGAGGTGGTAAAACAGGAAGGCGAAAAAGCCAGAGGTGAAAAAGCAGGAAGTGGTAAAACAGGAGGCGAAAAAGCACAGGCAGGAAGTTCAAAAGCAGGAGGAAAGGGCGAAGCTCCAAGATGTCGATGAGAGTGACGCCGAATCTGATGATGCCGAAGAGGGTGATGTCAAGATGGCCGACGCTGAAGGTGAAGATAGCGAAGCAGAGCTGAGTGATGATGAAGATGAAGAGGAGCAGTTAGGTCTTCATGAAGACGAGCACAACAACGAGGATGGAGACGAAGACGAAGACATTGAAGACGACGATGAGAAAGAAGCAAGTGTCGAACATCATCGACGTCCCATGAAACCTCAGCTACCTCAAACGGACACAGGTACCACACTCTTCGTCCGCAATATCCCTTTCATTGCTACAGAAGACGAACTACGGACACTGTACGTATACCTTCTCCTACCACCCCGCGTCCGCTCACCCCTTCATGATGCAGATTCCGCGCATTTGGGCCTCTACGATATGCTCGAATTACCGTTGAACCAGGCACCGAACGTTCACGAGGCACCGGTTTCGTTTGCTACTGGAATAAAGAGGTCGCCGATAAGGTGATCGAGCAAAGCGAGATTTTGCGTGCCGAAACCATGGGCTCGCAACAAGTACGTCTCACTCTTCAATGTGCGATGTGTCTCTGACACCTCTCAGCCAACAAAAAACCCATTCACTCTGCCATCAATCTTGACGCCTGACCCATCTTCAGGTATAGCTAAAAGTCTTGTACTTCATGGTCGCACTTTGGATGTTGTGAGAGCCGTCACGCGCGATCAAGCAGGTAAGCTGAAGGACGAAGGCGAGAAAAGGCGAGAGAAGGCAGACAAGAGAAATCTCTACTTGTTACGTGAGGGAGGTAAGGTTGATTTCATGGTCATCCCCGTTATCTTTGTAAACCAAAATTCTCCAGTCATCTTGCCTAATACGCCAGCGGCCAGCACCATATCACCTATTGAACTGGAGAAGCGGACTAATTCATTCACTGCCCGCCGCACGATGTTGCGGACAAATCCTTCCTTATACGTATCGAAGACCCGACTCAGCGTTCGCCAGATACCCCTATTCGTGACTGAGAGGACTCTCAAACGCCTCGCCCTCCACGCCCTTCGTACATTCAAAGATGAAGTCAAAAAGGGAGAACGCACCGATTTGACTCCCGATGAGCTCGAAGAACAAGAATCTACCAAGGAATCCGATGAACCAGGAGACTCCAGCACAAAACCCAAGGCCGGGAAACGATCGCAGGGAAGCAAATCAAAAGGCGTCCAGCAAGCCAAAATCGTGCGCCAACATGAACGGATAGATTCTGTCACAGGAAAAGGTCGCAGCAAAGGTTACGGATTTATCGAGATGCCGCGGCATGCGGATGCGCTACGCGTTCTTCGGTGGGCGAACAACAACCCTGCTGTGGCGCCACTTCTGAGCACCTGGTGGAAAGAAGAGCTTGGAGATCTCATCAAGCTTGAGAAGGGGAAGAAGGATCCTGATGAAGCTAGACTGAAGCGGTTAAAGGATGAGCTCGAAGGCCAGGTGAAAATACCGAAGGGCACGCTTGTCGTGGAATTCTCTATAGAAAACGTGCAGGTCGTCCAGCGAAGAGCGAACCAGAACAAGGAAAAACCGATAGTAAATGTATGTACGATTTCCGTCTTTGATCACTATTTCTGACTCGGATTTAGACACGAAACACAAAAAGCCACGGTGAAATCTCTCAAGAACCACCTATGAAGAAACGACGCGTTGCGACCGAGGAAATACCAGCGAAGCCTGTGAAAGAAGAACATGCCAGTGGTGGTCAGAACATCGGCGCAGTCATTGGTAGAAAGAGGAAGGAGCGTAAAGCTGCCAAGAAGGGCGGAAAGTAGCATTTGATTCTGTCGTATCGTATCCCGATGTAGCTGATTTGATATGAAACAAACCTTCTACACTTCCTTCGCCGTCATCCTCCCCCACGCATCATTCTAGCCAACTGGAGACTGACAACAATATATAAGACTCGCCGTTTGATCATCAGGAGATAACTGTTGCTAGACGTGCCTGTGGCGGTGGGTTTGTAGCGGGTTGCACAACTCAACTTTCTCACAGGATGCAACATTTGATAGGAGCAACATGATCTCAGCATGATCACGACGTTGATGTCGATATTTGTCAATCAAAGCACGCAAGTCAAAGCTCGTATTGAATATTGATGACCAAGACCGCAGGAGAAGAAGGTCTTACCACTGGACGTCTATTCACAGCGCACCGTACTTATGTCTGCTCTAATCACAGGTGAATATCCTCATTTCCTGCGGTGCATATCAATTCCAGAGATAGCAGTAACTTACGTTGATCATTGAGGTACATCACCAAGCTTTGGTCGCCGTTCAGTTTCAATTCAATCGTTCTAGAACGCGGTGACCGCGCAGTCGCAACGGTCCGATATCCAACACGTTCCCAATCTCCGAACCTACGTCTCCTAGAGCTCGATCAGTGGCTTCTGGAACTACCGTCATCAAGGAACGAATAGATGAGGCCGATAAGGTGTAGAGCACGATTGACGTGTTGGTGACTCGGAATAATGCGGGTATTGGGTGCCTCGGAATCCTTGAGGAGAGTGGATAAGACACAGATATGTTTTTATTCCCGTGCCTAATGCATGTTATCTTTCAGGGTGGACATAATGATAAGAGAACTCCGTCCTGATGTCTTTGGTGTGCTGGACGTCACAAATACAGCATTGACATATGTGTGTATGTAACACACGCTTTCAGCTCTGCAGGGTGGTGCAGTAGTTAGGAGCCGTAGCGCCTGGAGGTCTGAAATCAGGGTGAGTGGCGTTTTCTATGATTGAAAGTAGTTGAACAACGTGTGTTTCAAGGAATCGGTGAGTTATGCCTTTTGAGCTGTTCCGTGGGTGACCAATACTACGGCTGGCAGGCTCTTATGCCTCATCAAGGCAGCTGTGCATCGTAAGTCGTATTGAACCCATGCACATTGCATCGTTCATCAACTGAAGAATCCTGCTGTAATGGGCGAAACACTTGCCGTGGAACTCACACCATTCGACATGCGCGTCCTGATTGTCATACCTGGCACCGAAAACATACAGCAAGAGATTTGACACGTGGACGAATCCTATACCTGATTATGACGAAGTACGAGCTGAAACACTGGTGAGGTACGAAGCTATCCCTGGCAAGCCCCCCCATGAAGGCGATGAAAATCGTCGTAGACGTCGTAAGAGAAGAAGGCGTTGCAGCTGGGGGGAGTGGCCGTTGTATCTCGTCTTGCCAGGAGAGAATGCAGAGAAAGGTATCAGAAATAAATGCATGATGTCCTTGATGAATGACAGGACGTAATCCGCGAAGTGAATCTGAACTAACATTTGCTTTTGGTCTCGAGGAAGTCAAAAGGCGCATCATGAACCTGGTTTCCGCACTTCATTTCTTCCTTATATGCGAGGACCTTATGGACGACTGCAGTCTTGCTTCTCTATGACCTAGCTAGGCATTAAGAACTGGATTTTGCAGACCATGCTCGGCAAATGTTGGTGAAAATGTCAGTTTAACCCACTCGAGCACGCTCACTATACACGTTTTCCATCGACCGCGATGCAAAGATTCGGGTGTGTATGCTATGAAGATCATGAAAAAATTCATGAGATTTGGACATACCATGGGGTGTTTGATGTACTAGTCATGTCAGGAGATGGTGACCTTTGTCTGGTGTGATCTCTGCATGACTGGCAACCCACGAGACATCAGGATTGCAGCGCGCATGACGTATGTCAAATAAAACGCCTCCTATATTCATATTGCCCCCAATTTTGCAGTCCATGGCTGTTCAAATTAATCTGACATTAGGTGGTGTCACACCATTCGTTGCGTCACGGGTCGGCAAGAACTCTCTGAGTCTGTCCCTTGAGGGACAGACTCGGAGAGACCCATATGGGCCATCGGCCCAAAGCAGGTCTCCAGTAGGATCGTCTGGTGACTACCCAAGCGAGGGGAGCTTATGAAATCCTCTGCCTCTTCGCAAATCTCCCAATCTCTATGTCGCCCACCGTACGATCCAAGTGATCGAATACAGAGCCTAGAGCGTGAGCTAGGTCAGGATGACAAGGGCCAGATGCTATGCTCATCATGGCGTCAAATTTTCGTCTCAGTCCAGCAAGCTGATCTGGCGAGAAATAAACCTCAGGCTATAGTAGAAGTAAATCATTAGGGAATGACTGCCAAACACTATCTTGACGTACGATGCTTGGAGGTGGTCCTCCGTTCCCCTGTGGCTGCTCTAACATGGGTCCTACACCATCTTCTTCTGTGCCCATCTCATCCCTTTGTGTTATTTGAGGCACTTCAGTAACTCCAACCTGTACTATCATCGGCGTCGTTGTGAACAAAGGTTGTTTCGGAACCGGTTTTGGTGTGGTCTCCATCTTGAATTCTCCTGATTGCGACTTGCGAAACGACGCAGGAAAACTTGGGTGCGCTTCAGCATGTGTCATACGGATGCGAAGAAGAAGCTCATTATCATCCATCGTTGTTATACGTAGCCAGCCGCCACAATGATAACGAGTAATGCGAGAACGTGACTTGGCGCGATCGGCGTCTTGGTTTCGTGACTTTGATTGCTCTCCTTCAAGCTGGGCACAGAAGTATGTGACGACTGTAGACTTTCCACCACGCTTTGTTTTCTTTTGACTGTATTGTCTTGTAAGAACTGCCCCAGCGCACACAACATAGACAACGCACTTCCAGTGATATTCTGATGCTTCTGCCAAGAAATCTCTAATCTTGTTCGTCCGATTATACAAATGTTCCCCAGCTGCAAACATGCCCGGTGGCAGATTCACCATTGTGTCAAAATCGAATGGTCGACCTTTGTTCAATGTGACGAGTTTCAAGAAGTCATCCAAGCTCATCGCCGCGGTTGCAATCTGTCCACATCCGGATGAATCGACAGTGGCAGCAGACTTCCGTGCCACTTGTTTGTCCATACAGCCGATGCATACTTTGAGGTGACCTGTACCGGTACGTCGGGGTGGGTAGGAGTCGACGGGGCCCATATAGGCACAGCGAGTGCACTTCTGAAGTATGACTGGAGAGGTGGATGAGGAAGGACCCGGAGCTACCTCTGTTGGGATCTCGAATGTAGTAGGAGCCATTGAAGGAGGCGTCGGTGTGGATGACAAGCCCAGCATAGGAACGGGAGAACCTGCGAAGTCGGCTTATGAATTCGAAACAAATTTGGTTGAATGCATCTGCTCATACCTTTTACTTCCATCTTATATTATTTCGGAAGATCCTAACGCAGTCCGTGATATTCTTGAATTACGGTGGTAAGGTTTCTGTCAGGTTCTGTGGGTGCACTTCGCGACAATCCCACGGATCACGTGTACATCTCAATATGACTAGTACCTTTCAATTGTGATTGTGATACAACATATCATCACGAATGATGATCGATTCTTTTGCACAACATCATCTCCCTGTTAGCCAGTCGCAGATGGCAGCTAGTTGCTGCTCACCAAAAGAATATCTGTGAAACTGTTCACTTTGATCGCGGCGATTGATTCTCTTCCATTTCTTGCTAGGCAACATCATGATGGTCATGGTAGTTTGATGAGCACGATACTCGAACGAGAAATCATTTACGCATTTTAGGGTGCATTTCGTTTGATGTTGCATTCACGGAGCCTATCGGCTCAAGCACTTTTTTTTCAAACATATTTGCGGCTGAGGAAACACAGTCCGAGTTCATGTCGAAGTCCTTGTACCCTCACGCTGAATCGAGCCTTTGGCCACCCTCAGCTGTGGACATACATAAAATACATAAAAGATATGAACGATAGTATACCTAAATAGTTCGTAATATCCAGGGTGAACACCTGTATGCACTTTATCACCCACTAGGAATGTCTGATTTGAAGATGACATAGAAAGATTTCGATGGCTGTTCGAAGATCATAGGACCTGAACTCGGATAATGATCCTAGAGATGCACATACGTAAGAAAGTACTCGTCACTTTGTCAACGGGTTAGACAGATCGTACAGCGCAATTGTCTTTCAGTGTTCATGGTGCCCAAGCTCCGATATTCTGCAAAATGCCTGAAACAACGCTGGCACCACAAAGGGAACCCTGCACTCCCTCTCTACTTCACTGAGCATACGTTCAGCACGGAGACGTTGTGTCCTCTCCTGCTGCAACTCGATTTCAAGCAGTATTAGTCGCGCCTCCATATCTACAGGAAATCAAACGAGTCAGCTACGTGTATACCGAACTGTTAATGTACGAGACCATGCTGGGAGGGTGATGTTTCTTCACTCTTCGGTTGGGGAGCACCAAGACGAATAAGGTCTTCCAATGTCCGTTTCTCACAATGTTTCAAGGTGGTTAGCTGACTGCGGACCTTCGAAAGCTCGAGCGATAGCCTATTGATAGTCTCTCTATCTCTTGGTGGGCGGGGGCCGGTAGGGGTGGGGTTGCTCGCGCCGGGTGATCCTGGGAGGGGTCTGGTGTGATATGGAGGGATGCGTAATGGCTGTTGAAGGGCAGTAGTGAGCGGCACCCGGGATGTCGGGTATCTGGACCGATGAATGTTGTCGCCCACTGTGGTATGGTATTCTTCAGTTGAAACACCGTTGAGAGTATGACTCCCTTCTGCTGTACTGATGTTTTGAGTGGGGAGGCGTTGCTCGGTTCGAATTCTCTTCAACAAAGGATCCGGGGAGGGCTCGTTAGTACTATCTGACCCAGAAGTTGGCGATGATACACTTCGTTCGTTGTTGGTCTTACATAGAAATGTTTAGTGTATAGGAACGGCATAGTAGACCGGTACTCACATCACTTCGAGATCTCTTCCCTTGAACTACTTCCGTGGTGACCGACTTTTGTAAATCAGAACGGTCTGACGTAGAAGATAGCGGTGGACTCATTCCTTCTGTCCATAGCAGCTCTATTGTATGTTTTGGTCCCAATGGTGATAAATTTGTTCCGCGTGTTCCGGTGCCAAAATCAATTAACGGCCCTAGTCTAAAATGGACCTTGAACAGACGTCGTATATGTGAAAACCTCCTCACATTTCAACAGCCACCGATTCACTTTACAGATGCAGATGCAGATCACGCCTCAGTTTTATTCTTGTACATGTGCTTCTATGAAGGTGCTCACATAGAGAGCTCCTCTTTGACCACGTTCAGCTTTGGACTTCCCTGGGAAATGGTCACCCATCTGGTGTACAAAGAGCCCTGAGAGCGGATCAACCGTAGTTCACGGTGCAAGACAATACTTAGGACATGCCTCAACCGCAGGGACTGGCGCATGAATGGGGTGAGGCCATGACAAGAAGAACGCAGCACCATCTTGATGAATATTTTCACCTTTTGGACGATGTGCTCTGAGAACACTGAGATCTGCTAGAAGGACATGAATGGCCTCATTTTTACTCGTCATCCCAGACATTAGTCGCCCGCCCTTAGTCCCGCCGTACTGGAGAGTGACTTGAATAGTCTCGTAGTTCTTGAAGGAGTTCATGAAGGAGGTGATGATAAATAACAATTGTTGGGTGATTTAGACACGAAAGCAACCTTTTCGAGAAAAGGTGTGACAAAGATGTGAGAAATGGACAAATTTGGAATACCTTTCTGGAATAAGTGAACGCTGATTTTTGAAAATTTGCCCATTTTTCACGCCTTTTTTCCGTGTTCAAAATTTTGGTTGCTTCCACGTTCGGGATGTTCTTACACATAATACACCCCTGTCCTAAACCTTTAAGCGAGCGGAGTATCGGAGATATCCGAGTGGCGGAGAGTGTAGACGAGCGTCGGGACTCTCCGGATAATTCTAGTTCTACGCGCCACGCGCGCCTATTGTGTGAATAATCGCTGCTGCTTAGCGCTTAACTTGTACTGCACTGAACCCAAGTTATAATAGATGGGTTTCTTCCTGTCTCACTGGTTTGTGGTGTAACCTATCTGAAGCTGATATACATGGTTAACTAACCAGGGTCGAATAACCGGACATCAGCGAGAACTTGACTCAGAGAAGGCTAGGTCGACATTCGAAGTCACACACGAGCTTCTCGCGGAACAGATGCGGGACAGGTAACAGCAGCCCGCCGTAACCTGCACAATACTTCTGCTATCAACAGAATAAGTACACTTGGTTGCCAGGTGTTGTAATACGACCTAAGCGGCAGTTAGTGGTGTAATGCGGATCTGAGGGTGATTCCTGGCGATTTCCGGTTAACTAAAATCTCTTTTGATACTGTGTGACAAGTTGGCTTAGGCTCGTTCGAGATCGCCCATTTTCAACGGCACAATATGGCGGCTCCGGGAGCTTCAACATTTTCGAAGTTGCACCCGCGACCAAGTGCAGATGAGACGACTCTTGCCAAGCTAGGATACAAGCAGGAGTTTCGCAGAGAATTCACTCTACTAGAGGTGAGCTTGATTTCAGACTCTTCCATGTATGTGACACAAACAATTGCAGGTGTCTGGACTTGCATTCAGTTATGTTGGAGTGGTTCCTTCTATAGCGTAAGGCGTCACTATGACACAGGCCAATTGATTCACACCACTATTTATTCAGGTCCGTGCTATTCTATGCCATACCAGATGGTGGGCCTTTCGCGATGGTTTGGGGTGTAAGCTTCCATCACACATGAGGATTGCTGTTTTGTAAACATCTAACCTCTCCTCTGCAGTGGGCAGTCGCTTGCCCCTTTATCATGTGCACCGGGTTGGCGATGGCAGAGCTCGCATCAGCAGCACCTACTTCTGGTGGTGTATGTCATCGGCGCTATCGTATTTCATATCTGACTTAACACAATATAGCTATACTATTGGACTTACTCGCTTGCTTCTCCACGATGCCGCAATTTTCTGTCGTGGATAGTTGGTTGTAAGTCCTGCATTTCTATGTGACATGCAGCCAGTCCTAACATCTGCAGATTCGAATACCATAGAAATCATCACGGGATTTGGTAAGACGGGTTTCACCTTTTCAACAGTCTCCCCCTGATCATGTAGGGCAGCTTCCGTAAACTGGGCTTGTACAATCCAAATCACTGCAGCAATCAGTATTGCCTCCTCTGGCCAGGCATATATGACTACCAACCAGCAGCTCTAGTAAGTTCGTCCTCATGCAGACACCGGACACTCTTCATATTGGGTGTTATAGTGGTATATACGCATCTTTGGTTTTGTCACAAGCTGTCCTCGTGAGCTTCGGTACCAAAGTTTTGGCAAGGCTACAGAGACTATTTACGTTGGTGAATGCATGGTAGGTGTTGTAGAGTTCGTACATGATCATCTTTCAAATCCTCCAATAGCCTTTGCTTCATAATCATCATTGCGCTTCCGATCGCAACGCCACCAGATTATCTGAACAGTGCAAATTTTGCGCTAGGGGATTTCACCAACGGTATGTATCACCGTCCAATAACGCTCGCAGCTCACGATCAGTTACAGTGACTGGCTGGCCATCTGGATTCGCATTCGTTTTGAGCTTAATGGCCCCTCTTTATACAATAGGTTAGACCATATTCTTTCCAATAATTACTCTATAACTATCTTTAACCCATCAGGGGGTTGTGATGCTAGCGTTCATATGAGCGAGGAGGCCTCAAATGCCGCTGTTTCGATACCGTGGGCGATAGTAAGTGACACTAGAAATGTCCAATTGTTGTATTTATCCCATTCAGGTCAGTTCCATTGCTGTATCGGCCGTCCTTGGTTGGGGTATGTGGAACGACACGTCGCTCTGACCTTTGTGACATATTCTAATTCAGGAATCAATGTCACCCTTGCCTTTTGCATGGGCACTGATGTCGGCAGCATCTTCAGTAGCCCTATAGGCCAGCCTATGGCACAAATTTTATATAATTCGCTTGGGCAGAAAAAGGCTCTGGCTGTATGGTGCCTCATTATTGTAGCAGAGTACGTTTTAGTGCCGTGTGGCCTATTCACAACCTAATCATAGAGCAGGTACATGGTGGCATCGAACTGCCTCCTGGTTGGCTCTCGCCAATCGTTTGCATTTGCTCGTGATGGAGCCCTCCCATTTTCACGGTATTTGTACAGGATCAATCGCTACACAGGAACACCCGTCAATACAGTTTGGTTCGACGCCATCTCCGCTCTGGCAATTGGACTTTTGTCGTTTGTGAGCACCGAAGCCATCAATGCGGTATTCACAATTGCTGTCACCGCAGCCTGTGTCGCTTACATAACGCCAATCACAACCCGCTTTGCATTCAAGAATGATTTTAAACCCGGCCCATTTCATCTGGGGAAACTGGTGGGTTAATCGGCAGCGATGTATTCTCGAACTGATATGTCTCTACAGAGCTTTCCAGTCGCTGTGATCGCTGTGGTGTGGATGGTCTTCGTGATTCTGGTTTTTTTCTTTCCGGCGACCCCGCGAACAACGACACAACAGATGAACTATACAGTTGTGGTACTTGGAGGGTTCATGTTTCTGGCAATTGCCTGGTACTATTGTCCGGTATACGGAGGCGTGCATTGGTTCAGTGGACCCACATCCACCTTGACACCAACCATCAGAGATGAAAACAGAGACGAGGGTTCGATGTTGGAGAAGGAACAAGATGCAGATATCTCTATTGAAGTGGTGGAAGTGGTGGATGTATAAGAAGTAGTCGTACAACAGATAAGCTATAGCCTAGGCTATGTCCGACATAGGGTCTTCGACCCCAAAGGACGATAAATTAGATTTTGTTTTTTTTGGAATCCTGTTGCGTTAATTGGATGCCGCCGTGAGGTCATCAGTATATAAAAATGATTTAACACGATATAATCATTCAAAATTCCAAGCCCCAGCTTGTGTAATTCAGCATTTTTTCGTCTACACACTGGAAGCATGTACCATCTCGGTGACTATATAGTGCTATATAGGCAGGGTGGCCAATGTAGCTCAGTAGTACTGAAACCCGCTCTAGTGAGTGAGCAACTATGTCGTCATATATAACATACAAGCTAGCATATTCAGCCAATGCCTCACTCGATCATCCTGTCTCAGTCGATCCTTACAGATTTATATATTCGTCTATGATCTATCTATCCTGCCAGGGCCAAGGTCTGGCATAATCACCGGATTTCGGTACTGCATGATGCATGATGGGTGGGAGTGCCCCCACGCAATTCAGACAGCTCGACTATCATGTCTATCGCAGATTGTGTCTTGTCACATGAGGTGTTGCGCGTCGTGCAACTTGCCCGTACATCATCATCCTGAGTGCTTAGGGGCGACAACCTCTGACCTGCCCCAAAGCAACAAACTGGAAAATAAAAATTATGAGCCGAACCTGGATGTTTATTTCCAGATCAGTTTATGCAACTGGATTCTTATCCACAAATGCATCGGGACTTCGTTCCACGTGAGGAGCGATCACCTCCGGCTTTGACAAGGCAAAAAGTGGAAAATAAAAATTGAAGCCAAAATCGGGTGTATATATCGGGTAGGTATACAGTTTCAAAGTCTGCAATGTCAAAATCCTTGGCAAGTAACAAGTTGTGCGCGTGGCTATGAGTGGACGCTACATGGGAAGTCGTCAGAATGTTTTAATCAACAAGGTGGGAGGGCGCACGGAATTGATCATATGCCAATATGCACGAACACTATGCGCCGGTCCAAGGGCATTATGATATTCTCGTTACAAGCCAACGACTGGACAGCTCGGTACAGCGCCCAGGCAGCTCGTCTGGAATTCATTGGACCGTCTTTGCATAAGTTTTTTGTAGAATGCCTCGACTAAGTGCTGCACGGTACTATCGGTGACCTTCCACATTGTCCCCACAACGCTGTCAACCCCGGCAAATTGCAGGCCAGCCACTAGGTGTATCACTTCGTCGGGCGTACGAAAGTCACCGACTGCGGTTTCACAGGTAGAAAGAAATGCAAATTCATGCCGAGACAGATCCGTCTGTGTGATGTCGAGGAGCGAAAGCGGCTGGTCGCGCATAAGAAAGGCTGACTTGAAGGGTTCGTCAAATCTATGTGTCCCGTGACACGCGAGATGGACCCAATTATTGTCTCGCAATGCACACAGTACTCTCGATTTCGTGGCATCAATGCTGGTAATCTTGGAGAAGGAAACAGTAAGGGGGATGGGGCAAAAGTCTCCGCACCAACTCCAGCTCAGGCTCCACAGCATCCATAGTGAATGAGGCACCGGCTGGGCAATCCTGACCAATGGCAACAAAGGGCACCGACAAGGACCTGTCATGACTTCCGCGAGCCTTGATCAGCGCGGTGAGCGATGGCGTATATGAAGAAATATACTGCTGCGAAAGGGACTTTCCCTTTGGCCTGTACTCGCCAGCAGCATGTAATGGCATGAAATTGAAGAGAGACGTTGGGCACCACCATATTCGGGAGTCTCGTCGTGCAATTTCGCCCCAGATTTTCGACCACCGGGCCGACCACGTCGTCCCACAACTCTCTCAACGCTTTTATCAGCGTTGTTTGGTTTCCTTTAGGACCGGCCTCTTTTTCAACTGCCCCTCGGAGTGCCGGTACCAATTTGACGAGTTTCAGCAAATTGGTGGAGTTGAACGCTAGTCAGAGGTTGCTTGTGTGGGACGATAATGGCGTGGCACGATGACATGCTTGCGACGAGCACAATGATAGGCCCATCGCGAGCTGCACCTTGAAAATCAGAGAATAAGGGGGGAAGGAGGACTCGGAAGCGAGAGAAGCCCTCGATCTCCCGGATCTCTTCTACAGCTCTATTCCAGTCCTCCACTAGACGTCTGTACCGGGTTTCCTCTGCTTCTACATCGACTCTTGGGTTTGCTTCTGGATAGCTCGCAGGAGGTTTATCGAGGAGGGAGCTGAGGTCTCTGAATCCTCTTCATCAGGGCCACTGCATGATTGCCATGAGTCTGGAGGCTGTCAAGGGGGGTGCGGAGTCGTGTCATCTGGGTCCAGATGATAGCCCTGCCTTGTTCCAACAACTCAACAGCGTCACACACATCACCACTATGAAGAGCACATGATGCAGCATCAACGGCAAGTGTACTTGGGAAGTCCTTCATGACATTGTGACGAGGTGATACTGAAGCTGTTGTAGAGATGTAAGCGTCCAGAAGTTGTATGGAAGTTGCATATGCCTCCTAGTTCAGTAGCATGTGAATTTTGAGAGGCATCACCAACCCAGAGCAGACTTGTTCGTAGGCGGGATAGCAAGCCTCCTGAGACAACAAGGCTATTCTACATCCTGTGTTCATAACATTTACCCTATACATACTAGTTGTGTGATGTAGTATCGGTTCATAGATTCATGTCCCGGATTACGTCCTGCCATTCATCAAGATGCTTCAACATCGTCATGCATTTATGTCTGATATCTCTCTCTGCATCCTCTCCCAAGACGAGATACAACGGCCACTCCCTCCCAGCTGCAACGCCCTCTCCCCGTACGACGTCTACGACGAGTTTCATCGCCTTCATGGGGTCTCCTGGTTGCTTGCCAGGGATAGCCTCATACCTCACAAGTGTCTCGGCTCGTGTTTCATCATAATCAGGTATAGGATTCGTCGATGTGTCAAATTTATTGCTGTATATATTTTCGGTGCGGAAGGCGCCAGGCTCGACGATCAGGACGCGTATGTTGAGTGGTGCGAGTTCCACGGCAAGTGTCTCGCCCATTACTAGGATTCTTCTGTTGATGGACGATGTAACGTGTATGGGTTCAACGCGACTTACCCTGCACGGCTGCCTTTGATGAAGCATAAGCACCTTCCGGTCGTAGCATTGGTCAGTTACGGAAGAGCTTAAAAGGCGCAACTCACCAAGTCCCTGAAACAGACGTTATTGAATCACTATTGACCATAGATAATGTTACTCACCATAACTTCAGGCCTCCAGGCGCTGCGACTCCCGATAATAACTACTGTACCACTCTTCCCTGCAGAGCTCAAAGCGTGTGCGACATGCAAACGCCTGAAAACTTACTTTCACGCATATATGGCAATGCTGCATTCGTGACGTCTAGCACACCCAAGACATTGGGGCGGAATTGTCTTATCATGATGTCCACCCTGAAATAGATAACATTTAGGCACGAAAAAAAAACATGTCTGTGTCCTACCCGCATTCCTCAAGGATTCCCAGCAGTCCAATACCTGCATTGTTTACCAATACATCAATCCTTCCCCACATCTTAGCCGCCTCATCTACCCGTTCCTTGATGACAGTCGTTCCGGAAGCCACATCAAGCTCTAGGAGGCGTAGGTTCGGAGATTGGGGGAAATCTTGTATCTTCTGCAGAGATCGAGCTGTTGCGACTACGCGATCACCGCGTTCTAGAACGATTGATACTAACCGGCGACCAAAGCCTGATGATGTGCCTAGGTGATTGATGTAAGCTACTGCTCTCTCTAGATTTGATATGCACCATAGGAAATGAGGATACTGACCTGTGATTAGCCATACTTTGGGGTCAGACATAAGTACTCTTTACAAATGAAGAGGCTCGGACTAGGAACAGAAAAAGAACTCAGTCTTGGATCAAAAGACTCGATTAGGGCTATGGATCATACCTAGGAACGAGAGTGGGACTAGGTATTATTATAGTCAGAAAAGGGTTGGTAGAAACAAGAGAGCTCACCTCAGTTTTGAATCAAGAGACTGATTGTTGGAAGGAAGAGGAATTAATACGGCAATTCAGACGGAGGTGTATGATCAAAAGATGCGATTGTGTACTAGTATGTGAAGGAAACGGACAGCGAGTACGTACGTACGAGACTTGTGACCTCGAGAAGCATTCCTGTAATATCTTTTGTAGTTCTATTTGTATGTCCTCTACAGATGATCAGTGCGAACCAATGGCTACTTCATCGTGTTCCTCGTTGAACGTCTCTCCAATATGGCATACTCCTTATGACCTTTCCAGGACCGCGCTACAGCATCTCCATGAGGTTTTCCCCATCCGTTAGGTTCTATTGACAGAACGTGTGCAAGGAGCTCCAGCCTGTATTAAGATAGCAGGCCATCCCACGCCTTCTTCTTGCGCATGCGTGGGGAAGGAAGAGGTGGGTTGTAGTTGCTTGCGATGTATTAGTGCAGTGTCATGTAGCGATAAGTCCAAGATGGTTATTCTAAGCGAGCCGAGGTACGAGGCAGCGTAGAATTTAGTCTATGTGTTAGTAAGCGATGTGGCGCAGCGCTCTTGCTCCCGCCGTCCACATCAGCGGTACCGCTTCGACTCGGCTTGCAGTATGCTCACGCCGCAAAGCCTCGTTTTTGTTTGCAGTCGTTGTCATGGACCGGCTTCGCTAGGCTACCAACTGCCGCTACACCGGTGAGCTCTGAGGGCTCTGATCCTTGTGTGCATCCGCATACAATGAAGACAAGCCCGGCGGGGAAGCTGGCCATGGGTAGAGAGCTACTAAATGCTCTCATACACTACTCATGCAGGAAGTTTGCGGCCGCAAACTCTCGTTGGGTATCTCAACCAGGCTGCCACCAGGGACAGCAGAGATACCTGATAAAGGGAAGGATGTGGATGCACGCAGCAATCATGCAGCCCACAGTAGCAACCACACATTTGCAGTACCCATCCTTCCCATGTTTGGCAACACGTCCAAACCTTTGGCCAATCACGCGCCACGGCCACCATGTGCCCTTTTCATTTTCTTACCTCATTACTCGGCAATCACATGCCATGATCGCTTGCATGATCCCGCCCGCCGCACCCTTAACAAATCACAGCTGAACTTACCAGCTCCTAAACTCTGGGTATTCAAGCTTCGCTGAACGCGTCGCTGGCTCCTAATACTTGGGAGTCACAGCTCACCTTGCTACCCAGTTCGGGTGCATGTTTTGGGCCGAAAAACCTTTACTAACCTTTGGCCGCACTGGTCACAAGTGCGCGCCGCCTTACTTCCCGCGTGACACTTAGCGCCGACACGCATAGATAGACCTGTGAAGAAAACACTGACTCAACGCCAGGAGGTAGCTGCTCGGGAAATGCCGAACATGAGGGGGGGTCCTTATTAGAGTAACCTTGCGGGGTGTTAAAATGGCGCCTGTTCAGACAGTACTAGTGGTCTGAGCATCAAATATTACTGCATCAAAAATACATTCTCTCAGATTGCAGAAAGTGATGACAGATGATAATCGAGCTAATCGAAATGATCGAGACTTGATCGAAACCCAACGTGTGCCCTAAACACCATCTTTCGGATCTCTTCTACGGCTCTATCCCAGTCCTCCACTAGACGTCTGTACCGGGATTCTTCTGCTTTTATATCGACTCTTGGGGTTGCTTCTGAATAGTTTGCAGGAGGTTTTTTGAGGAGGGAGCTGAGGTCTCTGAAATTCTTCATCAGGGTCACTGCATGATCACCGCGAGTCTGGAAGCTATCAAGAGGGGTGCGGAGTCGTGTCATCTGGGTCCAGATGATGGTCCTGCCTTGCTCCAACAATTCAACAGCGCGACAGACGTCACTACTACGAAGAGCACACGATGCAGCCTTAACGGCAAGTGTACTCGGGAAGTCCTTCATGATATCGCGACGACATGATATTGAAGCTGTCGTAGACATGTAAGCGTCAAGAAGTTGCATGGAAGTCACATAAGCCTCCAGTTGAGTACCGTGTCTCTGTTGATCAGCATGGCGAACCCAAAGTAGACTTGCTCGTAAGCGAGATAACAAGCCTGCAGAGGCAACATCTGCTGATACCTTGAAATGATGCATGGCAGCATTCAGACTATCGGTATCTGCGCCTACGTCGGCGTCGTATGAACGATGGAACGACAGATAGACCTTAGCTAGCAATTGATGGACGTGAAATTGACGAGGATCATGTTGAGTGAACAGAGTTAATGCACAATGCAGGTTTTCTCGTGACTCGTCGAGGTCTTCTCGATTGTGTTGGTGGTGAAAGTGGGTGGAGAGTCGAGTCGCAAGGTAATATAATAACGTTGACCGATCTGTGTGACCAACCGGGCACAAGGCCAACGCTTCCCTGTCAAGTGCGATAGCTTGATCTAAATCTTCGTCGTTGCCTCGGTGTTTAAAGCGGGAGGAGAGTCCATTCGCAAGGTTATTTAATGATGTGTACCGATCTATGTGACCGACCGCACGCAAGGCCAACGCTTCCCTCTGAAGTAAAATAGCCTCGTCCAAGTCTTCGTCGTTACCTCGGTGGTCAAAGCGGGAGGAAAGATGATTCGAGAGGCTGTTCAATGGCGCGCCGAGACGTGTGACCGACCGGGCGCAACGCCAGCGCTGTCCTATGAAGTGCGATAGCCTCATCCAAATCATCATCATTGCCTCGGTGGTCAAAGCGGATGGAGAGAAGAGTCGCAGAGTTATTTAATGGCATGGACCGATTTGTGTGACCGACGGGGCACAAGGCCAGCGCTTCCCTGTGAAGTGCGATAGCCTCATCCAAGTCTTCTTCGTCGCCTCGGTACTCAAAGCGGGAGGAGAGACGAATCGCGAGGTCGTTTAATGACATGGACCGATCTCGGGCACAAGGCTAGCGCTTGCCTGTGAAGCGCGATAGCCTCATCCGAGTCTTCGTCGTTGCCTCGGTGGCGAAAGCGGGAGGAGAGTTGGGTCGCGAGGTTGTTTAATGACACAGAACGAGATGTGTCACCGACCGGGCACAAGGCCAGCGCTTCCCGGAAAAGTGTGATAGATTGCTCCAAGTCTTCGTCGCTGCCTCGGTGGTGAAAGCGGGTGGAGAGTTGAGTCGCAAGGGTATTTAATGACGTGGACCGATCCGTCTGACCGGCCGGGCACAAGGCCAGCGCTTCCCTGTCAAGTACGATAGCCCGATCTAAGTCCTCGTCGTTGCCCCGTTGTTGAAAGCGGGAGGAGAGTTGTCTCGCAAGGTTGTTTAATGATGCGGACCGATCTGTGTGACCGACCGGGCGCAATGCAAGCGCTTCCCTGTAGAGTGCAATGGCCTCATCCAAGTCTTCGTCATGACCTCAGAGCTTAAAGCGGGAGGAGAGTCGAGCTGCGAGGTTGTGTAATGACCCAGGCCGATATGTGTGACCGACTGGGCGCAATGCAAGCGCTTCCCTGTAGAGTGTGATTGCCTCATCCAAGTCTTCGTCGTGGCCCTTGGGATCAAAGCGGGAGGAGAGTCGATTCGCAAGGTTATTTAATGACGTGGACCCACAAGGCCAACGCTTCCCTGAGAAATACGATAGCCTCATCCAAGTCTTCGTCGTTGCCCCGGTGCTGAAAGCGGGAGGATAGCCGAGTCGCAAAGTTACTTAATGACATGGACCAATCTATGTGACCGACCGGGCACAAATCCAACGCTTCCTTGTAAAGTGCGATAGCCTCAGGCCCTCATCCAAGTCCTCATCGTTGCCTCCGTGGTTAAAGCGGGAGGAGTGTTGATTCGCAAGGTTGTTTAATGACTTGGACCGTCCTGTGTGACCGACCGGGCACAAGGCCAACGCTTCCCTGCTAAGCGCAATGGCCTCATCCGAGTCTTCGTCGTTGCCTCGGTGGCGAAAGCGGGAGGAGAGTTGAATCGCGAGATTAGTTAATGACTAAAGAAAATTTACTGATGTTGGGGTAGCGCAACAATTACCAACTTTAGCATACCCCTAGGAACTTCCCACGGGAGGAGGGGAGGGTCTTAACGGCGTAAGGTGGCCTCATGTACATTATGTACATTTTTACCCGAGCGTGTTCCTCTTGCTCAATGCACCAGGTATCTGGCACTTCCGAATCGAGTGATCGAACGGCCGGCCAACGCTGTTCAACGTTCAGCGGCGGGTCAATTCCAGCTTTCCCAGTCGGAGCTTGAAATATGAAAGCCGACTCCCGGCAAAGCGAGCCGCCCACTCCGAATTCACGCGACAGCGGCCCTTCCTCCACAACATCCATTCGTCGACATGTTGATGCTTGCAAAGACCGCCCGCGCTAGCGCACTGCGTTCCTGTATGCGCTCATTTGCCTCGTCTGCAGCGAGATGCCAGGCAACTCCTATCGAGAAACCTGTGCTAAACAAGGAATTCAAAATCTATCGCTGGGTGAGTGCAGATTGTAATGTATCGAAATACGGGTGAGATGATAATGTGAGTATTATAGAACCCAGATGAACCTGCGACGAAACCCACTCTACAATCCTACGTTATTGATCTCAACCAAACTGGGCCCATGGTACGTTCGCACCCACATACTTCTCGTTCTAATGTTTGAACTCGCCCTGTCTTTTTTAACAGATTCTCGATGCGCTCATCAAAATCAAGAACGAAATCGACCCCACGCTTACCTTCCGTCGTTCATGCAGAGAGGGTATCTGTGGTTCTTGCGCGATGAATATCGACGGTCAAAATACCCTCGCCTGTCTCTGTCGCATAGACAGAAACCCGAGCAAAAACTCCAAGATTTATCCACTTCCTCACAGTATGTCCTCCCAGTGATATATCCCTATGAGTCCCCGTCGTATGACTTGCCTTTACAGTGTATATCGTGAAAGACCTGGTTCCCGACCTCACGCTATTTTACAAGCAATACAAGTCCATTAAGCCCTACCTCCAGAACGACAACTTACCCGAGCAGGGCGAGTTCTTGCAAACGCAGGAAGACCGCAAGAAGCTCGATGGTCTGTATGAGTGTATTCTATGTGCATGCTGCTCGACAAGTTGTCCATCGTACTGGTGGAATCAAGATGAATACTTGGGTCCTGCAACGCTGATGCAGGCGTACCGCTGGATTGCGGACTCTCGTGTGCGTTGATGTTCCTTCATCAGATACCTCGTGGGACCTCACCTCGTGTTTTGGTTACAGGATTCATACAGCTCCCAGAGAAAGGAGCAACTCCAGAACGAGATGAGCATGTACCGTTGCCACACAATCTTTAATTGTATGTTGCCTCAGTCACTTTGTGAGCGTCCCAAATATTCATCATTCCCTTTAGGCGCACGTACCTGCCCCAAGGGTCTTAACCCTGCAGAGGCCATTGCGAAGATCAAGCTTGAGCTGGCAGCCGAATAAAGCTCAACTACTAATAGCAAACATGCAGTGATGATCGCCCAATGTATAGAACTTTGGAATGACTCCAATAAAGTGCATTGGATCTATAAACTGTACGATTACATGATAGCACGCCTTTGGTCTTCTTTATCTTCTGCGATAGTCTCCTAAAGGACCCTAGTAATTTAGGCTAGCAAGATATGATCCCAGAGTGGTGACTACCATGCCTGCATCTTGAGCTGTCTGAGGAAAAGCGTATGTAACGACGAGGATAGCTTGTTTCGTTTGTGCTAGTACAGCACCGTCCGCCTGATGGCTGTGAGCATGCATCACAGAAAGACATCATGGAGACCCACATTTTTCTTGCCCTGAACCACAATAAGATCCGGATCATCTCCGTAGGTATCCGACGATAGGAAGAAGTATTTCTGGCCAGCGACACGGAAGCCAGAGGCCTGAACTGCAGCTTTGTTCGTGAACGCAGCAGTGATCGCCTTCTGCTCTTCTGGGGAGATCTATGCAAGATCTTGTCAGAGCTGCACAAACATTACTACTTTCAATAAGTTACCGTGATCCCTGAGGATTTAGCCCATATACCTCCAGCCTTTCCCAAGATCGCAGCCTGAGCTACTCTCTTTGTACCGACGAGGTTGGTGTCTACGTATGCTGTGGATGGATGAGACCAGCAGCTTACTTGGCGATGCAGCTCAGACTTACCTTGCCAGGACATATTATGAGGAACTGAAATCGATACAGCGGAAAAGATCGCGATTTAAAACTGAGAGACAAGAAAGAGTCTGGCGCAGTACGGAGATCGCCATGATATCGGCGTTGGAAAGCAGGCCGCATCAAAGTCCAGTCGGAACTTACCTAATAAGCAAGTGGACCACCGGGCCAATCCGCCCACGGACAACTTGCTATTACATAATAATCAAGCGCTCATCCAGGTTTTAGAGGCGTGTATTTTGTACTAGCACTATATATAAGTTACTAGCGAGTGGAACGCTGACTCGGGACCAGATACGGATCCACTTTCAGGTGACCCACAAGAAATGACCCACAAGGAATAGCACGGGTACAACCAAGACCATGGCGTGCGTGGCATATCTAGGGCTTACGACATAAGTAATGGATCTACCTCAGATATAGACCGTCTCGAAGTCAAACGAACATCTACATCACACCGGGGCTCCCTTGTGGTCATCCGCAGCTTTACCCACGACCGGCCATTCGGATTCGTACTCTCTGCGCAAAACTTGCGATATGGGAGAGTGTCACAAAATTTGATATCGTCCCAGAACATTTTGTGTAAGGTTTCTTTCCTTGATCCTGAAAACTTCTTGAGCTTATCCTTTCTGACAGCCTCAGCCACAGGCTTGTACGTGTTGAACACCTCGCCCCGATCTATAAGCTTCAATATCAATGACGTCAGACACGTAGATAAAACGAGCGGGCACACAACTGAACACAACGAGAATGCATCCCAAGACGCCTTTAATGGATATGAGCATCTGTTGACGGCGACTGGAGAATGAATTCAGCCAATTGGACTTGAACATTCAATTGACATCCCGCCATTGAGCTAAAGTTGTGCACGTCAAACTCCGGATTCAGATTCCTTTGGATGAACGTACCGTCTTTCCGAACAGGTTCGTCTACAAGACGCCTCTAAAGGTTACAGGGTCGCTTAGAGGTAATATGTCGATATCACGACCGGCTCGCTATGACATGTGAAATGGGAAGGAGAAACTAAATGAAGGGTTGACTGCTTTCCTTTGTCTGACACCTGCCTGCAGGGATTAAGGATCAATAGCGGGCAAGAATTGACCCGAATCAACGACAAGCAGAGAACCGCTGGTGCTGTGGTCAAAGCAAGAGTAAAGGGAAATGAGAAATCCATAACAAATGCGCTTGAGAAAATACATTTCCTGAAAGCTCTATATGGCGTATTCATTTCGTTGCACTTTTAGAGCCCCACGTACGAAATATCTCAAGAACCATATTTTGGACCACTGCTCCATGGGGATTCCAGGCTGATTCAATCGCCCATACTGATCATGTCAGCGAGTGAAGACATGAAAACGACGATGTCGATGAACTCGAGGGCGTCTTCAGAAAGAAATAATCGACACCACTCAACAGTCTCAACCCAATCGAGGCAAATCTCCTAGTCTGCAACTTCTTCGGGATGCAGAACTAAGCAGCATTATTGAAAAGCGACAAGAATTCGCAAGACAGTCCACATCATCCCCTTGGATAATTGGATGACAAGAGGATTATACAGCGCCTCACTGTGCGATAACTTTTCATGCAACATGCCATATGATACAAGCACTGAGTGCACGCGTTCTGCAGTGGGTGTTATAGTCAAGAGTGCATAAAGGTGTCCAATACGAGGCTATCACTTGGTAAAAGACCGGATTATTTTAGCGGAGATATGCAAAAAGAAGATAGATCCAATGAACGCCAACGAGAGAATGAGGACAACATATGGGTCTCTGATATGAAAACAAAAATCAGCTTAATTGAATGTTACGTCCTTGGTAACATGACACGTACACTCGTAGCCCTGGTGAGTCGTCAGTGTAAAGTTTCAGCATTGTCCCCGAAGAGCCGCCAGCTCCTGCTGCACGTGTTGAATTCGGTTTTACTTGCGTGTTTGCAGCCCTCCGCCTTTGACAAGTTTCAGTCAGAAATGTGTGCAATCTACAAACAGACTATGAGACATACCGGACCTGCGCACCTGGCGGTCTTGCAACGGTACCGACCTTGGGGCTAACGGCGTGGCTTGAGCTTTCTGAATCAGACTAAGCAAATAACAGGTTAGTCTCGAAATAATACGGCTAGGTTGCTCTTTACGCACCATGCTGTTGACGGTGAGCTTTGAAGACCGAAAGACACGTTGGTGGAGGAAATGAAGTATAAGTTCGTGGGAACATTCTTAAGGTCTTTCCTAATCCACCACTACTTCCGCTCCAGGGACCAGCGTCATTTGAGCGTCACTGACTTTTGTTCAATCTTCTGGCTGGCTTCTAACATGTCCCTGGTAAGTTTCAATCCTATGAGTATATGTAACGCACATAGACGGGACAATCACTCTAGATAAACGCCATCGTTTCCAGAGGATCCACAATCCTTGCTGAACACCAAGCTCCGGGACAGCGAGACTTCTCACATGGTGCATAATTTTCCGTTTCGTCATGCGCTTCTTGACATAGTGCATACATAGCTACGCAGACAATTCTTTCCAAGATTCCGCCAAACAATAGCAAGTTAACATATGTGTGGGAACAGTACCTGTTTCACTACATCTCCGAGGGAGGCTTCACTTTTCTGGTCATGGCAGATGACTCCGTAGGAAGGTGAGGTTTTTTGAAAGACATTCATCGACTTGTTTTGGTTAAAATTACCATAGGAAGATGCCATTCGCTTTTCTAGCGGACCTGCAGCGCAAAGTATGTTGTCACAGCGCAATTTACCTCCTTATCTAATTCACATCGCAAGTTTATCGAGCTCCCATCCTCATCATCTGCGGTATTAAGCTCTACCCCCGCATACGGACTTCAAGGCACCTTCTCTCCCACTATCGCCTCTCTTATGCACACGTACAACACTGCTCCTCCAACTGATGAAGTCGCCCGCGCTCAAGCGGAGCTAAATCAGGTCAAGGACATCATGGTCCAAAATGTCGAGCAGATACTCAGCCGTGGAGAGCGTATCGAGCTTCTCGTAGATAAGACTGACAACATGGCCACGCAGGCCACCGCATTTCGGCGCGGCGCCAGGACAGTGAGGCGGCAGATGTGGTGGAAGAATAGCAAGGTGCTGGCATTGTGCGTCTTAGTTGCGCTGCTGTTTTTGTATATCATTGTTGCTCAGTTCTGTGGGGCTGGCCTGCAGTGTGGCGCACAGTCTTGAGCATCCCTTAATGGTCCCCGGATTTTATTTATTTGTACTGCATAATATCCATATGTACTCCCTAGACTTATCGACACTCATATTGGCCTCGGACAATGTTCTTTTATTTACACACTCCAGACCCGACATATACAACAGTATCCCTTGCAAAAAGTGGTTTGCTGGCAAATTTTTACACGTCTAGAGACGGCGGAGATAAGATAAGACACAGGATCGGTACTAGACATTGTGAGTGGGGATCAAGACATTTTATTGTTTCAGGAAAAACTACATGAACGTCCGTAATGATTCTACTAACTGCATATGCGTGCACAATAAGTACAATACAAGTTTGGCATAACTCGAAACACGAACTGGAACTGGTGACAATACAACATGTACGCCTCGGTCAGTACAACATCATAAAATCACTATAAACACAAAAAAATATTAGCTACACACTGTTGACTGGAGGGGTCCGCTCGGACTCGCTCGTATAAATACTGCCTCGTGCATAGTCCACAAAAGGACCCATCAACAGCAATGGGGACTCGAAAAATCCAGAAGCGACAGTTGGTTAATAAAATCGAAGAAATCATAGGATTCGTCAGTCTGCTCCAGCGGTGACCGGGTTAGACAGCTTAGTCCTGCCTATACGTCGATCACGATGGTAGGCGTAAGCATCAGGTGGTACATTGGTGGCATCCTTGAAGTGTTGCCACTCTGATTCCCGCTCGCGATCACGCTCACGTTCCCGACCGCGTTCGCGCTCCAATCGTTCACGTTCCTGCTCTCGTTGCCTTTCCCTCTCCCGCCTCTCCTTCTCCTGTTGCATTGCAACACTGCTAGCATGGACCAGAGTCTTTGACACGACCGTAGCCGGGAATCCCTCTTCAGGACCAGGCATAGGAGTCACTGATTGACTTGCAGTGGAGTTTCTCCGCAATGGCGTATGTACACGTGTACTAGAACTCGTCGGCCTAGGGATCGTATTGGACGATGGCGGTGGTGGATATGGTGGAGGCATCGAGGACTCATCGCCATAAGATATCGGCATCTTGAGGGAGGATGATGTCATAGGGCTGTCAAGGATATCATAGAGCTGAGCGCGCAGACGTTCGCGATCCTTGTCCCGAAAGTCGTCGGCCGCCATGATCTGGCGCGGTGCGACCTGGTCTTTCACCTTTGGCTCGTACGTATCTCCTGCGCGCATCTCGTAATCTCTGCTACCGCCATCAAATGAATCTCGTGAATGAGCGTCTTTCAACCGAGGCCCATGCATGCGGTCCGAGGGGTAGCGGCGTGAAGGGGAGGAAGTGCGGCTGGACATATACAACGTGGACGGTTCCCGTGATGGTCTGCGAGATGGTGAATGAGTACCGCCGTGGGCCAAAGCGATTGATCGCTCGGTGGAGTGATGACGTGAAGTAGATCTATCACGACTCGACATGACAATGTCATCGCGAGGGCGAGATCGTGACAATCCAGACCAGTTATCTGGGTTGATCGTGGATGCAGACGAAGAGACGGAAGGGTCGATTAACTGACGAGATAATGAAGACCGAGGAATGGGAACAAGCTGAGACGTAGCATCACCCATTGTTTGATCATCGTCTGTGTCAGACCTCGATTCCGATTCCTTTTTGTTGCAGGTCTTCTTCAAGTCGTCGATCTCATCTTCATCCACCAGAGAGCGGAACGACTGGACTGCAGAAGGCCAAGTTCCGATCACCTGGGCGAGAGGAGATAAGTGGAATTCCTCCTCCTCGATGGCTTTCGCCTTTGCTTTGGCCTTCGCTCGTGCTTTGATGCTCAAAGGATCGTCCTCGATCAATTTCTCGGGATGCTTCGGCTCTGGCATTGCATGAAGATATCGGACCTCGACTGACCGTTGGAAGTCAGGTAACGGATTGAACGCAATTCTAGCGCGCATGAGCTCCTCCCGCAGAACCTTGTTCTCACGCATTGTAGCCTCCAACTGTGGCTGTCAGTAAAACGACACCCCCATGAAACAAAGTGATACTGACTTTGCTAAATGATACTGGTGAGTACTGGAAATAAATGGACCAGAATACGACAGGCTCACCTTCTCCAATACGTATTCAATTCATCATAGTGTTCCCTCAAACTTTTTTCTACAGCAAGAGCAGTATCTTTCTCATCCTGTCGAATACGTTGCAGCTCCTCGTACTTCACTTGCAAATTCACAATCTCTGCGGTAAGACGCGACCGTACTTCCTCAAGAGAAATTTTTGCCTCGCAAGTCCTTTCAACTTCGGCCACCTTCTCTCGTCTCATTTCGTCAAGAGCCATTTCCACCATCCGGGTTTTCTCCACCTCAGCCGCCTTGTCTTTTTTCAATTCCGCGACTTGACGTTGAGACTCGGCAAGGTTCCAAAGAAGTAGTGCGCTCACTCTCACAGGATTCTGCTGATTACGAAAAATCAGATGTGACTGGGACGTCCCAACATGACGGCATTATGAACGTACCTGGTCAGCTGACTGTGATTTGTAGTACGTTCGACATTTCTCGATTACACGGCGGAGTTCCGGAAGCTTAGCACCTTCTTTGACGACACGCGCGATATCATTCAGGAGCGAACGGGCTTCGTCATCAGGAGGTGGAGAAGATGATTCAGGGTTTTCAGGGACTTCTTCTATGGAAGCGGTCGTGATCATAGGTGACTGCATATCGATGTGAAGTTTGCGGACGTCCTGAGGAGAAAATCGAGTCCGACAAAGGGGACATATGTGGCGCAAAAGATGATCGAGACACCTTCGGATTGGCAAGTTCCGTGAAAACAACACACGATCGATGAAACGAATGCTTACTTTTCGCAGAATACATGCCCACAAGAGATCGAGTGTGGTGAATTCCCGCCATTCATGTAGCCTTCCATACAGACATCACAGGTCGAGGATTTGTTGAGTACCAACATGATTGGAGGACGATGGAGATTCCCTTGAGGATAGGATAAAGGAGCGAATGAAGCTTAAAGCAGCTTGATCGCCTACTCTAGCAAGGAGGTACCGCGCAGGAAGGAAGAAAGAAGGGACTTGTTAAGGACCCACTCGGGTATATGGGGGAAGGAAGGGATTTAAGCCAGTAAAGGCTTAAGGGCCAGACCTAACGTGCGTGGCGGGGTGGGTGGTGTAATGTTGTGCAAGAGGAGCGAACATTCATAACGTTGAAAAGATTATAAGAAGACACGAGGCAGCTAAGCGACGTGAGATAGAACTTCGGCACTTCCTTGAGGGCCCTAGACAAACCTAAGTGAAATGATCACATACTAAGTTGGCATGATCAATCACCTGGATGGAGCTTCCGATCTGAGTTCCAACGGCCACGATAAGAACATGACCCGAGTCTTACCTTTAATGAAGCTTAGCAGGAAACGCTGAAGGAAATCAGAGCCACTCGCCGGGATCAAGAGTTTGCACCGAATTGGCTGAATTAGATTCCGGGAGAACTACGCGTGGATAAAGCACCCCCCCTTTACCGCACATTCAATTTCGGCTGCCTGGCATGGAGAAGGGGTGCCTATGAACAATCAGTTCGTTCGGCAGCACTGATCTTATGGAACCGGCCCGACACGGATAGTCGACGGTCCTCGTGGTTTCAGCGTTGCATAATAATAAGTCGCTGGTCAAACGTTGCGTCAAGAACGTACAGCTCAACGTATTTTGCCCGAGTTGTTTTGTTATATGTGTGCCTTCCCTCGTGATTTGTAGCACTGATTGCCACTGAACAAAAATTTCACCCTTGTCCGTCGTGGACTGAGCGCTGACTCAGCAGGTGGTGGTGTCAACTTCATCCCAGGCTTGTACAGCAATACCGAAATTGAACTTAGCTCTTGAACGTATCTTGCAAGGCTAGTTCTGGCTTTGGACACACTCTTGTTCTTCTGGATTACCGCTACGTTCCGTTCCTTCTGGAATACCGCTACATTCCTTCTGGATTACCGTGAAATTTGAATCATATGATTCGTAACAGGGAGTCACCGATGTATGGCTGTAACATCTCACATCCGACAATCTCAAATCATTCTGGAGCGTAAGTTTCCGTCATCAATTCGGTAGTGTCGCTCGAGGTCAAGGGTGATATACCGAGGTGCTCGATGGCGACATAGTGTTACGATGTTGAAGCAACATAGGCGTCTGCCAATTTTCAAAGGGCGCTCGATTCTGACCATGTATTTATACTGTCCACAGGTCTTCTGGCAAAGATATACTGGATTTATACTCCATTTGCCTCGAGGCAGCTATATCATACAATCTGAGAGGTAATTCAGAGGAGAAGGATACCTCGCTGACGCGCACCACTGCCCTTGATATCATCCATGATGCATCATGCTCCATTGCACCCTCTGGAGATCCCCTTGATTCTGAAACGAACCGTTACCTTGGGTTGTCACCTCTGAAATGACTGTGCCCTTCGCCACCTTGACCATGTCACCGGTCCCAATTTGTCCTATGGGTATGGTTTGTCTCTGGTGCATCCTTCATTTGGACATTCGATCTATCGGTATCGGCTCCTTTTTCTGCGCTTGATGCTCTTTGTCCGCTTTGGCAGGCGGACAGGCCACCATTCTATCTTCTTTTCACTCTCCATATCTGCAGTTATAACCTCATAGAATCATTTCTGAAGTAGTACAGCAACTTGCACGGTTCAACTCTACATTCATACCTCTCCTAAGTACGTGCCGAACTCCTGGACTATCTGCAACCCTGACTTAATGCTTCGTTCTTAAGATGGTAAGAATGCTTCGGAGTCAACAATACCCCTGCATCATACTTCGGGAGTATATCGATCTGCACTATCGATAGGCACATCTCCCATCGCGGTCATCTGGGTGCAATTGTCCGTTTTTTTCCAGTGCTTTATCTCCTTTGTTCTCAGCTTAACTTAAGCGCTTTGCTTATTCTCGACTCGGATCAGCCCCAGATCTCTAGTACTCCATGTCCAACTCCAGAATGATTCCAAGCATCCGAATCGCGCGCACTGCGATGACCTCGGAGCCCGGTACGGGTGTCGTTCAACACCGATGGATGTAGATGGCGAGTCGATTGCACCAAGTGGATACCTCTGGAGTCTGGACGCAGATGCGGCTGTACTGCTGTTCCGATATAGCATCTGTTAATTTCAATTATCTTCGAGATCAAAGTCAGTACAGCCCCAGATAGGGAACTATAATGGGAGGTGTGCTATCTCATTAATATTACTGTTAAATGACTGGGGAAGTTTCCGTGATTCGGAGCAGGCGTACGTACAGTATTGGCTATCCAGCTCCTGAGGCATAATCAGCGTCTTCAGCTGCGCACTACACACGTGTGAGGCTGCCTCGTGCCTCTGCCAGTTGAACAAACAATGAACACATTGCCGCTGTTTATCAGAGATCCGCGCCACCAAACGCAAAACATAGTATCAAGCGCTATATATAAAAAGTTCGACGATCAAACCCGCAACTCCGCATTCCACCGTCACTTTCTGATGAAATCAACGGCAACACCGTAATGCTGTTGATAACAGGCAGTAGTAGAACATTTAGCATGCATGCGTGCTAATGATATGTCAGGTCTTGGTTCGCGTGGGGAAAATAAACTTGGATGGTTAGCAGCCCATCTGTAGCTTCAAGTTGCGCTGCACTCATCGCATCTTTAGCCATGCACATCACACGCGCTGGAAGCCTCGCGCTTCCACCACATAGTCAAATATTAACATCACCATTTCAGTTTATCCGCAGCCTAAAGTACTGAGGACTATTAGAAAGGAATGGAAGGAGCGCTATCTCAGCAATTAATATTAACCGTGTCGTCTATAGAAGGTTCCATATTTGCAGGCACACCAGGGCGCAGTCTAGAGTCTATGTCAGGGGTGCCGGTGATCACCGTCTTGTGCTGCACTGTAACACTAGTACTACACACGCATCGCGAGAGCCTCGTGCCCACCAAGTGATCATTGCTTGGCCATCGCCGCTGCAGCGCATGCTTGTCTTATGTACATGTCAATAGTCACTTGATCCACCCCACAGCTGTGCGCGCAAACCTAATATAAGTTCAAAGGTGGATCGTTGATCTCAAACCCCAGTATCATAGCACCGATTCCATCAAAGCCGAATTCGACCCGCTCATCATCTAATGGAGCCAACGGGCAATGCAGATTGCGGCAGTTGAATGTCAGTTACAATAAATCACGACGTACGCTAAATGACAGAAACATTTAATAATACAAACAACAGGAGCAAAGGAGATAGAATGGCCCAACAACGAATGGATGACAGGTAGCAACAACCCAGTGTCTCTCTTATGTAAAATGAGTGCGGTGAGAAGAAAAACTCGGCGACAAAAAACAAACGGGGAAAAGAAGGAATAATCCAGATTCCAGATAAAAAGAACCATACGTATAGCATCAGAAGCACCAGTCATGTGCGATTGGCCCACATATGCGCGATATTAGGCCCGCCAACGACTGGGGTAGGGGCGACAATCTGTGGGCCATCGACATTTCCTGTATTTGAAAAAGGACCATGCCCCCCACTTGTGAAAGAACCACTTCCGGTGTTTGTGGACGGTCCATGCCCGGTACTTGTAAAAGAACCATCCCCAACGCCTGTGAAAGGACGCGTGGCATGATCGTGCACCGAAAGCGAAGCATCAAAATGGAGCGATAGCGCATTGGTATTCGTATATGAAGAACTGCCACTAGGAACGCGCGTTGTCGTCCCTTCTTCGTATCCCCTCGGTTGTGATGTGTGTCGACGATAATAAGCGCGTTGGTTGCGAGAGGATTGGGTACGAGAGAGACGGTTTGGAGGGTGTGAGGTGTGATTTGTAGGGTGAGATGTGTGATTTGGTGTATGTGAAGTAGGACTGGGTGGATAAGAAGTACGACTCGCAGCATACGAAGACTGCGCACGATACCTCCACTCCTCATCACGCACCACATAATCTGCATCCCCTCCATCTTCAAGAATAAGACCCAATGCATCCGGTCCAGCGTTAGGCATTGGTATAACAGGTGCCACCCTGACATCTTCTCCATCTTCATCTATGTTATCTTCGTCTGACTCTAGGTGACCTATTATAGACTCGCCAGCAATGCTCCCCTGCCCACGCACGCCCCCATTGTGCAGCCCCAAAAGGCCGAGATGATCCATGCTGCCTTCCCGTGAGGTGGATACGGTTCCCCATGTGGTGACGCTTCTTGGGCTTTCTGCGTCGAGTGTCGGATCTAAGGGAGGGATAAGTGGTCGGGGTCTGGGCATGCGGATTTGCGAGTTGGTAGGACGGGACGGTGCGCCGTCATTGAGACGGGCAGAGCCTGCTGCGCTGTCATTCAAACGTACAGATCCTGCTGCTACATTCCCATTCAACGTCGACAACCCAACATCGATACCAAGGACCTGGCCAACACTCTGCACCGCCGCTCGACGTCCTACACCAATATCAAGTAGTAACGTACCAAGCAAAGGCACATCCGAAAGACCTCTGGGAACATTCTCCACTCGGGTCGCCTGACCAACGTTCTGCACCGTCGCTCGACGTCGCATACCATTCTCAGGTGACGGTGAACCAAGCGAAGGTATATTCAGATAACCTCTAGAAACATTATCCACTCGAGTCGCATCAGTCACAGCCCGTCTGGGAGCGGGTCGTGCTCGAGGCACAGGCGTCTGATGATCTTCTCCCGATGAGCCGACCAAGCCCAGAACATCCATAACTTGTTCTGGTGATTGCGTCTCTAACAACGGAAAGGCCCTTTCGTTGCCACCAGTCGACACGTACGGAGCATTGACCAGCTGATAGCCTGATTCGTATCCTGAACCATAGCCTGAGACGTAAGCTGCGGCAGAGGCTAGCCGCGTGGACAGATCATTCGCTACATCTGTGTCGATATTAATACTGCTCTTCTCTTTGCGTCTTAGCTCTCTCTCATCGTCAGATCGCCGATCCTCGACGACGAGGGGACGCGCTGCCCAGGTTGGAGAAGGATTGACACGGACAGCACTAGGAGGGATGTGTACTCCACGGGTCGTGATGTTTATTTTCGACTGAGACTCAGGTGCGCGGCTGTGTATGGATGATGCACGGGGTCGTCGCGTGTCGTCTGTCCAGTGTTCTTCTACCCGAGGAGCCTCGGGAGGTCTGGTATTGGATATAGGTGGGGGCTTGGGGGGATGAGAAACTGGATTGTAAGACGAGCTTGTCCCCTTAGATCCTGAGGCGTGTGCTTCGCCATTAACACGGGTAGCGTTATCCCGCGGAGGTGGTGCAGGGTATGGAACGGCGCCACCTAGGAGAGAATCGAAACCTCCACTGGGCCTTGCAAAGGTCGGGAATCGATCCATCGGCAAAGGCTCTGGAGGTGGGGGGAGGGGATTGCTGGTGTTGCGATATCGGGATTGTGTATTTCTAAGGTTTTCCAGCTCAGCATGTAATTGGGACAGCTACGATGATGAGGTAAGTCCAATGTAAATACCGATGAACTGAATGATCACCTCTCTGCATAGAGAAGTTATTTAGAAAGTATTCGTTACCTTAATATTGGTGACTCACAGAGCATGTTCGTTCTCTATTTCTTGAATCCTGGAAAGTAGACTTTCTTCCACTGCGCGAGATGTTTTGGAGTCATGGTCTGCGTTTCGCTTGTTATTCCGAAGTTGGCTTCGGAGGCGACGATATTCTGCTTTTTCACGCTCGCTCTGATCTTGAAGAGCTTTGTATCGCTGAAGGGAAGACACGGCAGCCCGAAGAGCCATGTGCTAAAAATGCCGCATGTGAGAAATTATAAAGAAGTTGCATTGGCAACGAGGACCGGTATACATCGCCTTTGCAATGATGAAAAAACTTACAGAATTGGGGTCATCTGGTTGAGACTGAAGCCATTCCTGCACTTCGGTGACTACTTCGACAACATCTGCCTCTGGTGTGTCTTCACCTGAGACTAGAGCTATGCGCTGGAGGAGGAGACTGGCATGAGCATCGATAGCATCCTGTGCAGCATTATCTAGTTCGGGTGGATTCGCAAGGTGAAGTTTCTTGACACGACCTGACTCGAAAGGTTTTCGGCAAAGTGGACATGCACTTGGTGATAAGGAGCGAAGGCACCTGGGATTGAAGAGTCGGATATGAGAGGAGAGACATGAATATTGGTGGCCGCAAGCTGGCCGGGAGTATGAACGCACGTGAGACAGAAGATGTGACCACAAGCAATCGCATGCGGAGAGTTAGCGGGTTCTGAAGAAATAGAGTAGGGATCGAGGCAGACATCACAACAACTTGCAGGATGAACGACAAGCATACCTAGTTCATAACAAAAGTTGCCTAGCACATGTCTAGGTGTCAACGTGCAATAACACTGCTAGTATGATGACTCAGCGAATAACTTAAATTAACTTGAAAGCGCTGAATCATCCAACTCTCAGTACTTCGTAACGGTAGCCTAAGAGAATACTAGCTATGCTCAGATCCAACCAAGTCCAAGTATTCAAAGCCTCATGAGGGGGTACAATTCTGATGGATATCGTGCACATCTTAGATCAGATAAAGCTTTTTAATAAATTTATCGGTCAACCCTCTTAGCCTAGGATGCCCTGATCTCTATTGATAATGCAGGTGATGCATGATGATTTAGAAACTGAAAATCAGTTCGTCCTCAAATCAACTCTACTATATAGATGTACCCAAGTGTTTGTGCCAAATTGTGTGTTTTTGGCAGTTTCATGTATTGCTCTCGATCCACAAGTTGACAACACAAAACAAATATCGGATAGTCATTGATAAATAGATTGGCATCTCAATAAAATGGCCCAAATTTTTAAATTCAGAAAAGTTGATTGGTTGTGTCACTGCAGCATGTTCGAGCACGTTTACTTGCACACCGGCGGTTTCAGAGTTTTGCTTCGGGCAAGATTTTGATTGAAATGAGAATGTCAAGTTAGGCATTCGTTACTCGTACTTTGAATTATATCGCTGGGATACTTACCTCATTCTATGTACATTCTCTGCCTCGAACTAACTTAGAATACAATAAATTAATAAATAAAAAAGACACAAAAAAGTTTTAAATCTCAAAACAAATAATTAAAATTCAGCCTTGAGCTGATTACATAATTAAGCTCGACGTTCCTCGGTGTTATTACGGTGTTGATAACCGACGGCATGTTAGTAACATTATTTGTCACCGAGTCCTTGTTCGCACAGTAAAAAATGCGTTTGTGAATCTGGTGATGCATCACTTGTTTCTACTCAGGTATTGCAGTCTGGCACTAATGATGCATCACAGGTTCGCTATGCCTTGTTTGATGTAGTGCTATGACAGTAACCTGTGGTCGGTCTGTGATCTGTATGGATGGCACCGCATCATTTTTACCCTAACCTTAGAGGAAAACTGTTCTACAAAGTGCGTGAGAAGACTCACGTTAACCAAGCGTCGGTAAGTACTGCATTTTTACTTATGTCTGACCTGAGTAACGTCATTGAATCAAGACCTGTTTCGATTCAAACCCTGTTCGTTGCAGGGTCGAGTTGTTTGACAGGATACCTGTGAGCTCCGCACTCGTGTTTATTGAAAATCGCACAAAAGGCTTGATAAGTTTCATCCCTCCGAGTCAGACCTGCAGTTTCACCTGAATCATGACAGCCTTCGAAGTCAGTTTCGCTCATTCATACGAGTACTCTCCGGACTGCCCAGCTGCCCACATTCATATGCTGCCAGTGGAACTTCTACAGCACATATTCTTACTCATCGTCAATGACGTTCCAGACTGTCCTGGTGTCTTCTCCTATGGAGATACAACCATATCTGCCAATGTTGGCAGCCCTCCCCTAGTCTTTACCCGCGTGTGCCATTTTTGGCGAGTTATCGCACATTCAACGACAGCAATTTGGTCGTGTATGCAGGTCTCGCTTCCGGGACGAGTCGAACCCTTGAAACCATTTCTTCCATCTTTCCTCCAGTCGTGGCTTGCACGCTCTGGAAATCAGCCTCTCACCCTCCGCATTGTGTCTGGACAGCTCCCCGTACGCACCACACGGCGCTGTACGCGACAGTCGTACCACAAACCCTCACAGGCAGATTCCCAACTGCTCGAAATCCTTCTTTCTGAGAGCAAGCGTTGGGGAACCGTGGTTCTGGCATCTGCAGATGACTTGAATCATAACTTTAACACACCCCAGTTGAGATCCTTGCAGTGTTGCTGGTCAGAACTCAGCAGTTTCAATGCCCCAAACCTCACTCATCTACACATCATCTATCGCTGGTCTCTTACCATGCGATTCAGACATATTCCCACCTGTGACAATATACGTCATCTCTGGGTCCAGAATGCTTCCGCCCGCGTCATACGTTCTACTTTCCTTATGTTCCCTCTTATGGAGTCCATCAAGGTGGATCTAATCATATCGGATATTGGCCATCCACATAATTCAACCACCCACTCTTGCCTTAACTCTATCACTTTCCCCATCCCCTCGGATCCTTTTCAACAACGCGAAGTTCTTAAAATATTTGACGAACTTTGTCTTCCCATGTTGCGCAAATTGACGTTTGTGGCAGATCCGGAAGAATCAGAAGTTTCTTGTATTGTGGCAGCCCTGGAAATTGCATCTTGCAACGTACGTGTGATAGACTTTCAGACGACCACACCGTTAAGCGAAATTGATATGGATGTCATCGAACCGTTGTTTTCTGTTGCGAGGGAGGTTACTATTCATGGCAAGGCGCTTTGCCGTCTTGTCAGGCAGTAGTACTGCATCCCCCGTATGTGATACGATTGGTATCTAGTATTGCATATATGTTACAGTCTACTAGCGAATCTCAGGGTGTAATATTACATATATATGTTGAAATCGAGGAACTATAAGATACTTCAGCGTACAAATTTTGTCCGTCTCGGAAGTTGTTGATATCAAACGTTCCGGGACCAGCTATTGTATGGAACAGCGTAGAGCCACGGGGAAAAACTACCAAACTACACCAAGCGGACGAAGGGTTTCAGATAAGCAGGTAAGGGAGGAGGCGAGCTGAAACGAAAGCAGGAAGCGGGAAAAACACCACGAGAGATGTCATCTGCCAGATTATCGCAAGACCTCACCCATTCAACAGAGATCTGGATGCCATGTTCGAGGGCAAAGGAGGAGAGGCGTTGCAAAATGTCATTTTGGACCACATTGCGAGATCGACCAGCCTTAAGAGCCTTAACACCACCCTGATTGTCGGAATAGAACCGCACGTGCACGTCACGAAGACCCGAGCGGACAAGGGCGCGGATGCCGAGGTCGATCGCTACCATCTCTGCCCACCCAATATCTCGACCATCTGCCCTCCAGCCATCCAACAATTCCCAAGCGAGCCAGCGGGAATCAGCGAGGAAACCAATACCAAATGAGGTGGAAGCATCGACAAAAACAGATAACGGGGGAGGGTCGGGAATTAGTAGACGAACCGGGGTGCTTTCTAGTCGAGCCTGAATGACTCGTTGAATATCGCAATCTATGTGTGGTATGCTAGCGTAGTGCTGCAACTCTGAAGAAAAGGTCATCATCTTCGAGTCGACAGATGAGTCCTTGAGGGCTTACGTCGTATCTGTGCATCTGGGGTATTGCCCCACTTAGAGAACATGATTTCGAGGGCCTCTTCTGCTTCATTACAGCACATAGCGCTATGGAGCACTGCATTCTTTAATTCGTACCCTATGTAAGACGAAGGATTGAGTTCAATGACCTACGCAATTAGTAGAATAAGTACAACTGCTAGAGAGATTATAACTATCGTCCTCACCCTGTTCGCGTCGTGAAGAGCCTCTGCGAAAGTGTTGCGTCCCAAATTTGCTTTACAGCGGCGTACAAAGAGTGACTCGCATGAAAAGTCCAGCCCGATACCCGCCGAATACAGTTCAATGGCTGTTTCATAATTTTTCGCAGCAACAGCCTCGTCTCCCTTTGCGACACAGCGCGCAGTGCAATCATTCTTGAATTCTAAATGATACCAGACTAAGTGAAGTCATCTAAGAGCCAAAAGCACTCACCAGTAGTCCATTCCAGGTTGCTATCCTTCACATCCTTGTCGATCATCGACATCATATGTTGGTAGGATTCGACAGCTTCAATCACTCGATCAGCACGGAGGCATGCTTCACACCGTATTTGGTTGACGGTTTGCCAAGACGAGTCCAAGTCCCAGCCGAAGAGCTGTCCATCATGTCATCGATCAGTAAAAATGTACTGTGATCTCATAGCGCACCACCGTGAATATCTTCAATTTGGGTTCAAAAAGTGCTCTGCTCGAGAACAAGTCGCTTATACCGGAAATACTGCTATCGAGTTGATCAGCTGCTTCGCTGTACCGCCCATCCTGAAAAGCAATGATTGCAAGCTGCACACGTAGATATGACTGATATGTTTGGTCGAAAAGTGAGAAAAATTTGAGGTCTGACACATAGCTCACATTCACAACGCTGCACGGAATTGGATCCGGATGTTGAAAAGCAGTCGTAAGGTCTTGAACTCGCCGCACTGCCTCATCATGGCGACCGGCATAGAAAAGCGCAACAGCCTGGACAAAGTCTTGGTGTGTGACAGACTGACTGCCAGAAATGGTGACGACAGTACCTTGATCAATAGTAAAAGATTGATGATATTCGGATCACTATTGGAAAATAGAAAAGCGGAATCGAAAGCTTCCATAGCGTCCCAGAGCCGCTTGTTGCCACAAAGGGCGAAGCCCTTTGAGATGTAGCCCAATAATGAGGGCTGGATAGCAATGGACTATGCGACAAAGCTGAGTGACCTAGCATCGACGGCGTCATGAGAAACAGAATGTCTGACCTTGACTGCGTCTTGAAGCGCATAGTCCCAGTCGGACCTGCGCGCCCTTACAATTGAGCGATTGGCAAATGTATCACGTCTGTTGTCATCTTCGTCAAAATCAATCTCATGGGTCAGAAGGTCTTCGATGATGTGAAGGTCCCCAGAATCGCGAACCGTCTTCTTTATAGCAAAGATCTACATAAAGCAAGTTCACGTTCAGTCAAAAATGAATAAAGACAGATAGCTCACGTCAAATAATGAGTCTTCATCGTCACTGCCAGAGGCGTCGCGGGTGTCAGAGGAGTCACTTGTGCTGTCCTGATCGAAGGAGGGTTCTTTGTGATTGCCGTTATCGCTGGTATACCCATGTTCGCTGTCGCAACTACTCTGTGGGTCAGCACGCAAAAAGAAAAGGTATAGATAAATAGAAGGGCAGAACAACAACGAGCAAGAACGTACCTGCGTTTCGCTGTTGCGGAGTTGCTCTCCCTGTACTTTTTCATCCACTGTCGAGCTTTCCTCAACTTTTTCATCCTCCAGTATGTCCCTAATAGACCAAAGCTGAAGATTCCCATCGTCGGCTCCACTCACGAGTAGTTCTGCATCGGGAGAAATTGCGACAGAGTTAACTTTTTTGGCGTGTTCAAGTACATGTCCTATCTGCTTATGTGTCTTTGTGCACCACAGCCGCACAGTTCTGTCGTCCGATGCTGTGGCGATGAAAGAGTTATCTGATGAGATGGCAAGACAAGTAATCCAGCGAGTGTGACCGATGCACGGTTGACCGATCTTTTTCCCATTAGACGAATCCCAGAACTTGGCTGAATTGTCGGATGATCCAGAGACAAGCTGGCTGCCGTCTGGCGACCACACAACACTTCGAACTGACCATTCGCAGGCCTTGATCTTGAGCAAACATTCGGCGTTAACGGTGCGCCATACCCGAATGGTATGGTCAGATGATCCGGATGCTAATTTTAACCCATCCGGGCTAAATGACACACTCCACACGTGTACGGTTTTACTACGATGATCTTGACTGTCGAGTGTTGCAAAGACTGCGCCAGTCTCCGCATCCCATACAACAACCGTCGAATCATGCGAACCGCTTGCGACTCTCTTTCCATCCGGGGAGAAGCACACAGAGTTCACCTTCTCTGTATGCTTCACCAGCGGATTGAGTACCATCTGTTTGCTCTCGGTGTCCCAGATGATGACAGTGGTATCATCTCCACCACTCACAATTCGGCTGTCGTCTGGAGATATGGCGACTGTTCGCACCCGGTCCGTGTGCCCTTTGAATGGCCCTCCCACCATTTCTCCTGGTCGCCGCACGTCTAAAATTCGCAGGGTTTTATCGTGCGAACCAGTGACGACCCGTCGACCGTCATTGAAGAATGCAACTGCCCACACTTTGTTCTTGCTCTGTTTCACCGCCTGCTTTGGCGCCAGCTTCCCTCGCAAAGTATCTCTTGCTGTATCAGGTACCCCTGACATATCGTGTGACCTAGACAGAGAGACGGTCAGTTAGAATAAACTCAGGTCGGAAAGGAGCGCACGTTTTGGTTATCGTCATATTGTGGATCTTGTGTGCAGTGAGTTGTTGAACTTATCTGAGGCGCAACTCATGTCCTAGCTGCTTATGTAGGGTTCTTGGTGGATCCATCCCACGCTGCTGCAGCATGGATCTCACATCGCTTCTTCCATCATCACCCAGTCTAGCTTCATATCCAATTCCTTTACTGCAAAACAGGATATCAGTGTGATAAACTCATCTTACTCTACCAGGCAGTGATGGTTTTCGATATACCATATCATTCTATGGTAGAGCTTCAGGAAAATGGTCAGTGCGGCTTCCTCCAGCTTCTGTTACAGGGTCAACACGTGTTTTCATTTGAACACACGCACCGAATACGCACATGAGACTGATCAGTGGGGACTGTTTCTGCTCGCAGTATACTGATGATAAGCTTGGACAGATGTGTGTGCATCTACTTCAAAGTTATGACAGCATGACTAGGCGTAGTGTAGCAATGCTAGCCACCTCACACACAATTCTTAAAGTGTCCGTCAATCTCGACAAGGGGAAATCTAATGTTGGTCTATTACCATTCAAGTCGCTCTCACTTTTGATCGGACGATGATCTCGGTGAGTAAAATGTTGTCGCACCTTTCCAACTGGCAACAAAGATCGCAAATTGATAGCTGAGGACTCGGGCCGAGCACAAAATGTCGCGTTAATGAAACCAGAGTTCACGCCATCGCAAAGGAGACACGCTTTGAACCCCTCGTAGTCTGCAGTTCATATGTTGTGGTCCAAGTTTCTAGCTAATCAATGTTGCCAAGGGTAGTGAAGACAGTGATAAGTATGCTTCGCATATAAGTTTTACATTTGTCGTACAGCTTTCTTTTTTTATTCCAATTTTTTGTCCTTTGCAGACGTAATCTACATGATGTAGGACAATTCATTCAAGTCTAAAGACCCCCGGGTCCTTGTCGCATCTTCTTTGGGTGCGTGAATTCTACCCTGTTGTGAGGCGCACCCTCCGCCGTTCCTGCCGGCTGTGTACAGCTTCATTGCGGGTTGTTCATCATGTAATGTGTCTGATATTTAAGTTCACCTAGATATACTAGGTATTTCCAATAGCTGGATGTTGTTATCGTACGAAGCTAACTATCTGTTGTCAGGTATATCTTCACTGTACGCGCTCAGTGAATCTTGTCTTGAAGAATGTGGTCACATACTCCTAAAGACAGTAAAGAGTAAGTCATTAGTCGTTCGCATAGACATATACACACCTCATCATGAATTTGCTTCAAGCTCGGGCGGTCCAGCATTCGCTGAACGTATTTCGTGAATTTGGCAAATTTAGGCCCTTTCAACTCCTCGCCTAACTTGTACCCCATCCCGACAGGGAATTTCCCTATTTTTAATTAATCAGATTCAACTTCTCGGGAAAAGGCACGAGTGGATGCTCACCTGTGTCGGTTTCAGTGACAATTTTGAGCCTCGCGAGATGCGGAGAGATGCATGCATCTGCGATAGTGTAGTGATCTCCAACTGCAAAACCTTTCCCCTCCTCAAGAAGTCCTTGAATAAATTCAATCCCCTTCAGGACACTGTCATATGACCCCTGCCCCCGGATGAAATCATAAGATGCTCCCTCGAGGTATTTAGTAGTCGCGTCAATGAAGAAACGGACTTTGGCCCGCAAAACAGGATCCTTTGGCAGGAGGCCAGAGTCTGGATAGAGGTCGGCCAAGAACTCAAGAATGATATTCGATTCTGCGATCTTAGCGGACAGGGGCGATGGATCATCGGGGTCGACATTGGGTCCCCCATATGTCACAGCGGGCACCTATGGTTATGTCACATTCGTCTGCAATGAACACATAATGTTACACACACCTTGCCGACGGGGTTCACTCTACTAGTGTACCACTCTGGTTTGTTAGAGAGATCGACTTGGTAGCCTCTGTAGGGTGCATTGGCTTCGACAAGAGCTAGTTCAATCTGTCAATCTGCGTCAGGGACTCATGAGATGCTGTCAGCTGTTATTTTACCTTCTCGCTATATGGTGAGATCTGCAGAGTGCCGGGTCAGATAAGTGTTCCACTTCACTCTCCATCGTTCCTCACCTTGTGAAGGTACAAAGTCAGCTGCTCAGACATGATTATAATGATTTGAGTAATATCACTTGAACAGAGGAATGCTCAAGCTTATATACGAGACAAGCGGAACTTTAGGCCCGGTTGGTCATCGCATAACTTCGTGGTGAGCCGACTGCTAGATTCATTCGTAATCAGGAAGGGTCAAGTGCGGGAATGAATCTTGCTAATTAACAGACTAGTCAGACAATCATAATATCCCGGTAGCTTGGTGAATGAGTCAGTTGCTGACTGAAATGTGCGCCTGTTGGTTCACGTCATACATCAACATTACGGACTTCAGCAACCGAGCTTACTAGTATACGCATTACATGTGACAATTGAAGTAGGAGAAGATTCTAGAAATTCGGCATCTGCCGTCTGCTAACACACTTCTCAGGCCTGGGCCTGCAGTATGATCCGTTAAGTTCGACACTACATACCGTGAGTCTGAGATGAATGGTTCAGCATCGATTTACTATCCTGTCAGTCTAGTAAGCAGTTCATATTCTGCCTAAGGGCCTTCATTTTGGTCCTAGCTGAGCCCAGCTGTAATCGGCTATGCCACATACGAGAAAACAGCCTTTTTCATGTTCGGAAGATATAGAAGAGGGTGAAAACGAAGGCTTTGAAAAGTGTTGCGCAAGTCGGACAGACTTGTCCCTGTTGTGCTGCAGTCAATATGCCAATTTTAACCCATCCGGTCTACTTCACACAGCATGACTAGGCGTCACTAGTGTAGCAATGCTAGCCACCACACCCAACCCTTAAAGTGTTCGTCAATCCTGACAAGGGGAAATTTACTGTTTGGTCCATTACCATTCAAGTCGCTCTCACTTTTGATGGAGACGATGATCTTGGTGAGTAGAATGTTGTCGCACCTTTCTACCTGGCAAAGAAAATCGCAACTTCAAGTTGATAGTTGAACGTTGAGGACTCGGGCCGAGCACAAAATGTCGCGTACCTTTTCATTATTGAGTTATTCCCTCTTATATTTAGTATTATGCAGAAATGTCTGAATCTCCTAAAATGGAATATCGAGAAATTGCGCCCAAACTACCGCCACCAGTCAAACTTGACTCGACTCACTCGAGCCCCAGACTTGAAGTAAGTGCATTCGATAACCATCTGACCGTACTTTCATGACAAGTTACAGCAGCTTACAATATTTGTGTGGTGCCTACGGTTGATACGGAATCCGGCCGTCACTCATGCGTTACGGACTGCCACGCTCAACTTCGCCATCTCCTGAACGGAGGTACGTGCACAGTGCGTGTCACAGTGAGCCAGGCTAACACGGTATTCATCAGATCTCGCAGACGCACCTCCACTTTTGGTCTCCCATCAGATACTGATAGCGATTTCGAAGGCCCACTTACAGACTCAGATTCAGAACCATCCTCCCCAAGCTCCCTTTCATCAGACTCATTTTGTTATGAGTCTGAATCACAAGTACCGCCACCGCCTCCGTGCGTGTATCATCATCGCTATTGTATTTATTCTCGCACTTACTCGGGTCACTTCTGCAGCCGCCCAAAGCGCGAGCCACGCAGTCCAGCTGAACAGCGTCATGCAGAGGACACAGTGGCCGCTATCCGCTTACGCACACGATATCATGATCCTTATGAAGAATGGGAGAAACAGACACGCAAGGATGCATTCGTGCGTGCCTATCAGTTCTTCCTACGCAAATTGCCCCTTGACAACCTCTAATAGCATACAGCGCGCAGAGCACAAGTTCAGACGCGTTTAGAGACGCAGATTCGGCGTACTCAACGTACAACGCAGGAACTGCAATCACTGTCGATTATGCATGCACAACAGCTCGCAGAAGTGCAGAAGCAGCTCGCGGCAATGCAGGTGCGGCAACAGGCGGAAGCTAACAAGCTTGTAAGTAATTGGCAGGAACAAGATAAAACATTTCGCAGTAGGATAGAGGGTGTTATCCGCGTGGAAGAGGCCAAATTACATGCTAAACTCGAAGCTGAGCGCGAAGCGCGGGAAGAGGCGGAGAGAAAACGGAAGGAGGAAGAAGAGGAACGCAAAGTGGAGGAACTGGCGAAGCGGAAAGAAGAGGAACGAGCGCAAAGGCAGCGGGAGGCAGAAGCGGCTGCAAGACACCAAGAAGAGGAGAAAGAGCGTTTGCGCAGGGAAAAGCTGGATGCTGAGGAACAGGGTAGGGCGCAGCTGGGAATGTCATTGGCCGAGGAGGATTGGGTGCATGCTCGTGAAACTCTCAAGGTAAACCTACTGCTTCTGACCACGTACTGAGATACTAATTGTTAATTCAGAATCTAAAAGCCGGGCCAATGAAGACAGTCAAAGGGAACCCGCCACTTAAATCTCAATGGAGCGCCATTCGTCGACAGATAACACCAAAAATCGGACAACTGACACACGACATCGATTCCGTAATGCGAATAGTGAGTTCATCCCTGCTATTGTTCCATTACCTCAGACTGAAATTTACAGACCCAACAACTCGTAAATATCATTTGCCCGTCAGAACGACTTCCTGCAGACATCTACTTCGCCTCTCTATCCTCACTAGCAAAAGCTATCCTTCTTCAAGCAGAAACAGAGGTGACAGCCGAAAAACGAAGTGCCATACCCCTGGCCATGGTCGCCGCGAGACTGCTAGGCACGTTGGAAGGCTTTCCGGATATTTTTTTCGCGAAGCTTGTGCAGCGGTCCGGTGGGTGGCCTGTGCCGTCAGTAATTCCTTCCACAGATTCAGACGGTACTGCGTGGAACGAGCTAGAGCGCACCAAGGCGATGGGATACCGGACGAATGGTGGGCAGAGAGAGACCTTATCCGATCATGTTATGCGCGTGTCTGGGATGATGCGTGTATATTTCTTGATTCTAGCTGCACCTGTGCCGCAGCCATTGGATAAAATGTTCCAGTTACCACGTTTTTGGACGTATTTCGCGAGGATGATTGGGGATGAGAGATTATTGGAGACGGCAGTAGCCGCCCAGGTACTTCATGGTGCGTTTTTTTGCAATTGGATGCTTCCCAGGCTCTCACTCCTAAACTCCGTAGCTGCACTTGACGTTGGAGGCATGGAGGCGAAGTTTATTTGGGGTAATCAGTGGGTGAAGATGCTGGAGTTGCTTTATGAGGGTGCAATGACAGGCATCGGCGGAGTTGAAGGGAAGCTGCTCGGTGGTCAAACCCCTGAGGGAAAAGCTGCACGTGTTCGCGTACAACTTCAGATAGAACGTATCATGGATACCACGAGCTCGCGATGAGGCTCCCAGGTATTCTTCTACCCAATCACGAACTATTCGTTCACGTATAATACTCATTTTGGAAACACATGCATGTATGTACGGTAGCATCAGCCTATACATAACATTTTACAGCGCTACTAATCAAACTCTGGTATGCGATCAGCACTATCGTGTTGCTTGGCAATAAAGGCACACTGATGGTGCACCACAAGTACTATCCGTAACAAAATAAGCTGGCTGCGTACGAGGCTAAGATTCTTTGGTTGACATCGGATCACTGTGCCTGGGACTGCGTCCAAGTTATTCAAGCCAAGAAAGTGTTTCAGACCTCAGGACTTCTTCACAACGCCGAGCCGTAGACAATGAATATCATGACGCCACTAGGATATTATCTATCTATTCTTAAAAGCGAGCGGGACCGGGGGGGCCGGGAACTGAGAAGGAACCAAAGTAGATCGGACAGTGGACTGCCTTGCCTGTTGGTGGGTTGGATGGTACGTTCTGTGACGGTATCCAACGTTCGCGAATCTCTCTTTTTCCCCTCTCACGTTCATCAGGATGAACAGGATTTATTGTTTGAGATGACACTGCAGCAGCGTGTGTCGAGAACGAGGGCCGGGCGCTAGGAGGTAGGGACGAACCAAAGGAGGATGAATAGTCGATGATTCCACCTGTCTGTTCGTTAGATGCGTTTGGTGGTGGCATCCAACGTTCATGAATCCGTCCTCGCTCCCACCCGTCCTTGTCTTGATGAACAGAAGCGTTCGATTGAGGTAACCTGGTATCGTTTGTCGAGAACGACGTGCGGGCACGACCGGGGGGTGGGATCGAATTAAAGTAGGGTGGACAGTCGACAGGTTTCCCTGTCGGTTCCATTGCGTTTGGCGGTGGCATCCAACGTTCGTAAATCGGATCTCGCCCCCACCCGTCCTCGTTTGGCTCAGATCCATCTTCATCGTCCTCTGACCCATCCTCATCCAGCTCAGACCCGACCTCATCTAGGTCAGACCAATCATCATCTAGGTCAGATCCAACCCCGTCTAGCTCAGACCCAACCTCATCTGACTGAATAGGTGTAATTGTTTGAGGTATTGTCGTAGCAGCATTTGTCGAGGTGCGGGCACGGCTGGGAACTGGGGACGAGATGAAGTAGGGTGGACAGTTGATTGTTTTGCTTGTCGGCGGAGCGTACGTCACGTCCGGCGCAGGCAACCATCGTTCGTAAATTAATTCTCGTGCCCTCTCCTGGTCATCGGAACGCGATGGATTGATTATTTGAGGAAACGTCGCAGACGGTCTTGAAGGGGGGATTGGGGACATAGTACGGAAGCGGGACGACCGCATTGACGCTCGCATTGGGGCCTCAGACCTAATTGATGGTGTCGTCGTGCGTGCGGGATTCGTCGGTTTTTGGACTCCGGTAGCAGAAGTCAAGGTACTTCTAGAATAAGTGGATTCGAAGCGCGAGTGCATGGATGGCATAGCTGGTGCGTTGTATGTGGATGCCACGGATGAAAAAACCGATTGGCGCCGCTCGCTTAATCCAGTTGGAGCGGCAGTGCTGGGGCGGGCAGGTAAATTTGCAGCCCGAGAGTAAGCGGACTTGAGGGTACAACGGGTAAGCTCCACTCTGAGAGCCTCACACTCTTGCACTTTGCGTGTGTAAAAGGCTTGCTTAAACATTGTGAGCGACGTGTATAACATTCCTCAAGTTACAACATACTTGTCTAGAGGAATGCGTCAGTCAAAGTGAAGTGTTATCATGATGGAGCACTTCAAGGTTACATACTGCTTTAGGTCGGTTTTCAACTTGCTCACCCTTGATTCCATTTCATCCAACTTCCCTTTCAGGGTGACCTCAACTCCTTTTGCCATGTTCACAGCCTCTGAATGAGCGATGTGATTCGTCAAAATGGTCTTGAGCAACGCAGCACTCGATGATAAAGAATACGACTGTGCTCAAAGTTAGGGGAACCGCAAACACTCAAATTATAAGGAAAAAATTACCTGGACATTAAAACTTTCGTCATGAATCAACCACTCATCTAGCTCCTTGTAAAGAGTCGAAACTTCTTCCACTGAACATTTTCTTGCAGCTACCTTGGCCACTTTATCCTCCAGTCTACGGGTCTCTGCGTGGGTACGTGAGAAACACGGCTCGACTATGGGAAACCGATCTTCCCCTCGTAATGGGGAGTGGCGGTCAAAAGCCTCGCTAAGGCCACCTCGCCCCCGAGGGGTGACTCGTCCGCTTTCTGAGAAGTTTGTGCGTAGCAAACGCACATCACCACTAGTGAAATGATCGGAACAGAAAGGACAGGCAGCTTGAAGATTAGGCAATGTCTTTTGTACGATTTTATGGCAGCAGCTCCAGCAGAAAATGTGACCTAGAGAACTTGCAGTGTTAGAAAGTTTTATGACTGCGGATTCGAAAGTTTCAGAGCTCACCACATGGAATGGAATGGGGAATACAATGCGGATCGTACTCCTCTGCGCACACATCACAAACCGAACCAGGACTAAGCGTGAACATGATCAAGTCAAATCGATGAAACCCTTGCTGTACAGAAAACTGTTAACAAGGAGTACTGCTTGACGTAGTGGTAGATAAATGATAGTAACTTGAAGCGAAAAACCTTGGCCCATCATGTCACCTGTCAGGAATTTCAAAATATAGTACACTGCACACACAGCAACTCGACTAGCTCGTCGGACTTCACATACAACTTACCTAATAGAGGCTTACTCGCAGCGCGGCATGTTGTGTGGATTAGTCGATAACATGAAGGGAGTCCAAATTAGAGAGGGGGGACATCGAGAATTGAAATTTCCCTCTGTCCGAACACCAATGATTCCAGCATTGAATTTGGAGTCCTGTCTCGTATGGCTATGTCGGGTTTTTCCGTTTTGCTGTTTGTGGTATGGCTGCGACGAGTTCGCCCCTTGTCGTTGAGACTGTCCTATGTAGTAGATGAGACAAAGAATTTGAAAAGAAGAAAGTAATATTTAGTGCACGTGTATATGGATCGATATCGAAAGTAATGACGAGGAGAAGTCAATATCAACTTTTAGCAACTTATGTAAGGCACTGACGTATAATGATATCTAGTTCAGGGAGGAAGATAAAAATCCCAAACTCCGCCAGCTTATTATGTATTAGTCGCACTAAAAGCACTTTCAGAAAGGTGTAGAGATCTATAGGACTGTTAACGAACACGCATGCATAGTGATTGAGACGTGCTCAGTCTAGGTCGTTCGGCGATCTGTGACTATCAACTTGAAGTCAAACCGAGTTGTAAATCCTGGGAAAGAATCCTCAAACCGCCGACCAGTGTAATCCGGAACGTTATCTCATACATACCAGAGGGGGGGGCAGTGATAGAAGAAGGGAAATGAGATCCGCGCCGTAGCAGCATGCACTGAGTAGAACCATGTATAAGCGCCTACATGAGTTGGGAACTACTTACCACGCACAGGATTCATGCCGTACTACATCCCAAAAGTACGCCGCTCTCGTCAATCAGAGATCCTACTGATCATCTTGCGACTCTCTGTATAGGTTATCGCGATATGTTATTAGGGGTGTTTCGAGAAGCGCACCTCACCGCGAGAGGATCCCCACATCGGAGGGCACCAGAGCGACCTGCGCCTACGCGGACGATGCGAAGCCACACTGATTCACTGTTGGCAGTTGCATTCTTCAAAGATGGCCGACGATTCGTCACTGCTTCACACGACAAAACCCTGCGAATTTGTGACATACAGAAAGGATCATCGGTAGGGGAGCCATTCGAGGGTCACAAGGACTATGTACGATCAGTCGCAGTATCGCCAGATGACAAGAAAATTGCAAGCAGTGGAGATGATAAAGCCATCATCGTCTGGGACGTTGAGAGTAAACAAATGATATTCGGTCTACTGGAGAAGCATTCAGGCTGGGTGCTGTCGGTGTGTTTCTCACCTGATGGAAAGAGGCTCGCCAGCGGATCGCACGATAAAACAGCTGTCGTATGGGATGCCGAGACTGGCCGTATCCTTGCAACATTCGACGGTCATAATAGCTCTGTTTGCAGTGTTGCATTCAGCCCAGATGGACTGAAACTAGCCTCTGGGTCAGCGGATCGTTCCATCCGGATTTGGAACTCCGACAATGCCGAACTTCTTCTCGAAATCGACGCTCACCAACATTGGGTGCGAAGCGTCGTGTGGTCGCCTGACGGTCAGCAACTTGTCTCTGCGTCATTAGACAAAACAGTCAAATTTTGGAGCTCAGATGACGGAACTCAGATCGGTCAACCTTGCACTGGTCACGCTTACCAGTCGCTCGCCATCTCTTCTGATGGCTCCTTCATTGCCACTGCTTCGGACGACAAGACTTTACGTCTGTGGAGCACAAAGACACACAAGTTGATAGGACAGGTGCTCGAACACGCCACTTGGGTTCGTTGTGTTGCAATTTCTCCCAATGGAGAAATGCTTGTGAGTGGTGATGGTGAAGGGAAAGTGTTGCTCTGTTCTATCAAGAACATACTCAAGCAATACAATGCGGAGGAAGGGATATTAGAAAATGAAGAAGCACAGAAACAACGACTCTCATTCAGTGAGACTCAGGTATGCTTATGCCCATAATTGTTTCGCTCTTCATTCATCTACATCATTTGGCGTGGTGACAAATAGTCGTGCAATCACGAGGGAAACAAAGAGTCCATTTGCAATCACGGCAGTCCGAGCAATAATCCCTCGGAAATTGACGAAGACTCTGTCATCGACGACGTAGAATTATTTGACGTGAGCTGTTTGCCTTCGCGCATTTACTTATTACGGAATATGAACTTGCTTTACACAGTTCCTCGCTATACAAACGACGCTCCACGATGCATCCATCACTGATACCCTGCATACCGCTGAAGAGCTGCTGACCCAAGAGATTCACGCAGATGACAACAGCTACAAATCCTATGCTAATCGCTCAGTTGTAAGGGCTCGACGTGCTGAATGGAAGAATGCACTTCAAGATGCAGTCAAGGTTAGATATTCTGCCTATCATAAAGCCATTGACTCAGCTTCGTCTCACAGTCAATTGCGATCCAGCCTTCATTATTGGGCTATATTTCCAAGGGCATTGCCCTCTGCGGCAATGGTCAGCTCTGTGACGCGATGGAAGCTTTTGATCTCGCTTTCATATTTTACAATCACAATCCGATTATAGTTGATCTTTTACTATTAATCAAGGTATTCTCATTGCTGTTCCCATAGTTTTTTTTATCGCCATGCTAAGACGTCGATGTCATTTTTGTCTAGGCTGTTTCAATTTTCAATGCCAGTCGTCGCGACGAGGCAATGCGGCGAGTTCAAGACCTGGCTACTACTTACCAACACCCAGGTAGATTTCCGTGTAGCGTTATCAATGTAGGTTTGGTGTCAAACCTTATAATTTTTCTCAATTTGAGACTGTCTTCAGTCATATCTACGTGCGCAGCTTGCGATAATAGATTTCGAGAATGGGCGGTACAGCGAGGCCGCTGATCAACTCACGATCAGTATCAGTGGCGGGCTCTTACATCCGACACTTTTAGAACCTAAATTGAAGATATTCACGGTGGTACGTCACTACGAATCTGTCGAGGACACTTCATTGATCAAGTGCGCTACACAGCTTTTCGGTTGGGATTTGGATTCGTTATGGGAAACTACCAACCAAAGACGGTGTGATGCGCTCCTCTTGGCTGGTCGGGTGATTGAAGCAGTCGAATCTTTTCAATATATGATGAACATGATTAACGAAGCTGGGAAGGGCAGCTGCATCGAATGGTCTACCAGTAAGTGTTTTAAGGAAAAACAAACTGAACATTGATACTTATAATGGTACCAATTAGCCTTCAAGCAAGGTTGTACTAGGCGCTGTGTCGCGAAGGCACGCGAGGCTGTTGCTGCGAGCAATTATGAGATGGCCGTAGCATTGTATTCGGCTGCGATTGCGCTCGATTCTTCAAGCGAGTCCCTGTTTGTGGACCGCAGTAAGGTAAATTTAAAACGACAGTTCTATGCAGAAGCCCTTCACGATGCGGAAAAGGTGTGGACGATATCTATCGTTCTAGTAGTTGCGCTGATATTGCCGATGTACAGGTCATTGAACTCAACCCATCGTCATATCTTGGTTACGAAATAAAACATGTAGCACTCCACAAGGCCCAACGTTATGGCGAAGCAATCGAGGCCTTTACTATTATGTTTTCCAAGTTGGACCACGGTCCCGATGCTCAGAGACAAAGCAAGCCCCACGTTCCTGATGTACCAACGGGAAGATCATTAACCGTTTTCCAGAACTACGTAGGCAATATACTATCAGTCCATCTGAAGCAGAGGGCACTATTCGACAAGTCATTCACGCTCAACTCGAAAATGCTCCACTTCGTCTACTCGACACCTCGGCTGGACATTTATGCAACCGAGAGGCACAGATACGTACCTTCTTGGAAAGCACAGAATACACGCAGCTTTTATATTCATTGATGGTTCATGCACCCCTCAAAACGGAGCTCATAACGGAGCTCATCACAGAAGCGGTCACGAAGTACTTCAGTTGGGTCATGTTATCGCACAGGTGGGAACAGAAAGAGCCACTGCTGCACGACATCCTGGACAGGGTTGTGTACGATTTGGATCCTGTCGGAGCCATGGTCAAGCTACAGACATTCTGTAAAACTGCTCGTGATGCGGGGTATCGCTGGGCGTGGAGCGATACCTGCTGCATCGACCAGCATAACAATGTTGAACTCCAGCGATCAGTGAACTCGATGTTTGTTTGGTATCGTCGGTCAGCTCTTACCATCGTCTACCTGTCAGACGTTTCATCCTCAGCGAAGTCTGGTACATTGGCAAACAGCGCTTGGAACACGCGAGGATGGACTATTCAAGAATTGTTGGCTCCCGTAGTTGTTCTCTTCTACCGAGCAGACTGGACCCTATATCTCGACGACCGCTCTTATAACCACAAGATGTCTGCCACTATTATGCATGAGCTGCAGAATTCAACAGGTATAGATGCGTTGTCACTTGCCACCTTCCGTCCCGGCATGAAAGACGTGCGGGGGAAACTCCAATGGGCATCAAGTCGTGCTACTACGTTGCAGGAAGACATTGCATACTCATTGTTTGGCATATTCGGCATCCACATACCCATTATCTACGGCGAGACGAAACAAAACGCGCTCGGGCGGCTCATACAGGAGATCGTCGCCCGGTCGGGCGACATTACTGCCCTGGACTGGATCGGGAGATCATCTCCGTTCAATAGCTGTCTCCCAGCTGACATTACCTCGTATAAAGCCCCGCCATGCATATTGTCATCTTTACCGGGAGATGAGATGTGGATGCCTGTTTCCAGGCTGCAAGATGTTGTCGCTGTGGAGTCAGCAACGGCACTCTATACCCGACTTCACAACCTCAGCGCTCCTCGCTTCGCGAACTCCAGACTGCGACTGCCTTGCATCACATTCCCTGTTATAGAAGTCAGAAGGAGGGGCAGTCGAGATCGAGAGACATGTTTTACTTATTACGTGAAGGCAGACGGGCTTCAAGACCTTACGATCACCACAGAGGATAAACTGACTCAATTCTCGCGAGCGAGGCCCACTCGGCAGACATTCCTGCTCGCCCGCCCGTGGAATCGTTGTGACCTCGGGCTGCTTGACTTTGAGGATGATGAGTCCATCAAACCAATCTCTCCGCCCTGGTCAGATCGTTCACTGGGCGGCTCTCCTAGCGGATATCAAGAAAGTGTTGATTCGGAGTTACCCTCACGAGCGCTACGGTTAATGGTTCGCCTCGGGCAGGCTTTTGGGGCATTTTTACTAGCGCAGCAGCATGGTGGGGAGTACAAGAGGATTGCTTCGGATCACAATATCGTGGCGCAGGTCAAGGACATAACTGCTATTCATGACACGATGGACATCAGAACGCTAGAGATATTGTAGCCAGTGCATGGATTTTGAAAAACGGATATCTATAATAATGACAGTCACCCACTTAAGTAGGATCGTATGACTCGATACTGAGGCGTTGTTTGGCGTTTGTTTGTCCCTACCACGGGCGCCGGGTGCTCCCAACAAAGTTGTGTCCAAGTTATCGTCCCTGGCACCCTCATATACATAGGTCACTGGTCATCGATCATCAATCATCCTTGCAAACAGTCATGTCAGCTTCGCAATTAGCTCTGACTCAGGATGCAAGATCTCTCGCAGGTTCTGACGTCAGTGGGAAGAACTTTGTCGACAATATTAGCACAGATACGCACAGATACCCTTCCCTGCAAGCTGAGTTAACCGATCAGTACCTTCATGACTGGCAGAGGACACATTTGAAGATATTCTTTGTGCATTATCCAGTTTCGTCCGATTTTTTTCTTGCTTCAACTGATGTGACATCCCAAGCACACGCTAGGTTCAGACTGCCGAATTGGACCAGTTAATGGCCTAGTTTGAATCACCCTGGGAGCGCTACTATGGTCGACACGTTTGAAAATCGTATGATGACTGATCCGGGGCCTCATACAGTAGAGCTAAGGTTTCTCGCTCGCTTTGAACAGCCCTTGAGTGCACTTTCGCTAGCGTAGCACCGTGGCGTGGAGAATAAGAGGATCACACTGATGTCGCACGAGTGGGGGACATGAGTTGTGTTCATGGCACGATGGGACGCTAGGACATCACATTGTAATCGCATGTTTTTCGAAGGACATAGATATTGAATCTAACACGTTTTCATTGATACCTTGACAGAACCTGCATGGAACGATATCTATACCACATCGTGTGCTAACTTGCAACAGGAAACGAAACTACCATGATCGTATCGTCGAATCGTTGCTGACAGCATTACCGAGAAGACGTTTATCCCCACCGCCCCAGTCACTTATCGTGGGCTTATCGGCCATGGTGCGTCCCCGTCAACTATCAGTGTGTTTATTTAGCTTCTGCCCGCGATAGCTCATCCTTACGAGAAGGCCATGCACGTTCACCTTTAGAAATAGCTCTGCAGCAAGTACGTGCACCGATGACTGCAAGATCCCTAGCACCTCACCTCCTGACGTCAGGCTTTCGACAAATAGCGCGTATGATCCGAGGACGAATTACACCATGGAGTAGGGGGTACAGTAGATTCACTGGTCGGTGCTCAGCGTCCGATATTCTATTGCGCCGGTCACGGATGCTCGATGCGTGCCTGAGGACCAGGAAGGGCGCAGCTCATCGGATGCGAGTTCTCAAAGTTAAGCCGGAATGTATTTGATGTGCGGGTCAACGCTACTCCAGTTGAAATTATTTGCATAACGCCAGCGTCACGATTCCAAGACGTGACCAGCAACTTGAAGGCTCTGCAGAATTTCGGGAACCGCCGTCATCGTTTTTTTGTCTCAGGTAAGAGACGTCCGTGAACACTTTGTCGGGTGCTTCTAGCGCGGCACAACGCGAAATGTACCAATGCCTGATCCAGAATTCTGAAGCCCGGGTCAATGGTAAAGAAGGGCGAGCAACTCAAATCCGAATGGAGCGCCATTCGCCGACAGATAACTCCAAAAATCGGGAAAACTATGTAATTCGTCATGTGAACAGAGTTCATTTCCGCTATTAATCCGTCACCTCGAATTTAAAGTTTGTAGTCCAACAATTAATCGTAGATATCATTTGTCGGTCGGAAAGACTTCCTTTCTCAGAAATGGTGTCGAGAGACTATACCGTACATATTGTAGGACTAGACTAATTTTCTGTTGCTACACAATTTTATCGATTATCCAAAGATAAAAATAAAAACAAAGAAGTTGAATTTCCTCCAGACAACTGCCACTCTATCCTTGTTAGTACCACCTTCAAGCCGAAACAAAGTTCACCGCCGAAAAACGAAGCGTCATGCTTGACCCCCCCGGTCATTCGAGACTGCTAGGCACGCTGGAAGACTTTTCGAATAACTTCTTCGCGAAGCTTGCGCAGCGGTCCGGTGATGGGCCTGTGCCGTCATTGGTTCCTTCCACAGATTCAAGCGGTACTTGCGTGGAACGACAAGGAGCACGCCAAACGATAGGATACAGGACTAATAATGGCCAGAGAAAGAGCTTGTCGGACTTGTGTCCCACGCCATGTGCATGTCATGCATGACGTTGGAACGATGCGTTCTTTATCCTAGCTATGTCTGCGCCGCAGCCATCGGATAAGATGTCCCACTCGCCGCGTTTCTAGACGTATCTCTAGAGGACGGCAGATTACTGAAGACGGCAGTACTAGCCGCGCAGGTCCTTCATGATGCGTTTCTTTTGCCAATTAGGTGCTTCCCAGGCTCTCACTCCTAAACTCCGTAGTTGCACTTGACGCTGGATGCATGGAAGCGAAGTTCATTTGGAGTAATCAGTGAGTGAAGCAGATGCTTTCCGAGGGCGCAAAAACAGGTGTTCTGGTCTGGTTGAACCCCTGAGGGAAAGGAAAGGACGCGTACGCGTACGACTTCAGATAGAACGCATCATGGATGCCACGAGCTTGCGATGAGGCCGTCAGGGACCTTTCCACCTAATCACCCATCTATTCGTTTACCACATATAATTTTTGGAAGCACATACATTCATGTTCAGTAGCACCAACCTATACATAGCATTCTATAGCGCTAGTCATATGATGTTGATATGACGGATCGCTATTCTGTGATTGAGATCGTGGACCGGAGATGAAGATATCAAGTTTCATCATGTGGTAAGTACGTAGTGGTGCACGATGATGATGCCCCACCTTGTGAAATCAGGCCGCACCTAGACCTGGGGATGAACATAAGGTTAACTTCAGCCTATCAATCTGCGATAGACGCTCGCTAGGGGGGGGCTAAACAATGCCCCCGTATGGTGTTGGCAAAAGAGGTCACCCTCGGTATAAAACGTGCGACCCGCCGATAGGTCGCTGGATCTCCTTAATCGACGACGGGAAGAGTGGGTGACCTCTCAGCTCATTGCATCGTGTCCACTTGACTTGAAAGAAAGTGTGAATTAGTAGAGGGACTCCAATATCTTGATCGGGAGCTATCAGGAGATGCACTAATCCAAGGACAGAGTAAACTCCGTGATGTGTGATCCTGCATGCGTTCGTAGTAAAGCCTTGTAATTAACGCACGCCAGCCTACTCTTATGATAGGCTTGGGCTGGGCCGATCGAGCTTGGTCGAACAAGTGAGTCGATGCCGCATCCGCTGGATTCACCAGGCACTGTAGAAGATTGTAGAGCATCGCAAGCGTTCCGGGCGATCAGTCAGCGGGTACGCAGTTTCTTACAGATCCTCCGAATCGATATCGGATCAGTGTGCCTGGGACCGAGTTAGAGCTGTGCAGTAACAAGATCTCGTGTTTCAGCCTCGAGATATATCTTCTTGACGACGGACCGCGGAAGACGGTTCCGTCTTGACCAAGAGAATGGCACGTCTTACATCCCACCACAGCTCCACGATGATGAGATTGTGATAACTTTAAAAAACGCTTCAGAGAATGACAGCATGGCCTAGGGCGTGTTCGAAGCAGAGCCTGTTATCCACTATCCGAATCAGATAATCGATGGTCGGCTAGAAAGGAAACATACCGAACGTGTGCAGGAAGTTATGATAATTTTTGGCCTTTTGATGCTTTATTCCGAATTTTGCGACAAACCTGTTGATCCGGCATATCAAATGTGTGCCGGGAGACTTCATATTCCGACTTCCGATGACGAAGGATAATCTCGTGAGCAAATCGTGAGATACGACCAAATGTGTGCCGCTTTGCTTTGGTGCCATCTGGTGGTTTGGACGTCGTATTGCTCCGTCCGAGGCCTGGAAAGATGACTCCAAGCGCAGCAAAAAGCTGCGCGACGACTCATAAGTGAAGTCATCTCGACTCATATTGGAGCCGGATTGTGGGTATCCGCGCTGCGGCGGAACATAGGGAATATGATCAGTGAGAGCGGGTGAATCCCGCCGTGGCGGGAACACGTGTTTCGCACACCATGATATGTTATATGACCTGAAATGGGCACAGAGTGTGAGATATAAACGGTTCCGACTGATATTTTTGCCAATACCTAGGCGGCAGTGACACAAAGAGGCTGTTAGTTCCGTCGGCAAGTTTCGTACGAAAGCCTTGGCTGGCCTTCTAGTCGAGTCATGGTTTGGAAAGCCACCAGGACAAAGGGCGAAATACCCTAAGCCCTAACCCTAAATTAGTACTTGTAATACATTGCATAAGAATATTATTCATCAAATTTTTTTGTGATTTGTGATCTTATTCACGGACTCTCTAGAAAATGTCATGGAACCTGCAGATGCAGTTGATAGATAAAATTAACATATTATGAAGACAGCGTGTTTTCGTGATTATGGCTAGATGGCAGAAGAATATATGATTTGTTTGGCTATCAAGCCATGCGTGCAGTGCATTGTTTGGCCACTTTTGGTGACTTGCCGTCATTCTGAGATTTTTCACTTCATGCTATTTATCCACCACCAGGTCAAGCGATACCCCTTGTCAATAGCTTTCTAACTAGCAAACCTGGCAAGGGTTTCATCGTCTTGACCTCATGCTCACGCTTAGTCCTGGTTCGGTCTGCGATGTCTGCGCAGAAGAGTACGGTCCGCACTGTGTTCCTCACTCAATTCCTTGCGGTGAGCTCAATCTTTTTGATGATGTGGGAATTTTTTTCAACTCGAGTCATAAAAATCTCTTTGTCCGCAGGTCACGTCCTCTGCTCTAGTTGCTGCCATAAAATCGTAGAAAAGACATTACCTCGTCTCCAACCCGCTTGTCCGTTCTGTCGGGATCATTTCACCAGCGAGGATGTGCGTTTGATCCGCATTGATTTCTCAGCAAGTGGATGGGCCACTTCTCGGCGGCGAGGTGGCCTCACTGAGGCTCTTGACATTGCTGACCGCTCCACACCACGACGGGAAGATCGTTTTCCCTTCGTCGAGCCGAGCTCCTCGCGTACCCGTGCAGAAGCTCGCAGGCTGGAGGATAAAGTGGCCAAAGTAGCCGCTAAAAAATGCTCAGTGGAAGAGGTTTCGACTCTACACAACGAGCTACAAGACTGGTTGACTCATGATGAAAAATCTAATGACCAGGTAAAAATTTTCATCGCTATGCAACGTTCGCGGTTCCGTTAACTTTTTGATTACAGTTGAACTCTTCTTTATCCTTGAGTGCTGCGCTGCTCAGGGCGATTTTGATGAATCATTTCGCTCATTCTGAAGCCACGAAATTGGCCAAGACCGTCGAGGCCGCCCTAAAAGGGAAGCTAGACGACGCTGAAACGACTGTCACCAAGCTAGAAGCCGATCTAAAGCAGTACGTAAATCGATCTATACGTTATCGCTTGGCTGACAATTTCTTCTAGACAAGTACGTTACGGTTTGGAAAATGCGTTGAACGCCACTGACCTCCGTTTCTTTTGTTATAGCAAGCCCTTCACAACCAAAAAGTACAAGAATGCCAGGCTCTTCGAGCAGAGCTTAGCCGTTATACTCTTAAGTCCGCTTCGTCTCAAGTCACAACGCCACCTGCCCGTCCCAGCACCGCCGCTCCAACTGGATTAAGCGAGCGGCGCCAATCAGTCTCTTCATCCGCGGCATCCACGTACAATGTACCAGCTATGCCATCCATGCTCTCGCGCTTTGCGGCGACTCATTCTCGAAGTGCCTCTACATCTGTGTCTGGAGGGTCGAGACCAACGACCCCAGCACGGATGACGGCACCACCGATGAGGTCTGAGACTCCAACGCAAGCGTCTGTGCTGTCGGCTCGTTTACGTGCTACGTCCCCAATCCCCCCTTCAAGACCGCGGACGATTTCCATCTCCGCGACGTCACCTCAAAAAATAACTCGTTCGCACTCTGATGAGCAGGAGAGGGAACGAGAACGGATTCACGAACGTTGGATGCCGTCGCCGAACGTGGCCTACAGCCCGCCGACAGGTAAAACTATCAATTATCCACCCTACTTTGGTTCGTCCCAAGCTCCCGGCCGTGCCCGCTCCTCGTTCTCAACAAACGCTGCATAAAATTTTTCCCATTTTGGATTTGTCTTTGCTTGGTTTCAGTCTAGCGGTCTCAGGACTACTACTCTACTTGTCTCATATTGCTATCTGTCGCCTAGTTCTCGTTTCCGTCTCTCTTCCGTTTCCCTGGCATGTTTCTCATCTGCATCATATCATTGGCGCTGCTCCTTATACTAATGTTTTATTTCTTGTATCCTATCCATTTCGCCTTCTTGACAGCATTGGCTTTGGCAGGATTTCTCAGCCATACCGTATTCGTTCGTGTTACTTATTTCCTTTGAACATTTCATCCTTAATAAGGAGCGCGTTTGATTGCACAGCACACATTTTCACGTAGCATTGCGTTTTTCCTGCTTTTATTGTCATTAGTGTTCCTTGCTCTCGCTTATCCCTTTTCAGCCATCCGTCCCGCTTCCATTTCATCTGCTCGTCATCGCTTCCCCCCTTGATTCCAGAACTTGACCGTTGAACCTCCTCCGTATCCCCTTTCCCCCCCTCTGCTCTCAGATATTCTGTCTCGCTATCAGTTAGTTGTTTCTTACGATGAGTTTGTGGATTTTAGTTTCTGCATACTCCTTTATGATTCTTAGTACTTACACAGTAGTAGTACATGACTCTTGTGACGGTTTACGTAGTGGACGAATGATTACTGTAGCGTTGTCATTCATACTACCGTCGTTGATTTTCATATTGCAATTGCATATTGTTGAATGTTATGAATTGGATGCGAAATTCGAGATTCAGTTTCCCGCGGATGAGGAACTGTTTCAAAACCTGCAGTGTCCACGTAAACTTGGGGCTTGCAAGTCCATGGATGCTGTTTACTGAAGGTGCGGACACCGCGTATCATGATGCTGATAAACTTTACTTTGTTTTTGTGAGTCAAACGCTTATCATCCCGCGAATACCGAACTTCTGCAGCATTCCAGCGCGGACATTTGTTTTCTTGCCATTCCATTTTTCGAGTCCCTGAACTGAGTGCATCGTGTAAAACACGCTGCCTTCCCGAAGAGGCAACAGCGCCGATGCAACGAGGCTACGAGGGGGTCCTGCGCATCATCGGCCTAACTGCGCATGGCCATACAACAAGGGACCATTAATGACATCCCCTGCTAATTTATTCTCGTCGGATATTAGGCGAAGAGATTTTCATGGTAAACACGTAACCTCGAACGGAGACTTTTCGTGCAACGTTGCAAACGCATGCGAACTTGAAGGGTAGGCGGACTCGCTGCAGGCGATGATCCTTCTTTTTGTATTTCTATTTCTTCCAGCGCTCTTAAGCGTTATCGTATCTACTTCGTACCGCCGCGTATCGTACGTGCAGCTGAGGAGATTTGGTTTTTTTGTGACGTGAAGCCCTGAAACGCGATGTATGGATGGTGCGGATGATATAGGGGGGAAGTGTTGGGGTTTGACGTAAATCTTTGAAGTGATCAGTTGGGTGGCGGTTTCCTTTTGCTTTTCCTTTTGAGAGACTCGTCGATCGTTCGATTGCAATCGGGTCCGCGTGTGCTTGCGTTGATGTTTTGTTCGACTGAGTACTTGGTGAAGATGGAACAATTGGAAATTTGAATAGGCAATCAATGACGTGAGTCTGCTTCTATCTGGGACATCAAGTCGCCGTGCTCGTCGTATCGTCATCACTGCCAGCTCAGATATACATTCCATAGTTTATCGATAGTAATACACAGACTAACAAGTACGACTCAAGGGTGGCTAGCAGGGACCTGACACGAACACGATGAAAAACAAGCGCAAAAAACAAAACAAACCAAACACTCACGCTGCTCATTCCCAGCACAGAAGCGATCTTGCTGTATTCCTCGCTCGTGGGGGTTACAGTGCCCGCACAAACTATAGATGCATCAGCACGATTCGATCGAGTCAACGGCAGTGTCTGAGGCATACTTTGGGACATGCGGTCTTGGTTGCTCTGGGTCATGGTAGCGAGCTGCTGTGCGGTCATGCCTGATCGAGGGTCATGATCATGTTCGAATATGTACAAAGACACGCGTACCCTTTTTGGCGAGAGCACTGGAGAAGGCCTGGCAGACGGTCATCGTGAGGTGGGATGTGGGATGATTAGATACGAGTCAAGGCTAAGGATAAGAGACCCTGATATTACTTTATATATGTCAGTGACAGGTCAACTGATCATGGGACGCGGTTCACCCCGATAACGCTTCTAAATATGCAAGTACTCAAGCGCTTACTGTCCCACTCAGAGGAATGATAGGAGATATTTCATGATTCTGCTAACTGTAGTAAATTAAGCAGGGTCCGACTACACGTAAAATTAACGCAGTGCCATCGATCGTTATGTTTCTAGACGAGCTGTAATACAGGAGCGACTGATGGTGCTTGAGATACTACGCTTTGATGAATAGTCCCCACTGACTTCTAAACTTCTCATCTTCGAAAATTCACGATGAAGCTCGAGACTCATCTAGACTATTCCGCAGAGTTATGACAATTTTGAACGTGAGTGGCATTTCGAAGGAATTTTGATTGCGTAACACGATGGTGAGCAAATTAATTTGAGTTTCGCATACCGTTGTTATTTGTTCATGTTTGTAGCACGCAAAACCTTGCTTCACATTCCTCGACTCCAACGTCCGTATCGTTGAATATACCTCAAGCCCATCAAAATGGTGCGTACATAGTTCAGTACACCGTCCTGTGGTGATCCACGCCATCATTTGGAGCAACGTTTCGCAATTTTGGCCTGTTGTTGAGGTGGATTGCAAGCTGACTTTTGGATGCACAGGCTCCGAAGAAAACCAAGGTCGCAAAAGAAGACAACACTGTTTCGCTCGGTCCCCAAGTCGCTGAGGGCGAGCTCGTCTTCGGTGTCGCACACATCTACGCCTCTTTCAACGACACCTTCGTCCATGTCACCGATCTTTCAGGCAAGGAGACCATCTCCCGTGTCACTGGTACGCGCGACTACCTATATCGGTATAGATCTTTAGTTTACATCATGATCGTGAATAGGTGGCATGAAAGTGAAGGCAGATCGTGACGAGTCGTCCCCATACGCAGCTATGTTGGCTGCTCAGGATGTTGCCACGCGCTGCCGCGAGGTCGGCATCACTGCCCTCCACATCAAACTCCGTGCAACTGGTGGCACTGGCACTAAAACTCCTGGTCCCGGTGCACAGAGCGCCCTCCGTGCTCTCGCTCGCGCTGGCATGCGCATCGGGCGCATCGAGGACGTCACCCCTGTTCCTACCGACTCCACCAGGCGCAAGGTATGCCCTCTCACCCGCTTTGAGAGAATTTTGTTTTATTGATTTTGTTGATAGGGTGGTCGTCGTGGTCGTCGTCTGTGATCTCCATTTTCATGTTTTTACTATGAGATTTTGGAAGAGCCAAAAATTGCTATGCATGTAATTGGAGTTACAAATGATATGTCGCCGTTCGACGCGCATCAGGTTTTTTGCCTGCCCCGCGGTCGTTCACCTGTTTGTGTCTCTAGTATTGTGCTGTCAACATCTTTGTGCTTCGTATCAACGTGATCTGAGTGCAGCATGAAAAACACGTGAAACCTTTCTGTTGAGCTTCCGTACATATTATGTAACATTTCTTCCTGAGCTTCCCGTTCATACCACCCACATATCATCATGCTGCCAGCTGTACTGCTCATGGCTACAATATCTCTAGTGTTCTGACATCTACCATGCCGCTGATAAAAGTCGTGTCTTGGACTTGCGGTCTAAGACTATAGACTACTTATTTTTGATACTTTCACATATGTCTCCCCGTCCAGGATAAATGCGACTTGAGCAAAATCTGCAAGAGCTGCGACAGGTACAAGTGACTTTTTTTCTTCTCTCAACCAACTCAATTATATGCGGACTGGCCACTTGGGTCTTTTTATGCTTGGGCTCATTGTGTATGCCATCCTGCCATGACAATCACGCCTGCATCGTCCCGGGTTTTTAGGGAACCCTCGCCCCATCCACGCGCACACATCTGTAGCACAATCGTTCAAGACTCACAGACGTTCCATCACCCCGCACGAACTGGTTTCTTTCGAGTCGTCTCCGTGTCTTACAGAAGTAAATACACGTGTATGGAGCAGACTCGATCGGGACGGACCTGGTGAGTATTTCCTTTTACTGTCAACTCGAGTACAATGTGCATGAACAGACACCACGATGTCAAATTTTGTGCTTCTTGTTATTTCCAAGCCGTATCATAGGTATGTGCAGCGATGCGATCAACGCCACTGACCTACATCAATAATCTCCGAAAATCCAAACAGCTCGAAATAAGTGTTTCAAAAAGTGGACAAGCAAGACTGTCGGCCTGTAATCGTCAGGGAAGAACATGAGCCCCATCAAACCATCTCTCGCGCATTCATCGACCATGAAGTGAGCCCAAAAGACCATCCAAACCCAAGTCCACAACAAACCCGGAAATCCATCGACACGTAAGCCTGTACGCCTCTTCCACATGCCTTCGAGAATTATACCGACGCCTTGCATGTTGAAGAACACAAAGGTAGCAATGGGGTGATTACCTCGTGTCGTTGCCTTGAATCCAAAATAGTGCAGAGCACCTGAGATCACGAATGCGCCCATCACCCCTCCAGTGCGACCAAGTAGGTATGAAAATGGTCGAGCTCCGAGTGATATAAAGCACTGCCGGAGCAATTGATGCCACCTGCGACCCCAAAGACTGGTCAACGATGTCGAAATCAATGGATTATCAAACAAGGGCGGCCATTGAGACGGTGTTTGTCTGAATAACAAGATAGACTGGATGGTATATATGTGATAGAACGATTCGACCGTAAGATATATCGTCGAACCAAAGAGGACCGTGATGATAGTAGACCGGGTATAGCGACTGAGGGGCGTCAGTGATGCGTCAAATATTGTGCCCCCTTCAGTTGATCCAGATGTTCCCGGAGAAAGATAGCGAGCAGCTCCAGAGGTGACATCAGTTGCGAGCACATAGAAGACTAGCTTCGCGAAAGTGATGAGCAGGAACTCTAATGTTGATTTTGTTCCAAGATTGCTCTTTGGAATGCTTGAGCCTTCCGACCAATTCCACCCAATCCCGCGAAGGTTAAATAATAGATCCCATGCGTTCCAGATGGCGGTGAACAGGGTACCATCATCATCATCATTGGTCGACTGGTTGCTTGTACCGCCTGACATGGAATCACCGTCGAATCTTTTTTTGGGTTGCAAAGCAATCCGTTTATATGGTTTTTTCGCGAAAGCCCAAGTAGTCGATCGCATCGCAAAGACGAACATGGCGCACTGTATTGTAACACTTGGATGAGATGGAGGTTCTCGTGACGGACGACTTATTCAGTGTACTCACAACTAAGCCTTGATCGAGGAAACGGTAGTTAGGAATGCCAAAAGAAAGATCGGGCGACGAGCCAGCTCGATATGCGCATAGCAATGTAATTGGAAGCAGCGCAAAGCGGATAATTGCAGTGCGTTTTCGTTGAACCAGCACGCCCATCACAAAGTACGAAAGATAGGTCGGCAAGACAAGTGTTGAGAAAGTCGACACGAAGGACGAAACTCTCTCCTGGGTTACCGGCAGCCTAGTACTGAAGCTGACCATGCTGAAAGCTTTATCAATGACGAACGACTATAAACATTGGAAATGCGGTGTACCCTGTAATGTATGTCTAACTGATGTTTGGACGATCTGACAGCAAGACAGATGTGACGGCTGTGAGGAGCAAGGGGAGACATTCGAGTAACCAGATATACTGGCAAGGGCGATTTAAAGGGCGCAAATGCGCCACTGATATGACGTGGCAAGGGAATTTCAAGCATCTAGAGGGCGATCAGACGCATCGCACCATCATTGTTACATTCAAGTTGAATTTCGTTGGGTGAATGTTGTTGCCCCACTTCACGTGTTCCAATACAATTTCGCACGCTTGGCTCTTACCTCTGCCGCGGCGCGTTGCTTTCTTTCAGTGTCGCTGTCTGAATTTGCTCGCTCAGCGTTTGGCAACTCACCTTATTTTATTTTATTCTACCATGTAAAAATGTATAGTGTTTTCGTTTCATGCTACCGCCGCAGGTCGCACGATATTCGGGCGTTGTTGTCAGAGTAAAGCAGGGTGGAGACCTACCTGCACTACTTCTCCGTCCGATCCTGTTAGATTAATGTCTCTTCGTGCGCACCACACCTGCATGAGTAATATAGATTCAGTATGATGACACACCTGTAGTACCTGTAGGATTGACGTATCACTACCTACAACTAAGTCATTAGTGATAAATGTATTAGTAATCTATGGGCTACAAATGGCACGATACATCGCTGTACAGTGGACTGTAGTGTCATGTCTACTGTGGGTCTCAAATTCTGCCCCTGAGATCATAGCCTGAAGTATTACATTCTGCCAGCCGGTTTGGCAGAACTGCTTTTGCCCGCGGATGGAAGAACTCTGCCAGCAGAACCTGGTAGAATGTACAGTCATACCACAGGTGATTGAGTCACAGTCAAGGATATTCTAATGTAATAACGTAAACATGTCCGTGGTGCCGTTTTGGATGTCAGTGCGTGGAAACTTATTCATGAAGTGTCCATCTGACAATTGCTTGACCAGCACTGTCCCTGGGCTCCGCTCTGAAATGATCATGTTCAGCAGTGGCTATATGTTATATATGTGCCTACAATATTGGCTTATCATCCTTCCTGCTAGACAACTGTCTGGCTCGGTTCAACTATCACCAACCTGCCAGTGATCCGGGCGCACTTCAGCCTGCGGCATGTAGATTATCAAAGATACGGATTTCATCAACAGCACTGCGTGTCTTCTCGGTATAAAACTTTCCTCCAGTATAGTTTCGCCGCTAACGAGAACAGGTATAAAGTCAACGCGATTGAGTTGAGTGGAACTTCAAGGCCTCAGGCTCAAACACCTCCTGTTGCAGTGAGTAGCCCTCTTCCGCCACACTGTACACATTTCATTGAACCAACATATAATAGCTCTTCTAAGACTTTGTCATAGCAACTTCACGCACATTGCACATTCAGACTTTTGCCGGTGTGTGGATTCCTCACATGGTCAACATCGTAGGCTGATGCACAGTTATGTCAGATACCAATCATATCATGAAGCTCGTTCAAATTATTTATCTCACCATCCTTGCCACTACCAGTGCTATGTTTACCCCAGTGGCAGCGAGACCTCCTGGAACTATAGGATCCTGCGCCGACCAATGTGTCACCTCTAGGCAATCTTTGAAGTGCCCGAAAGGGTCATCGCCTTCACACGCACTCGGGTGTTGGCAGTGCTGTTACTGAGTACTCTAGCTAAATTAGTTGAATCTCGCGGTCATTTTTGCTCTCAATACGTGTCCATTCCGAATGTCACCGCTGCCTGCGCATAACCATTACACCAAAAGGTTTAGCTTTCAGTATCAGCATGCTCACTGCTTACAGCTGGCACTGCACACCAGCCACATCATCTGCCTGCCAGTGAATTCAATACAATACCCTGCTCCAACCACTAAAGAACTTTGCCACAATATTGTCCAGGCGATGATGAGTGCAGGGGCGATCAGCATGCATTGATGAACAAATAAATAAATAAATATGAACAAAAGGTTGGTGCTTTCGCCCCTATCCATGAACAGGTTCACAGCGTTTCTGAACCTCTTTACATACTGCTTACCAATATTCACTGTGGAAATGACTTTTTAGTCAAATATGGAAAGAGTAGGATTAGGGCACTGTACACAAACTATCATCGGACATTAATAACAACAACCAGTCTGTGCTGACGCCCGAGGGTCAAGCACGCTGCCATCAGCAGCTTGTCGGAATGTTCCGACCACAGGAGTCCAGCTTCCTTCCTCCGTACTCCTCATTCGCACCGTCGGCTTTCTTGAGACCCAACCACCACTGGTCATCGATTTACACGCCGTAGTTCAGCAAGGACCTTCCCATTGGTACCAATATTGTGAATTCACTGACAGTGACCGATGTTAGACACCAAATGAGACTCGAACACAAAGCATCTCAAGATGATGATTCAGAAGCACAGCATACACCCCGCTCTTCGCTCGATGAGAAGTTATTTTTGAAAGTGCGTGCCACCAGTTCACGCTATTCTCAATCTTATTCTTACAACTTCAAAGTCAGTGAAAGTGTCAAAAATAAGTAGTCCATAGTCTTAGACCATGATGTATCTATTGAATGACGTGACGGTCTTGACTCTGCAACGGTTTATGATCAGTTCGGCTAGTAGCCGGTATTATGCAAATACTCGCTAATTTGCCACAAATCATCCTCGCCGCGATCACTGCGACAGACTATAACCTGCTGCAGGCTCGATATAACTTGTCTCGCCGACTTAATGCGCGTTGTGCCGATTACCAAGGAGATGCATTCCGGACCCCTCATTTATCAACGTCGCATCAACTTGCATATCTTGTCGGTATAAAAAAAAACTTTCTCCGAGTATAAAGTCAATTGCGGTCGAGTTGAAAAAGGCCTCAGAGACGACCACCTCCGAACTGTTTGCAGTGAGTAACGCTCACGCCACACGCTATGCATATTTCATTGAGCAACATATGACAGCTACGTTGTCATAATAACTTCACTCTCTTTGCAGGATCAAACTTTTCTGTCGGTGTGTGGGTGTATGCAGGGTCAATGATCACAAGTTGATGGCATAATTTTACCAGATTCCATGAAACTCGTTCAAGTCGTTTACTTCACGATCCTTGCGGCTTCCAGCGTCGCTGCTGATGCCACTTCGACAACGTCAGCATTTGCTTCTCAACCATCTCTAGTTTGCACGGGCTCTTGCGTCCCTAATCTGCCTTTGAGCTGCGAGTCAGGAATGACGCCTTACCAAGTGGATTATACATGCTGGCAGTGTTGCTCAGCTGTTAACTAAATGATTTTTGGACTGCGGCACGACAGGAACAGTGCCTTGTTACTTGGGACCCTATAATGTGTTGGTTGAGCTGTAACTACGTTGCAAGTAGTTGAACTCTGTCATTTGCGTCTCGAATCAGAGTTTCAATGCACGTCATATACCGTTTCCCAAAACGATTTTTATCCGCGGCATGATAGATGAATCAGAGATGATGTCAGAACACTACAGATATTGTAGCCATGAGCATCATAGCACACTCTGATGCTATAAACCTTATGGTACTTGAACATTTTATTGCCAGTGCCGGATTCCATTGGTGGCTGCTCCTCGTAATTCAATGATTTTAGCTGAAGAAGTACAGCATTGTGATATGTGGGTGGTATGAACGGGAAGCAGGAAGAAGAAATGTTACATGAGGGGAGTGGAGAAGTTGGGGTATGTGGGGAAGTCTTGGAGTGTCAGGGTACTTGTCAGTTCATGGATTGTGTAGAGCTGGTTCTCCGTGTGCTGGCTTAGAGGGTGAGGATGTGAAAGGGGGATATGCTTACCGTAGATTTGGATGTGCCGTGGGCCGCTGCCGATCGGCTGCACGATTTGACCGTGTACCGAAAATTTACCTGGTGATCCGTTCTGGCCGAGACGCCAGATGTTGTTTGTTCATTGTGCTGGAGTACAGATGGTGAGCGAGCGGCGAGTGGATCCTGGGACGGGACAGCAAGAGTATGGGATGTCGACAGCGGCAAAACTGTCTTGACAATCGAGACCGAGCATGATTGGGTGTATGCGGTGATGTATTCGCCTGACTCGTCAAAACTCGCGACAGGCGGTTATAAGGAGAACGCTGTGCATATCTGGGATGCGGAGACAGGCGAGCGTCTCAACACACTCGAACACAGCCGGGTTTTCGGCTTGGCATGGACGTCGGATGGAAGCAAGCTTATATCCGGGTTCATATAGCACGATTAGGATATTCAACACTGCCACCTGGCAACAGACGACTGCCCTCGTGACTGAAGGTCACACCAACAATGTTCTCGTCGCATCTCCTTGTCTCGAAACAACCGTCTCCTTGCAAGTGCATCACTCGATAACACAGCGCGTCTATGGAATCTCGACACTAACCTCCCAGTCGAAGTCACCTTCCAGCGTAAATGGGCTTTGCGCTTTGCAGCGCTTTCCCCTGATGGAAACATGCTAGTCACTGCTTGCGAAAACAAGAACGCGTACGTATGGGACGTTCACGCCATCCTCAAACGAGCTGGCCTTCAACACCTACTTCCCTCTAGTACTAATATTGTGAGTGTCACTATTTCACTTGTTCTCACTCACCAACAATGTCTACCGTTAGGTACCAAAAGACAGTCTCGAAGAGAAGGCATCTCAAGATGATTTAAGAATAGAGCACACACCCCGATGGCAAGTCATTTTTGGCAGTACGTTCCGTATCTGTAATCCTTCTTGTTCATTATAACAGTAACATTCTAGGCTGATGCTACGCGTTGTTCTAACCAGTTTGGCGGTATCGACGAGCTCTTGCCGACGTTTTTTTTGCTGGTATGGAAACTGATGCTCATGTACGTGATCAGTATTTGTATTTCAATTGTATAGTTCTTATCCAGACAGCTGTGCCCTCAGTCCTCTCCAGTGGGTGGTGCACATCTCCATTCCTCTGCAAATGCATTCCTCGCTCGCCTTTCCTCGTTGCTACACAGCTTTCAACCAGAAAATGGTGAAGCAACCGAACTTCCGCAAACCTCGAGGCCTTCAGCATTCCATCCACATGCACTCCTCGCTCGTCTTTCCTCGCACCTCCACCACTTTCGACCCGAAAATAATGCACCAGACGAACTTCAGCAACTATCCACACCTTCGCAGTTAGATCCGCATGTGCTACTGGCCCGCCTTTCCTCATTTTTGCCTCGACCTCGACTTGGCACTGACGAAGAAGCAGAACCTCATCCAACGTCTTTCAGTTCGCGTCCAGATGCACTCTTCAGCCGGTTGTACTCACTCTTCCGCTCTCAACCACACACTAACGAAGAAATCGAACTTCCGCAACACCCAAGCTGTCCTCATGCTGTTGAAGTGACCGCAGTGCGGGACAAGCAGGTGTGTCCCTCCTCAGTGTATTTAAAATTGATGTGGTTTAATTATTCATTCAGACTTTGGTTGTTGCTCGGGGGCCAAATTTCATGAAATAAAAGCGAGCATACGATGAACAACAAAGCCAGTTGCATGTCCAAGCCCAGCCATCATCATCACACACCCAGCCTGCCGATACCTCGATATCTGCGACATCTCCTGCTTCAGGTACCAGTACTACCACAGCAGGTACAGCAGCCACACAGTCACTACTCGTCCAATGGTGGACCCAGATCGTGCTGTTTCTCTGCTGTGTATCCCAATCACATGCCAGTAGTTGTTGATACAGCTAGCATTGCAGGATATGCATGACTTCTTCATCTCTGCTTCTAGTGATTCTGCATTAACTCCTTTCCTCGTCGTGATACTCGTGCAATGCATCGACCTCGATAATGCTAATTGTAGCAAGCGAAGGACAGTGTAGCCCTTGCTCTTCTTCGTCTCTTTTACCTTCTTTTTGTAAAGAACCCCGGATTAAACTACGACTACCCCAGTCATCAGAGAATAGCATGATGATCTGAAACAGAATGCCTGTGCTATCCACGACCTCGTGATTAAGGACCTGTCTCGCACATCTGACTCGGAATGGATCGTTACCATTCAACTGAAACTGCACAATTATACAAGAATATTAATTGCTTTCAACGTTGCGCTCGGAACTAATTCATCTCCATTGTGATGTCTCGACGCCCAATGCCCTGGTCACTCAAAACTACCCCACACTTTACGCAGAGAAAGATATATATCACCTATCCTCAACTCAACCTGTCTTCGTCTTAAAGCATCACAAAGGGAAAATTAGATGAGTCAACGTCTGATTTAATTTGATCTGTGCCAATTTTTTTTTATATTCAGCATTTTCGCCTTCAAGCAAACGAGTGTCTTCCTACACCAGAGACCGCATGATCCTACCGCAGGAGAAACAAACACCAGTACCATCACCTGCAGAGCATTGTCTGGAAGTATTTCAAGAAACACCCACAGTTGGCGTCCCTGCCTTTTGAAAAGGTTTTTCAGAGGCGCGGCCAGTTCCTCTTCAAAGCTTCACTATAGGTTCGTAGCTTTGCTCAGATGAATGCCGCTTCGAACGCTGTTGATGCTCTCCTTAAAACATCAATATTCCTTTCCATTTCGGCAGTACCTGAAAACGGAGCCAACGCTCTTGTTTTCCTCGACTGAAACGTGAGGAGATCCTGGCAGGCGATAGTGCTGCATTTCGAGGGTGACGCCCGCCAGCAATCGTATTGCCTTGTTTCGAGTCACCGCTACTTTAGTACTCGACGCCGGGCCACTCACATTCGTCCCTGCAGCACAATGTCAAATTTTGTGCTTGTTATTTCCATACTGTATCATAGGTATGTGCAGCAATGCTATCAACGCCACTGAACTACATCAATAATTTCCAAAAATTCAAACAGCTCGGAATAAGTATTTCAAAAAGTGGACGAGCAAGACTATTGGCCTGTAATCGTCAGGGAAGAGCACGAACCCGACCAAACCAGCTCTCGCACATTCATCAACCATGAAGTTGGCCCAAAAGACCGCCCAAACCCAAGTCCACAACAAACCCGAAAATCCATCGACACGTAAGCCTGTACGCCTCTTCCACATGCCTTCAAGGATTACACCCACGCCTTGCATGCTGAAGAACCCAAAGGTAGCAACGGGGTGAATACCTCGTTTCATTGCCTTCAATCCGACATAGTGCATAACACCTGAGATCACGAATGCGCCCATCACCCCTCCGGTGCGACCAAGTAGGTATGATAATGGTCGAGCACCGAGTGATATAAAGCACTGCCGGATCAATTGATGCCACCTGCGACCCCAAAGACTGGTCAACGATGTCGAAATCAATGGATTATCAAACAAGGGCGGCCATTGAGACGGTGTTTGTCTGAATAACAAGATAGACTGGATGGTATTTATGTGATAAATCAATTCGGCCGTAAGATATATCGTCGAACCAACGAGGATCGTAACGATAGAAGACCGGGTATAGCGACTGAGGGGTGTCAGTGATGCGTCAAATATTGTGCCCCCTTCAGTTGATCCAGCTGTTCCCGGAGAAAAATAGCGAGCAGCTCCAGAGGTGACATCAGTTGCGAGCACATAGAAGACTAGCTTCGCGAGAGTGATGAGCAGGAACTCTAATGTTGATTTTGTTCCAAGACTGCTCTTTGGAATGCGTAAGCCTTCTGACCAATCCCACCCAATCCCGCGAAGGTTAAACAATAGATCCCATGCATTCCAGATGGCGGTGAACAGGGTACCATCATCATCATCATCATTGGTCGACTGGTTGTTTGTACCGCCTGACATGGTATCACCGTTGAATATTTTCTTCGGTTGCAATGCAATCCGTTTATATGGTTTTTTCGCGAAAGCCCAAGTAGTCGATCGCATCGCAAAGACGAACATGCCGACCTGTATTGTAACACTTGGATGAGATGGAGATTCTCGTGACGGACGACTTATTCAGTGTACTCACAACTAAGCATTGATTGAAGGTACGGTAGTTAGGAATGCCGAAAGAAAGATCGAGCGACGAGCCGACTCGATATGCGCATAGCAATGTAACCGGAAGCAGCGCAAAGCGGATCATTGCAGTGCGTTTTCGTTGAACCAGCACGCCCATTGCAAAGTACGAAAGAAAGGTCGGCAAGACTAATGTTGAGAAAGTCGACACGAAGGACGAATCTCTCTCCTGGGTTACCGGCAGCCTAGTACTGAAGCTGACCATGCTGAAAGCTTTATCAACGATGAACAACTATAAATGTGGGAAATGCGGTGTACCCTGTAATGTGTGTCTAACTGATGTTTGGACGATCTGACAGCAAGACAAATGTGACGCCTGTGAGGAGCAAGGGGAGACATTCGAATAACCAGATACAAAGAGTGATTTATAGGGCGCGAGTGAGACACTGATATGACGTGACACGAGATCCAGAGGGCGATCAGACGCATCGCAGCATTGTTACATTAGGGATCCTCTGATCCAGCAGGAAGGATGATACTAAGCCAATGTTAGTATTTGTGTAAGCACAAATATAATAGGGATCCTCACACCTGGGAGCTTAAGCACTTACGGTTTATGCTTATACACCTGAGACCCAGCCAAGTAATAAGGGTCCGTAATAGATGCTGCTCATATCGGGGAACATATTCGAAATCAATACATTTACAGATATGTTTCGGGATATGTATCGCATCTGTTCATAGAACTTTTTTGACCGTGTCTCAGGTGTTACGGTTCTGTCGTGCTGCGAGACAGCTATAAGCTCAACCCAACACTAGTTTCAATTAGTTTAGCGCTTACGGCATAAGCACCGTGCTTATGCCGTAACACCTGAGACACGGTCAAAAAAGTTCTATGAACAGATGCATCGGATACATACTATCCCGAAACACATCTGTAACTGTATTGATTTCGAATGGCATCTGTGACGGACCCTTACTTGGCCGGGTCTCTGGTGTATAAGCATAAACCGTAAGTGCTTAAGCTCCCAGGTGTGAGGATCCCTAATTGAACTTCGTTCGGTGAATATTGCTAACCTACTTCACGTGTTCCAATACAATTTCGCACGCTTGGCTCGCGTTGCTTTCAGTGTCAGAATTTGTTCGCCCAGGGTTTGGCAACTCACCCAATTTTATTTATTTTACCGTGTAAAAATGTATAGTAAAACCGGTGTGTTGGTTTCATGCTACCGCCGCAGTCGCACGGTATTCGGGCGTTGTTTTCAGAGGAGACCTACCTGCACTACTTCTCCGTCCGATACTACTGTCTCTTCATGCACACTACACCTGCACGAGTAACATATATTCAGTATGATGACACACCTGTACCTGTACTAGGATTGAGCCTGATGTATTACTATGGGCCACAAATGGCACGATACATCGCCGTACAGTGGACTATAGGTTCCCGATGGTCCTAGACCCCTAGTGCCATGTCCGAGGATAGCTATACTGCTCAAATTCTGGCCCTGAGATAGCCTGGAAAGTATTGCATTCTGCCAGTCGGTAAGTTGGCAGAACTGGTTTTGCCCGCGGATGGAAGAACTCTGCCAGCAGAATCTGGTAGAGTGTCAAACTACAGGTGACCACAGTCAAGGATATTCTAATGTGATATATGCAAACATCTCCGTGGTGTCGTTTTGGATGTCAGTGCGTTGAAGTGTCCATCTGACAACTTGAAGGGGTGCTTGGCCAGCACTGTCCCTGGGCTCCGTCAGAAATGATCATGCTATAGAAGAATGTTCAGCAGTGGCTATATTATATTTGTGCTTACACAAATACTTGGCTTGTCATCCTTCCTGCTAGATCACTACAAGCTGTAAGGAATGTCACCGTGACTTCTGCTAGCCACGGACACCGGCTATAGAATTCCCTTTGTAGTACCGGTCCGAAGTACTACTTATGGATTTCCCCTTCAAGTTGTACTCACTTACATACAAATAGTCGGTCCTTACTTTCTATAGTAGCTCAAGTGAATAAATTATCCCTCACTCATTCTCTCATGGTCCGAATCATTCCCGGTCGAACGCAATAAGCAGCCTCACAAAGTTACAATTGTCTGGCTCGGTTCAACTATCAACAACCTGCCAGTGATTTAGGCGCACTTCAGCCTGCGGCATGCCAGTGTAGATTGCCAAAGATACGGATTCCATCAACAGAACTGCATGTCTTCTCGGTATAAAACTTTCCCCGAGTATAGTTTCACCGCTAACGAGAACAGGTATAAAGTCAACGCGATTAAGTTGCCACTGAGTGGAACTTCAAGGCCTCAGACACGAATACCTCCTGTTGCAGTGAGCAGCCCTCTTCCGCCACACTATGCACATTTCATTGAATTGACATATAATAGCTCTTCTAAGACGTTTGTCACAGCAACTCCACGCACATTGCACATTCAGACTTTTGTCGGTGTGTGGATTCCTCACATGGTCACATCGTAGGCTGATGCACAGTTATGTCAGATACCAATCATACCATGAAGCTCGCTCAAATTATTTATCTTGCAATCCTTGCCACTACCAGTGTTGTGTTTGCCCCAGTGGCAGCGAAATCTCCTCGAGTAGGATCCTGTGCCGAACCATGTGTCACCTCTAAGCAAACTTTGAAGTGCCCGAAAGGGTCATCACCTTCCAAAAATACCTCAGCCGGGTGTTGGGAGTGCTGTTACGAGTAGCTGAATTAGTCGAATGACATGGAATCAAAATGGGGTCGATAAATCAAGTATTTTCACCTCGAATTTTGACTTGAGGAAAACAAGAAATGTGGATGAACGGTGAGATGACAATGCAAAGTGACAATGCGAGTCCTGGTGCACAAGGTCCACATATTCTCGCGAGGCATCTCATACGGTACCTGTTCCCTGCTCGCCGCTGTGAGGTTTACCGTGTACTTGATGAGTTATCGGATGGACGGACGCCAGGGTGAAGCCAAGCAAGCTGATGTTCGAACTTCGTGGAGCGTTAGCGTCTCTCGTACGCTTCTTGATTATCGAGTGTATTTGTCTTCAACAGGCTTAGTCACTAAAGTTTTTGAAAGCATGTTATCGCGAGGCAGTTGCCAGATGAAGCGGGTCTTGCCAAAGCTAGTATTCATTACCGTGGTCCGTGACATGGGACATACAAGCAACTTCGGACATAATCACGTGATTACATAAGTTTTAAATGTACGATGTGAAGCCGCACCTCCTTACTGTGAAATCATTCATGCCATTCGACCTTGTTTCGCAAAGTAATTATTATTTCTTAAGCTTTTCTGACGGCAAGCTGCGCTACACACCTATTCGTACTTCACGAAGCAAGTGAACTTTGCCGCGTTCGCAACGTGACCAGTGAATCTGCAAGAGCGTATGCCAGCTCACCCTTCGCGACGTGGTTCATTTGATGGCGAAATTTTCATTGTTTGAGGCAGATATAAAAGCCTGGTCGTGAGAGCCTGTGTCCGGTAATCGCTGACTGTGGTTCCTGGCCAACTTCTCACTTTTCTTGTTCAGCGCCAATACCCATGGTGAAATTCACTATCCTCGCGGGAGGATACACCTCCTTCATTGCCTCGTATATGTTCGATAGCGAGACAAACAATTTGACATACTTGAATAAGTATACCACTGGCGACAATCCATCGTGGATAACCTCGCACCCTACGAATAAGAGTGTTCTGTAGTACGTGTTCTTTTCTTGTGTTAGTATCTGCGCGTGTCCACTGACGGCTGTGATTGATTGATCGCATAGTGCAGTCAACGAGAACGTCCCTGCAGGCGCACTGCAATCATTCACGGTCGGACCTGAAGGAGCACTCACCCTGGTCGATACCATATCCTCGGGAGGAAGCAGCCCGCCGTATTGTGGTGGCCTCTCCACGGGTCAGGTAGCCATAGTCAATGTACGCCGTAATATTTCCTTTTCTTTTTCAAGTTGATGCTGAAATTATTATGTCAGTACGGCTCTGGAACTGCTAGTGTGATCCCTACGACTACAGATTTGCTACATTTCTCCACCGATGATAACACTGTTGTGACGTTCCCTGTCCCAACCACTGGAACGCAGGGCATGTCCGAACCGCACATGACATACCAATACTACGAGGAGCTCTTGATTCCTGACAAGGTACTTTTCGGGACCTTCAATCTGTGATCTTTAACCCTTCGCACTCGCTGTTTAAAGGGCAATGACAAAATCTGGCGTCTCAGCCAGAACGGATCACCAGGTGAATTTTCAGTACACGGTCAAATCGCGCAGCCGATCGGCAGCGGCCCACGGCACATCCAAATCTATGGTAAGCATATCCCCCTTTCACATCCTCACCCTCTAAACCAGCACACAGAGAACCAGCTCTACACAATTCATGAACTCGCAAGTACCCTGACACTCCAAGACTTCCCCACATACCCCAACTTCTCCACTCCCCTCATCTCCAACGTTTCAACTATCCCACCTCATCCACCCGCAGGCTCCATCTTCGCAGCTGCCGAAGTCCTTATCCCACTTCCAACAGCCGAGTTCCCGAAGCCTTACATCTACACCTCGAATCGCAACATTGGTGTACAGGATCCGCGTGGGGATACGATCGCCATTTTCGAAAAGGTGAATAACCAGCTGGTTCTAAGGAACCAAGTATACACGGGCTTGAACCAGATTCGCGGAATGATGCATGGGCAGCAAGCCGGCGAGGGAGGCGATGCATATATTGTGGCTGCTGGGTTTGCGGGCACTGCGGGCGTTAAGGTGTACAAACGAACGGAGGGAGGCGCGAATTTGGAAGAGGTTGCGGTGAATACAGAGCTTCCGACGCGGACGAGTTTTGTGTGGTTGAAACAATAGAAGATCAGATACACTAGGTGATGACTTGAATGACGAGATTGTAGGTGAGTATCAGAATCAACTCGAACAAAGCGAGGTACTTGCCGTCTGCACCAGGAAAGGAATGTCAGAATCATGAGGTTGTAAATTCCTGACATCTGATTAATAATAGAGACGCACATTCTATTTGGTTGACCATGACAGTTGTGAACAATCAACCACCAGATTGTACAAAATGACCATAGTGCTGCGCCCGGGTAACTTACAAAGTGTCAGGAGTCGGTGGCGTGCTGCAGCCGCCGTGGGACCCCGTATGTGATTTGTAATCAATATTGCTATAGGTTCCCGTTCGACGGTTATCCTCTGTTATCCTTCGGGTCACTTATGTCCTATTGACATTAGTGCTGCATGGTGCAGGTGATTCCCTCACTCAGGATCTCACAGGTTTTGCAGTGTTTTTGTGACCCCAGCACACATCTCACTCTCAAGTGTTAGTAGTTTGACTCCGTCCCTCTGACTCAGTCATATATGTCAAGGTTCGTCCCTGGCTATTTCAATGACGACCCTCCACCCTTAGGGGAGGGCCCGAGTCGCCCTCAGGACACAGGACAGAAAAACCTCGTGATCAGTGAAATGCTCCAAGTTGTCGTCAATAGTATGTGTCGCACTATCTTCATTTAGCACGTACGAATGATCTCCTAAAGCAATTCTGGCGACACTTTATTTTTCAATTAACCTCTTATTCTGTTTCGCGACAGACTTCGTGACCCGCTCGATGATACCCTCCAAGCCATAGGACAACCACAATAACTTCAGGATCTGGGAGAGACAGACCTCGTGAACAGTGAAATGCTACAAGTTGCTATCAATAGTATGTGCCATCTACCTTCGCTCAGTACGTGGTACCCATGATTTTCTATGACAGATTCCGTGTCGGATCCACACGATGATACCTTGTCAGTCATAGGCGAGGAGCCAAGCTACTCAGAGCACAACCAGGACCCTGCAGAAATACACATCGGTGAAGAGCAACAGGTTGTCATTACTTGTACGTGTTATCTGCCTCCACTCAGCTCGTATTGACGATGTCCCTCAAGTCATTCGCGCAACCGATCTCGCTCTGGGTCTCCGACGGATCCCCGCCGGCTTTCATGTGGTGGTCAAGACTGACGGTGCTGAATGGCAGACAAGCAATAAACCTGTAAATGTAGACCAGGCTGTCGTCGAATGGCATTAGCGCATTATTCTGCAAGTTGTTCTTAACCCCGTATGTCCTACAGGTATTGAGAAAGACTCTAGACCATGCGAGCAGTCTTTTAAAGTTCAGGTCACCGTGTATGCCTCATTTGAATTGGGTCGCATGGTTTGTCATGGAGAACCCCTCCGCACATTCGAGATCTCCGTTGGAGAATTACTGGATCGCAGCGAAAAATCTCACTGTCAGTATTGTCTACTGTAAACAACACCTCAGGGATGCTAACGAGCATCACAGCTATGATCTTTCAGTCAAAGCAGGATGAAGTTGTATCCGCTTGTACTTCACTGTTCATGGCAGTGGAGCAGCGACTTTCTGATCGAAACGACGCTTCAGACCTCTGCCTCCTTACTACGGTCAGTGATGAATGTAGTCTGGCATTCTGATGCTGAGAGGTGTAACGTGTAGCTTACATCTGGCGATATGGATGTGTTAGCACTACAGACGGATGCCGGACATCGTCTTCTAGCACGATACCGCAGGACACAGAACAGTAGAGATCTGGATCAATCCATAGAACACTTTGAACGCGCCTCGGATCTTATCCCCGTGGATTATCCCTACCGCCCTGCAGCATTGTTCAATCTAGCCACCGCAAAGTCCATTAGTTGTCAAGTTGATAGAAGACGCCTCAACTTTGACACGCCTATTTCTCTTTTTCAAGAGGTACTTGATTTGCGTCCCATTGGCGATCCAGACCAACCCACCACCCAACTGCATCTTGCCATTTCTCTGGTCTCTCGGTTCGCAAAACGGGGATCTCAAACGGATGCCTGACACTGCTAAAGAGTCATTGAGCGAAGTGCTCGACGTCTGCCACCCCAACAGTCACGTGTACAGAGCAGCTTTAATTGCAATGGAAACATGCACCGTATATCGTGATGGAAGCACTAATGGAAATGATCTTGGGGAGGAGTGGCCCGCCGCATCTATGCTTCCGCTACCATTTCATCAACTTGCTGATCGAGCAGAGCGGTGTTTGGAGAGAGATGAACCCCATGACTTAGATGAATTAATAACACTTCATTATGATGCACTGGGATATTATAAAACCGGACATGCTCACCGAGGGCAGTTGCTATGTAATCTGGCTTTAATGCTGGGTTTCCGCTTCGACCACCGAGGCAACAACAATGACTTGGATGAGGCTATCGCACTTTCCAGGGAAGCGTTGGCCTTGTTCCCGGTCGGTCACGCGGATCGGTGCACGTCATTAAATAACCTCGCAAAGCTACTCTCCTCCCGATTTGACCACCGAGGCAATGGCGAAGACTTGGATGAGGCTATCACACTTGAAAAGGAAGCGCTGGCCTTGCGTCCGGTCGGTCATACAGATCGGTTCATTTCATTAAATAATCTCGCGAAGCAATTCTTCTCCCGCTTTACGTACCAAGGCAACAACGAAGACTTGGATGGGGCCATCGCACTTGAGAGGGAAGCGCTGGCCTCGCTCCCGATCGGTCACACAGATCGGTCCGCATCATCAGATGGCCCTGCAGATCACCTCTTCTTCCGCTTTGACGACAGAGGGAACGACGAAGATTTGGATGAGACTATCGCACTTTTTCGCGAAGCGCTGGCTTTATGCCCAGTCGGTCACGCAGATCGGTCCAAGTCATCAAATAACCTTGCGAATGGACTCTCCGCCCGCTTTGAGCACCGAGGCAACGACGAAGACTTGGATGAGGCTATCGCTCTTCACAGGGAAGCGCTGGCCTTGCGCCCGGTTGGTCACACAGATCGGCCCACGTCATTAAATGACCTCGCGGATGCCCTCTCCTTCCGCTTTGACCACCGAGGCAATGAAGAAGACTTGGATGAGACTATTGCACTTTTTCGCGAAGCGCTGACCTTGCTCCCGGTCGGTGACACATATCGATCTCAGTCATTAAATAACCTCGCAAAGCTACTCTCCTTCCGCTTCCACCGAGGCAACGACGAAGATGTGGATGAGGTCATCGCACTATTTCACGAAGGGCTGGCTTTGTGCCCGGTGGGTCACACAGATCGGTCCAAGTCATTGGATAACCTCGCGAATGGACTGTCCGCCCGCTTCGAGCAACGAGGCAACGACGAAGACTTAGATGAAGCTATCGCACTTAACAGGGAAGCGCTAGCATTGCGCCCGGTCGGTCACACAGATCGGTCCGCGTCATTAAATGACCTCGCCAATGACCTCTCCTTCCGCTTTCTCCACTGGAGTAACAGCGAAGACTTGGATGAGGCTATCGCTCTTCACAGGGAAGCGCTGGCCTTGCGCCCGGTCGGTCACACAGATTGGTCCGGGTCATTAAATAACCTTGCGAATGGACTCTCCTCCCGCTTTGATAACCGAGGCAATGACGAAGACTTGGATGAGGCTATCGCACTTGACAGGGAAACGCTGTCCTTACTCCCGATCGGTCACACGAATCGGTCCAAGTCATTAAATAACCTTGCGAATCGACTGTTCTCCCGTTTTCACTACCGAGGCAATGATGAGGACTTAGATGAGGCTATCGCACTTGATAGGGAAGCGCTGGCCTTGCGCCCGGTTGGTCACACAGATCGGTCCGGGTCATTAAATAACCTCGCGAACGACCTCTCCTATCGCTTTGAGCACCGAGGCAACGACGAAGACTTGTATGAGGCCATTGCACTTCACAGGGAAGCGTTGGCCTTGCGCCCAGTCGGTCACACATATCGTTCCGAGTCATTAAATAACCTCGCGGCTCAACTTTCTACCTGCTTCGAGCACCGAGGCAACGAGGAATACTTGGATGAGGCCATCGCACATTTTCGCGAAGTGCTGGCCTTGCGCCCAGTCGGTCACACAGATCGATCTGGGTCATTAAACAACCTCGCGAATGGACTCTCCTCCCGCTTTGAGCACAAAGGCAACGATGAAGACTTGGATGAGGCTATCGCACTTGACAAAGAAGCGCTGGCCTTGCGTCCAGTCGGCCACCCAGGTTGTCCCAAGTCATTAAATAACCTCGCGCAAACACTCTCCTCCCGCTTCCACCACCAACACAACACAGAAGACCTCGCTGAGTCGCGAGAGAACCTACTTTGTGCATCGACTCTATTGACGCAACATGATCCTCGTCAATTACTAGTCAATCGATCGCTAGCTCATGTCCATCTGTCATTCCATCGTTTAAGTCTTGACGACATTGGCGCAGGTGAAGATACTGATAATATTAATGTTGCCATGCATAATTTCAAGGTAGCAGCAAATGTTGTCTCTGGAGGCTCGCTATCCCGCCTGCGAGTCAGTCTAGACTGGGTTCACCATGCTGATGAATACAGACATGCCACTCAACTGGAGGCTTATGCGACTTCCATGCAACTTCTGGACACTTACATGTCTACGACGGCTTCAGTTTCATCTCGACATGACGTCATGGACTTCCCGAGTACACTTGCCGTTGATGCTGCATCGTGCGCTCTCCGCAGTGGTGATGTGCATCGCGCTGTTGAGTTGTTGGAACAGGGCAGGACCATCATCTGGACCCAGATGAGACGACTCCGCACCCCTCTTGACAGTCTCCAAACTCGCAACGATGATGTATTGGCCCTGATGAAGAGATTCAGGGAGCTCAGCTCTCTCCTCGATAAACCTCCCGCGAATCATTCAGAAGTAACTCCAAGGGTCGATATAGAAGCTGAAGAATCCCGGTACAGACATCTAGTGAAAGAGTGGAATGGAGTTGTAGAGAAGATCCGGAAGATCGAAGGATTTTCTCGCTTCCTCCTTTCCCTTGTTCTCAGATCTTCAGGATGCAGCCCATCGTGGGCCTATCATCGTGCTCATCGCGAGCAAGTTGTCGTGCCATGCCATCATCATCGCGCACCAGCTACCTCCAACCAGCATTCAACTCCCTATCAATTTTGAGAAACTTCTGAGATTGGTGCGCAAACTCCAACAGGCAGTTGAAAAGAGGCTGGTCCTAAGGGGAACCAAACAGCGCTGATAAAAGCTTTGAGAGAGTTGTGGGATGTCGTCGTCTGCCCAGTGGTCGAGATTCTGGACGGATTTGCACGACGAGGTTCCCGAATATGGTGGTGCCCGACGTCTATCCTCAATTTCGTGCCGTTGCATGCTGCTGGCGAGTACAGGGCAAAGGGAAAGTTCCTTTCGCAGCAGTATGTTTCCTCATACACGCCATCGCTCACCGCGTTGATCAAGGCTCGCGGAAGTCATGACAGGTCCCCATCTGTGCCCTTCGTTGGCATTGGTCAGGATTTCCCAGCCGGTGCCTCATTCACTTTGGATGCTGTGGAGCCTGAGCTGGAATTGGTGCGGAGACTCTTACCCCCTCCCCCAATTGTTTCCTTCTCCAAGATAACCAGCGTTGATGCAACGAAATCGAGAGCACTGTGCGCATTGCGAGACAATACGTGGCTCCATCTCGCGTGCCACGGCACGCAGAAAATTGATGAACCCTTCAAGTCCGCCTTTCTGATGCGCGATCAACCACTTTCGCTTCTCGACATCACGCAAACGGATCTGTCTCGGCATGAATTCGCATTTCTTTCTGCTTGTGAAACCGCGGTCGGTGACCATGATACTCCTGACGAAGTGATACACCTGGCAGCTGGCCTGCAATTCGCTGTGGTAGGAGAGCGTCATTGGGACATTATGGAAGGTCAACGATAGTACCGTGCAGCGCTTAGTGGAGGCATTCTACATAAACTTTTGCGGGGATGGCACGATGAATTCCAAACGAGCTGCCCGGGCGTTGCACCGAGCGGTCCAGTCGTTAGCCTGTGACAAGGACATTCCCTTGGACCAGCGCATAGTGTTCGTGCATATTGGCATCTGATCAATTCTGTATGTCCTCCCACCTTTTCGACATGAGATGATCTGACGACTTGGCGTGTAGCATCCAGTCATAGCCACGCACGACCTGTCACTTACCAAGGACTTCGATATTCCAGACTTTGATATTGTATTCCCTCACGATATGTACACCTGATTTTGACTTTTTTTATTTTTATTTTTCACCTTGTTGCCTCGCCGGAGCCAGATGCGCTCGCACCTGTGCACTGAAGTACTGATGATTTGTAGGTAAGAATGAAGTTGCAGAACACTGGTGTAGCAAGACACAATTTGCGATGGACGTGATATCCGCGTGTCTGAATTGCGTGAGGTACTGCCACCCATCATCACACTGAAATCCGTTCATGCCGAGGAGTTTGGTCCTGGCAGATAGATAGACCATAGAGAAATAAAAATATGTTCTCTGTTCGAATAGATCCTGGTTGTGAGATGGTTGAGAATCACTTTGTTATCCATTAATGATTTCACTTCTAGATCACACATATCACCTGGTCACCGTGCGTCCAGAGTAAGATGCAGACTGAGGCAGAGACATCCTATTTTCAACGTTAATCCTGTTAAAAAAGACAACAATCGGTTGTTCCTTTGCCGAGTCCTGAGGTCATCGATTCATCAATGAGTCAGTTACGGCTCATCCAACCACCTTGGAAGCCTGGAAGGGCACGATTCCGGTCGTCTTCCAGCATCAGTGTCTTCTTGGTCGACATGTTTACTGCACGCCAGTATAGAATACACATGCATGCTTCCGGGTCTAGGTGTGAAATTGGTACTATGGTATGCAAACTCTATAATTCATAAGTAAGCTCGCTGCAAGAGCTGGACCTGCTCGTCCTTGCTCAACCCCATGCGACCTCTCCAATGGCGAGGACAAATAGGTATTTCGTCAGTGTTGCGCGGACATACTGGTAATGCCAAAATAGCATCTAGAATGTCTGGAACATTCTCGGGCTCTACTTCACCTAGCCTGTATAATTAATATCAGATAAACTCATACGCCATAACACACTATCAGCAGGCATCAAACATACCATTCTCCGTGCGGGTACACAAGAAGATTTGCTGCATATCTAGGATGGTGGATGAGCGATTGGACACGGTGAGTTGGATGCGAAGTGTGCATACTTATGCCCTCCGATATGCGCCACTTCTGCAAGCTTTATGCAAGTACTGGGATCACTTGGATCTGCATCTCTGCGCTTGCGGAGCTCATCCCTTATGGCTTGGGCAACTGCTCCTCCAGTGTCTCCGCACCGACAATCTCGCGCACCATGAGTACAAACATATAAATGCACATCATCTGAATTCGAGAGTGCAGCACCAGAGACACCCTCAGCATGCACCCTCAATTTTTCTCCCACCTCCTCGATGTTGTCCATAGACACAGTAGCCTCGAGCTTTCCCCGCGGATACGCAAACGCTGTCAGATGATATTCCTGTTTGTCTTCCTCCCCAGGTGGTCGTGCACAAACAGATTTCTGGTCCTCAGACCACGAAAAATTGACAGACCCACCCCATTTAGCAGTGCGTAGAAGGAGTGCGCGCTGAACGGGGGTTGCGTACTTGGCAGGATACTCGCTGGGCGGCTGTGGGGTATGTAAGAAGATGTAGCATCGGTGTGGAGAGGCTGTGCCAGCGAGCTCCGATGTGGATCCAGCGGTGGTGCTTAGCGACCGCACGAGCGTTTTGAGTGAACGGAAAGCTGGCATATAGAGGACGAAGAAGCACTGATCACGAAGTGATGAACTGACTGCGGGGAGTGATGATCACACACGTGACCGACGCGATTGGAAGTTCCCACACTGTCAATTTAACGATGTGTTACGAATCATGACAGTCCTGCTAGGACGGTACAATCAGACCAACCAACTCTACTGAATGTAGACCTTGGCCATGTGAGGGTCTTTCTGGCATTGCCGTGAACGTGCTTCTAATTTCAATGTCACTCCTACTGATTCTACTACCCAAATCTGTGTTACATGTCCGCAGCATTTGACTTCATCTTGAATGTGGTTAGTATGTGATTAGCTTGTTAAATATATTGCCACGATCCATTACCTGAATTTCTCGAGCTTTTTCAACAGCCACGTTGGCGATATTCCTGACACTCGTTTCGAAAATGAGAATATACAAGCTATACCATGGATTCCTCATCTTTTGGATTGATCTGATGCCTCCCTATCTGCAATACTAACGCCACTAAACACACGACAAGTGATCCAGCAAAACCTGCGGCACCACGCGTCCATTGACTTTCAGTTTTAAAGACCAAATTGCCAAAGCCGGCAGCAAAATATAGTAAGCTATTGCGAAGGTTCAGCATCAAAGCTCTGCATGCGGTAACAGGAATGCTTACGCCCACATTAACAGTCCATATGGTAAGCTATACGTTATGGCTAGCGCTTCTGTGCCGAAGAAAGACTGTTCTACGTATGTCAAAAGTGAGACCTGTCCTCTGAGTTAGCCCTTAATAGAACGACGAGATTTAATTGGTTCTCGTACAGCTCTCTCACAATCCCTCTTCTGGTTTTGACGAACCAGGAGAAGTACGAGGAGGACAACTGCAATGCTGCAAACCACTGACATATAGCTCAGTAATCCGGCGGTGTCTTGCACAGATGGAATTGCAAGAAAGGCTATGTTGGCATTGAGGATGACAGTTGCCTGGCATAAGCCGTAAATATTGCTGACTCCACATGTTTTAATTACGATTTACCGAAAGCGCCAATCCAGTCCATTCGTCATTAAGTTTGTCGATGAATTGATCCCAGAGGACGCGATTAATGATCCTATCAACCCATATCATCTTCAGATCGGCTTGGTGGGTACGAGGGACGCCAAAGAGCAGGAAGGAGGCAACGATGAACAAGAGCGACCGATGATCATGGTCCTTGAAGTAGATTGTCTGGTCTGAATCCAGCCTTGCACCGGGCTGTCCACAGAAATTGAAGAACTTTGCTTTGACTACTGTAATATTAGCGAATGCCAGTAGAGTCTTTGATTGCGCACTGAATTCAGACATAAATCGAGCTGAAAGAGAATAGTTCAACATATTTCGGGAAGCATATCGTCCAGAATGAAAACACACCCACAACACATCTCGTGTGCGCAAATTGACCATCGAGGGTTCCTGGCATAAAAATATCAGTAATCTGAATCATGTTCGCAACAATTTACCGGTACTACCTTCGATGTTCATAACGAGGTCCAGCATCTTCTCCAACTCGTCTTTCTCGAATGGAGCAACACACGTCACAGAAGTAATGGTCACTGTGAGATTCATAAACATCAATGTCTCGTTCAAACAGATGCAATGTGATAACGGAGATCACCAGCTGCAGCATGCATAATCATTTGTTTTAGTTCCTCAAGAGCAACCGGCGTCACACGATTTTCATGTGGAAACAATTCGCAATGAGTCCTTGAAGTTGTTTGAGTTGTATCAAATCCACACGAATAGCTGACATGATATCAGAAACTGACCCTGGTCGCCAAAAGTAATCAACGTACCTGAATCTCACCAGTACTGAGCTTCAATGGCGTATTCTGAAGTCGTGCATATAAGCAAACAGAAAAATACAGGAAAGTCAAAAGTCACATACTGATATGACCCATGTTCCTCACTCGCCTGATGTTCTCGAACAAGGTTTCTGCGTCAAAACGTTCTAGCCAGAAGATGCACCGCGTGTCTTGTTCAACGAAATAGTAACCACAGGTGTTCTCATCTATATCCTCTATGACTAATTCGGTCTTGCTGGTGATATCTATATTCGAGTTGGTCTGTGCATCGTTATATAGCTGATCTGCGAATGCCTCGATTGCATGGAGGGTTGAGGGCTTTGACAAGTCGGCATCAGTATATATGCGCTGCCGCCTTGGTTAATTGTTGTGTAGAGTGCTGAACCTCAACCTACCCGAGCGCTGTCATAGTAATACAAAGCACCTTCAGGGTGTACAAGTGGTGCCCATCGACTAGAGGGTGGTGTGCTTGGCGTCGTCAGCTCACGATACTCCAACTGCGGAAAAAGTACATACTCCTCGAACACCTTGTTCCCTGGCTCGATAAGAACGCGGTCCTTGGTCTGGGGTCTAGGTCATGATTGAGAATCAAAAAAGGAGGCTGAAAGCGCCTCATACCAACTCACATCGTTCGTTTCCTCTCGTATCGATTCACATCAGATGCTGGAATAGGCCTCGCCTTGCGTGTCGATGCAGTAGATGGTGATGTTGTGAATGACAATGCAGATATGCCAGAACTGGAGGGATTAGTGTTACTCGGTGCGGGGCATACACCGCTTGCTGTAGCGACCGAAGTTGCACTAGCAGAAGGTACCGGAGGTAAAGGTGTGGCCGGTGGGGTTAGCGAGCCTCCACTGGCAGGACTACTGACTGTGATATGAGGTACTGTTCTGTTAACGAGTGACAACCTTAGCATTGCCTTGCTGTTTTAGAGTATTGACTGGGTAAGACATACTGTGGCAGCGCAGACAGAGGATAGCTTGTTGGCAAAGTCGCAGAAGACCCCTGGGGCCTTAATCACGGCGAAGATGAACATGATTGAATTAGTACAAAGAATAGAACAACACGTTACAGACGAACCGGCGTGTCCTAAAGTAGTCAAAGATGGTGCTTAGCCCCCCTCTAGCACGGCTTCGTAAATTGGATCGAGAAGACATTGAAATCAACCTGGATCAGTATTCAAGGGGATAGAAAGTTTTCCCAGCCTGAAGCTGAGCACCAAGCGCCGAAGCTTGAAGAGCCGAACAGCCTCCACCCACGTGTAGTATCCGTTCTGATTCCCGGTGATCGATTGATCCGCTGAGTACCGTCATCCGCGTCGCCGTGAACAACGCAAACTTTTGGACGCCATCCGTTACCTGAAAAATGGGATCATTGAAGCTCATTCGGTGACTTGGTCGCATTTCTGGTCAAATTGTCGTATTATTTCCTGACAGCGGTCTCCCATATTGAAGAAGGATAGTGCATCCCCCTTTTCAAGTCGACGAACAGACGAATTTTCGAGACCCTTGGAGTTGCTTCGGAATTTGGCTTATTGCAGTGCTGCCGCTGCAGCGCGCGTACTACGACAACCGTGTGATGGACACACGGCTGGGTGAGTGACAAAGCATGTCGTCAGCCAATCATCTAATCACCCCAACCGCCTTGTATATAAACAGCTACCTGTGTTCAACATCTACCTCCCAATTTTCTGCTCCTTTCTTGTTGCATTTATTTATTCCAGCACCATGGGTTTCTTCTCAAAATCATTCAACCCAGTCACCGATCTCCCAGACTTGTCCGGTAAAGTCATACTTATCACTGGTGGAAAGTGAGTATCCCACTCATGACTCGACGGATTTTATTCACACAACTGCTTTGCAGCGCGGGTATCGGCTACTCAACTGTGAAACACCTGGCGCGTCGTGGTGCTAAGGTGTACATGGCCGCACGCAACCAAACCAGGGCAGAGGAGGCGATCGGGAAACTGAAAGCAGAAGGGTTAGGTCCTGGGAATGGTGATGTTATCTGGCTGGAACTTGATTTGAAGGACCCTCGAAATGCGAAGAAAGCGGCGGAGGAGTTTATGAAGCGGGAGAAGAGATTGGATGTTCTCAGTCAGCATATATTTTCGTTCGTTCATGATTTCGGAATGCTGAATGCATCACAGTTCACAATGCTGCAGTGTAAGCCGTTCAGCTCCTATGGGCATGATTGATGCTAAATGCCGTATAGGCTGCTTGAGGACTATGCCATAACACCGGATGGTAGGCCTCAGTCTTTTTCTGTGAAGATATGCACTTACACAACATCGCAGGAGTCCAGGAGATAGTGATGGTCAAGTGCGTCTTCCAACAAAAAACAACATGTACAAAGTATTCATCTATATTCATTCCAGCGTTATCAGTCATATCGTCCTGACACGTACTCTTCAACCGCTGCTGGACCAGACCGCAGCAGAACCAAATTCAGACGTCCGCATAGTCGTCGTATGTGAATCTACCTTACCGCATGCGTCCCGAAAACTCACGATTCCATACTACCATCTAGGTCGCTTCAGAGGGTCACCGGTTGGTATCAGGGGAATCTCATTTCCGCAACCTTGATGATTTCAACAAGGAGTTCAAGAGTTCGCTTTCCCCCAGCTTCGCGCGGTATTGTACGTAGGTCGTTCATTGGTATCTTCTGTCTCACAATATCCCTTCACCAGGCATGTCGAAACTCATGAATATACTCTACGCTTTTGAACTTCAACGACACCTTACCGCTGCTGGTTCTCCTATTACCGTCATCGCCATTCACCCTGGAACAGTCAACACTTTCTCCCATAAACCGCCCCTAGCTAACTTCGAGTTCATCGTCAAGCCCATTCTGTCCCTCTTCTTTGTACATCCAGACGAGGGTGCATATAACTCTGCGTTTGCAGCTGCTTCAGAAGAAGTGGCTAAGCAGCGCGAGAAATACAAGGGTATGTATTTAATGCCGGTAGGCAAGCTAAAAGAGCCGACTAAGGTGGCAAGGGATGAGGGGCTTGCAAAGGAGCTTTGGGATACTGTGGATAGGTTTTTGGAGGAGAAGGGGATTTGAACAAAGTCTTGTTTTATTGACGAGCTGGTATTGATGCATGACGGACAGCCGCACCTCTAAGAGGTATCGAACGGACAAAGACGCTGATCTTATCACCAAATTACGATGGAACAATTGTTCCTGTTGATATGTTATCATGTACCGTTGGTGCCCATCCAGACTGCGTTTTTCCTCTCTCTTTGTTTAGTGCGTCATTGTATCATGTCTTACATATTATTGTATGTCATTCTTGGCCCTCAGTCTGTTGCATTAATGTCGAAAATCGAATCTCTGAAATCTCTAGAAAGTGCATATCGAAAGGGGAAGCAGGCAAGATCTGTTTCAAAACGAGCATGTGCAGGAAAATTGAGCTTCCAGGCTGCTACGTAGGACAGCAAGATGTCTTCAGATCATGGTAAACAGCACAAAGAACGGTAAGCATCTGCATAAGTGAGCCAGAGCGTGCTCAGCACGCAACCTTTCTTCGAGCCTATTAAGATCAAAATTTTAAATGCTGCAATGATTCTGCACATACTTGAGCGTTATAGGCAGAACTTGGCAGAACCATGTTCTGCCAGTGTGGCAGGTGGCAGAATTAACGAAAAGTTTTGACGGCACTCCAAGTGTGCTCAGAGTAGGATCTCCCTTCATGAACCTACTTTCGACAAGTGAATTGAGAAGACGGCCTCCAGAATTGGACAATGTAGAGAGCCTGCAGCTGTAGTACATCTTGTTTTGTACATTCTGCGCGGGAGGTTCTGCTATCTACCTGGCAGTGCCAGTTCTGCCGACAATACTGCGCAGCGTTCCTCAATTGCAAGGTCTGCTAAAATTAGCCTACACGTGCGCGAAATAGATTTACCTACGGTGTCCGGCACAGATTACACGCGTTCGTCATCGTTTACAACTTTGAGAACATACTGCTGATAGTTCGGCATGTTCTGGAGGCTAAACATGGTTGCAACGTGTCACGAGCTTGTTCAGCTGACTCGGAATTCTACAGAATGAATGAAGAAGTTCAGCAACCAAGAAAACACTCCAACGATAGCACTGATAAGGTCAGCGGGCTGATCTCGTGACGGGCCACCTCGGAAAGGGCATGCGTATTAATTCTGACCGAATTATTGCACTTGGAAAATCTGGAAATGTTAATATAGTTGCAATGTTGATTGTGAATTCGTCGTCGAAAACAGGCGAGCTCGCTCCGGCCAAGGAAACTACTCTGACGAGATTTGGCAGTAATAGCATAGGGGAGTCAGCGTTCAATTCATTTGATACTGTATTTGTTATGATTTTCTAGCCTTGCGAGTCATGGTATCACCAATTGCCTAGATACTCTCTAGTCAGATGATCTGCAAGCTGCCAATGAAAGAATACTTACCAATAGCACTATTACGCTCTCTTAATCATTATCATCGCCATCGGCCATTCAATGTCTACTTCATCATGTCCTTCCACGGCCCTCCCATCCTCCCGCTCGACACTCTCCTTGAGATCTTTCCAGAACCGAACTGCAACATCTCCACGCGGGTTCTCCTCATCTGTAGGGTTGTGCTGACGGAACGTGTGCAACGAGCTCCACGTATTGAGATAAGATAGCAGGCCATCCCACGTCATCTTCTTGTGCATGATCACAGAGCGTGGGGAAGGGAGGGATGGGTAGTAGTCGCCTGCAATGCATTAGTGCAGTGTCACGTAACGATAGGTCTAAGACAGACCTGTGAAGAAGACTCTCTCGAAATCACTGAACGCGCCAGGTACAACTTCATTGCCATCTGGAATTTCAATCAAGTGGTTCTCTAAAATTGAACGGCCGGGTTGCTGCCAGTATGGACCAACGCTGTTCAGTGGGTCAATGCCTTGGCTATAATCATTGATTTTCTGTGTGAGTGACGGATAGCGGGCGAAGCGGAACTCGGAATAAATCTAAGTCAAACAGATGTTAATAGTGACTGGACAAGTAATGGCTCGGAGATACACACCCAGAATGCAGCACTGCCATTCTTCCTCAGCACTCTTGCGAGCTCAGGCCACATTTTGTTCCAATCGAACCAATGGCCTGCCTGGGCTACAGCACGCGGACATGATGAATAAACAGTGCTGTAGAGCTTATCCTGTCTAACACACGCACCGGCAATAACTAGATCCACACTGCTATCCTCCAAGAATGTTAGACTCTCTGCGCTCGCCTGTATGTACTCAAATTTCCCAGTGTTCTCTAGCGTGTTCTTGGGGGTATCTTGAGCAACTTCAATCATCTTAGAACTTGGGTCGACGCCAGTGACGCGCTTGAAGGGTGTGAGCTCGACTGTTGCTTGACCTTAAATCCAAAATCATCAACAGTAGGTCAATAGTCCAAGCCCTCTAAACCGAGCACAGATAGAACGGACCCGTCCCACAACCAAGGTCGACTGCTTTATCCCATCTTGCACCCTCATTGCGTTCGTGGTACCGGAATATGAAGTCAAACAGGGACCTAGGGTAGGTTGGCCTGAAAGTGGCATAGATGGTGGTGTCGAAAGAGGATTTAGCAAAAGTCGCCATTGCAGAGGCAGCGAGTGTTCACGCGGTCGATAATAAGGCCTAAGGACTATTCATGAAGACGCATGGGGAATATAAATGCCCCAAAGAACGTGTCAGATGGTCTTGAAACGGGTCGATGTAAACATGTCCGTCGGTGCTATCGGAAGTAAGTACTACTAGTACTTTGTCATTCGGAGGTTACTAAAATACCGAACACTCAACTCACCAAGCCGCATTTGGAATTTGAAATTTGAGACCTATTAGTAGTCACTATCACTCTCTCTATAGACCACACTGCCGTCGGATCATGAACACATTGGATCATCGATAAATAGAATTCATGCTCGCGACCACGAACGGGCTTGAGGTTCAACTTGTGTTCATTGGTGCTCAAAGCGGAGGACCATAAATTTGGAGTTGTGATGATTGGAACATACAGTAAGAATTTCTCGTATTATTAGCTTAGTTGCAGGAGCGGGAGGTCTACAACTTCTATAGGGACAACAACGTTGGGGGATATTGGTAATAATACGTCGAAACCCAATCAACAAATCACTATTGAACATAGGGACCGGGGAAGTCATGCCTCGATCATCATAGCTCAAGATTTCGATCGGTGGTTTTTCGGCATCAGCAAAATCCACCTTTCCCGTTGAATTTCCAGACCGTTTGTGCCAAGGTACCTCTCGGTCTCGAAACTCCAATCATGGTTGGCGCGCACCCAGTTTCCCAAGCCGTCACAGTACTCCCTAACTTGCGAGTCGATGGGCTCTCCCCATTTCGGAATGGCCGCGGCGGCCTCGAAGAACTTCCTTCGTTCGCCCTCTTAGAGCTGGGTCTCGATATCCCAGATGAAGTCATTTCGCACCCAACAATCAAGGATATGATGGCGGCATCCACTGAAATGATCGCTCTCGCCAATGTCAGTGTCTTTCTACAGACATATAGCATATGTCACTCATTACTTTTGCATTATATTACAGGATATCATATCCTACAATGTAGAGCAAGCGCATGGAGACGACAGTCACAATATAGTAACAATCGTCATGTGACTGTCGTCTCCACGCACTTGCTCTACATTGTAGGATATGATATCCTGTAATATAATGCAAAAGTAATGAGTGACATATGCTATATGTCTGTAGAAAGACACTGACATTGGCGAGAGCGATCATTTCAGTGGATGCCGCCATCATATCCTTGATTGTTGGGTGCGAAATGACTTCATCTGGGATATCGAGACCCAGCTCTAAGAGGGCGAACGAAGGCCGCGCTCCGATCGTTCTGCAGCGCACGTCGATATAACTTTGAATGTCACGAATGTGATGGCCTTTTCGGTCAATGGCCTGCTGCACTACGCCCTCTAGATATTCATCGAATGTCGCAATGAACCAGCTTTTGCGCTTGACCACTGGCGTTACGTATAGTACTGTTCCCAGAATCTGTCGGTGTGGCACCTATGTTCTAACGTTGAACTATCAAATAGCAAATCACTCACTGGCGAGTGACTTCTCCAACGACGCATTCCCCTTTTGGACGTGGCTTATGAGGGTGACGCAGAGCATCCATTATGACGTCCTTTCGTTGACGGACCTCGTCTTCTTCCAAGACATCTGTGTATTCATCTATGACAAATACAAGATTCATGAAATCGCAAGCGCTGCGAGCGTGTTCTGTATGGATTCAATTCAGTAAGTCATTGACTGGCATGCTTCTAGGGATCACCTTCGCACGTGTTTGGGAAGCATAAACATGCAGCAAGACCTGAAAAAATCGTGAGTACATCAACAGGCTTATTATGAACTATGTCTTACAGAAATTGCCGCGATCGAAGGCTTGCTGTGCTTTGGGGCTGAAGGCTTTAAAGCCTGCCAGCCAAGCAGATGATTCAACACGGACTTTGAAATAGTGCTGATTGAGCTGACGAGGAAACGGCCATCTTGCGAGTATGTCAGGTATGAAGATTTTCTTCTGAGGTTTATCACATCCATCGTTAGCATCGATGGCCACCATATTGCGCTGGTCCATGGCTGACTGTGCTCCTAGACCTGACACTAGATGCACGATCCAGGCAGGAACAGTGTTGAAGATAAAAGTCGCCATGCTGAAAGAACTGTGGTCTGTATCCATGCATGACTAGATTTTATATCATCAGGAAAACCTCCCACAGGAATTTGTGACGACGAGAATTGTGGCAAAAAGCGCTGCAAGGTTTTGCCAGCAAAAGGATTTTCTCGGGCGAGAGCCCGAAAATTGGATGAATACTCCATGAAGTAGCTAGAGATAAAACGCGAGACCGAGACTGTGGGTAAAGCCGAGACGAACTAGAAATACATGTATACACGTGTGGATTGAGTCGTGATGTGTGTTATGAGGGATGGAGGGATTTAATTTGAAAATAAAAAAGTAAGTATAGACTGAATAGTGAGAGAAAGGAGACGACGTATCATTGACGAGATATAAATACATTTACGAAGGCATGGCCGCGAACGGATCTCGACCATCGTAGGATTTTTGCGAATATAAACGCGAGATGAATCCGAAGATTATCTCCCAATAGCTTGTGTCTCCATAGCAGACACTCCAGCTGCTGCAAGTGAAGTATCTCCTCCTACTCGCATGGAATGACCGGCAATAGACAGAGAAAACAAGCGCCGCAATCTTCTAATAAACCAGGACCTGGTAAGCACTGAACCATCTTCACACAACCAGAGTGTTGAGTGAAAAGGAAAAAGGCCGTCACGAGATTGCAGATAAGCAAGGAAAGCACGGTGTGGGTCGGGATGAGTGAGGGACTGCTGAATGACGATGGTGCCACCTTCGATTTCACAGGGCGCAGTAGGTTCTCATTTGTAGAGGCACGATGATACGGAGTAACACAGCAAAAGGAGCAAAAAATCAGCTACTATTTACACATAAGTTCCGTCCCACCGTAGTTTAGCATCATGCAAGTTTGCTTGAGCTCCAGTCAGCTCCAAGCTCAAGCCTGATCTTCGCAATGGATTTTGCAGGGTTAAGACCTATGGCAGGTACATGCACCTAAGGTGAACGATGAAATATTCGTGATACGCACAAGTTGACCGAGACAACGTACAGTTAGAATTCCTCTGGTGACTGTACGTGCTCATGTCATTCTGAAGTTTCTCCTTTCCTAGGAGCCATACTATGAAACCTCGCACAAAAAAATGTGAATGAAGTCCTGCAGTATCGTATCTCGCGAAGGAACATCACACACACGAGAGTTAGCGGTGCAGCTGCGGCAGTATGCCTGCACAAGCATTGCGGGACGCAATAATTCACCTCAGTCCCACTGATATGATGAAAAGCTCATCAAACAACATGTGCATAGAATACACTCACATGGACCATCGAGCTTCTCAGTTGCAGTCCCGGGCCTACGTTTGCCTTGCTCGGGCAATTTATTGTTCTGGAAGAAAAAATTAATGAACTTTTACTGCTTGAAGAAAAGCACGAGGTCAGGAACCAGGTCATTCACGATATAAGTACACTGGAAACACGAAGGAGGCTTGAAGGCTTCTTCAAGTTGTGCATTCGATTAGTAAGCGGGCGGCTAGCTAAAATTGAAATATTTGTCATACTCAGAAGTCACGTGACGTTACTTTGGTACTATTCGAGGTGCACGTGGACCTTTGATGCAAAATCCTATCAAGGCCCCCCAAGTCCCCGACCGGCGACGAGGTCTTCCTCAACTCCTTGATAGTTATTCCTCCAAAATTCTATCTCCAAGGGGCCAATACCTACATAATTACCTCCCGCACCGATAGCATCGACAGCACTGACCGTCATCTCGAGACCAATCAAACGCTCTTTGAGATATTAATTTCGTCCCAGGAAGTGTTGTCAGCTACGTGGACAACTTGAGCTTGCGGCTCTGCAAATCTTTAGTTACTTAGTAAGTCCGTTCAAGGCAAGTTTATGTCACGGTAATATGGACTTTTCCTTAGATCGAATACACGATGACCTTCGTGTTTACAGTGTGCTTATATCATGGTTTATGACCTGACGCAGCTCTTCTACAAGCACCTTATCTCAGTCACCTTCAAGTGCATTATCACAAATATCTCATTGTTTACCTTAGGCACGTGTACCCGCCATGCATGGGTCTTAACCCTAGTACAAATCTATTGCGAAGATCAAGCTTGAGTTTGCAGCTGACTAGAGTTCAAGCAATCTTGCATGATGCTAACTACGGTGGGACGTAACTTGTATGTGGATAATAGCTGATTTTTCGCTCCCTCCGGTGTGTTACTTCGTATCATCAAGCGAGAACTTACTGCGCCCTGTGAACTTGGAACTGCTTACAGCTAAGCTTCACCCAAATCATCTATTTACTGAAATGTTAAAGATTTATTTCGGACATTGTTCCACCTCTCGAGCTCGAAATCTCGATGTGCATAGTCACCGCAGTATCTACGCTATTGGGATTGGAAAGGATCTTGCTAACATGCAGTCCTTTTACTTCAGCTTCCATCTGGTTCGGTAAGAAGGATTCCCCAGGCCCACACAAGAACACGGACTGTAATATAAGCATTTGAATTATCTGTACTGTCCTCCATGTAGGGTTTAATTCTGGCAGCATCCCTCGGGTTGTACGACTGTCGGAGAAGATAACTTATATGTATACTCACTTCGTCTCGCAATCTATCGTCACAATTTGATATTTGGCGTACTTGCCTCTTCGTCATGAACGGTCATTGCTCACCGATCAAGCCACTATTACCATAACATAAGAATTGATGATATTGGGTGTATACAGTAAGGTAACGTCTATTCTATTCTAAGGTATACTTAATTGCTTACAGGACCATGTCAGAATTTGCTGCTCTGCTGAGCATTCTCTGGTGCGAAGGGCCAATCCGAATAACCTGTCGGTGTAAGATTGCCGTTCATGTACCACGTCGCTTGGTCACCCCGCTCGAGCGCGATGTTCCTTAGCAGGCGGAATGGAAGATCGGGCTAGTAAAGGGGGGCATGTGAGTCGCTATCAAGTCTGGGAACAAACAACTCACGTTTGGCATAAACAACCTCCCGAATCCAATAAGACCCCCTTTCTTGTCTACCGTGTCAATCGCACTATCCCGTGTATATCCGTTTGTGCTGATGAAGGTGCTGCCTTCAACCCCTTGCCAGATGTCGCGGAGGAAATCACTATTGTTCTCAGCAGTGACTTCGGCAGGCATCGGCTCCACGACGTGGACGTATGCGAGTTTGCGTTTGCGCAGCTGCTCGACCACGTAGGAGAACTGGGGTTTGGGATCTGCCATGCCCATACCTGAACCATGAATCAGCTAAATAAAGATAGGTAGCATCGAATGATGCACGTACTGTTAAATACGCCCCATGGGCTGATTCGGAACCCTGTCCTCTCAGCACCAACGGCCTCCACAACCGCATCTGTTACTTCGAGCGCAAACCTTGCGCGATTCTCGATACTTCCGCCATATTCATCTGTACGTTGGTTGCTAACGTCTTGCATGAACTGGTCGATCAAGTACCCATTTGCGCCATGAATTTCGACGCCATCGAAGCCAGCTCGAATGGCATTTTTTGCGGCAGTGGCGTACGTGGCAACGTACTCTTTAATTTCATCCGTTGTGAGTGCACGTGGCACGTCTGTTTGTCCTGAAAGGGGGATAGGTGAGGCACTGACAAGGGGACGGTTGTTCTCCTTGGCAAGAACGGCTGTTTCTGCGGTGCGGCCGAGCGCCCAGAGTTGTTGGAAAATGAAAGAGCCATTCTTATGGACTGCTTCTGTCACCTGCAATCCGGAACATGAGTTAACTCTCTTCTATTATTAAGCAGAACACGACACACCTTTTTCCATGCCTCCACATGGGCATCGGTGTATATCCCAGGGACATTATCATAACCACCAGCACCCTGAGATATGAATGTGCCCTCTGTGATGAGAAGAGTCCCGGGAGTAGACCCTCTCTGAGAGTAGTATGCTGGTGCTTGTGGGGTTGGGACATGATCTGCGTGCGCGCGTACACGGGTAAGTGGGGCAAGGACAACACGATGCTTCAAGTTGATGTTGCCTATACGGATGGGGGAGAAGAGCGCAGAGGTCGACATGGTGATATATGGCAGACTATGTATGAAACGCTTAGGGTAGTATTGACTGGGGGAACTGGGACACGGCAATCCATGTCGTGTATTTTATAGCCAACCTCGACAGGCTGAAGAAGTTAAATATAGATAGATTTGTCAGGACATCCTGCCGTCAGGAAATCCTTGATGCAACCAGCACCGGCCTGGCTGATTGTGAGCAACGCGCATCGATGATGGCGGAAGCTTCCGGACATATTACTCAGATCGTCGATTTATCATCGATTACAAATATTTCACCATCCAAAGCCAATCCAAGGCGCTGCGCTTGCCATTGGCTCGCATCGACCACAAGTACTAGTCATCAAGCTAAGGTCTGTCATTCTCTGAGTCAGTTATGAATGAATAAGCCGGAATTTGACAGAAGAGAAGAATTCTAGAAGTTCCAGACTGTTCGGCAGCTCTGACGACGTCCTGAGCCCCTCAGGCTGGCGATCTTGGCCACAGCTTCATGATCTCGAATGCGCATCAGGCTCTTGCCGCTCGAACGTTGAAGCTCAAACTTAGCGGGACATCATTACGGTTGTTAACTCGACTGTATTGCTGTAACACGCACTGACAGTGCGTGGACCAGGTAAAATGCTTCGAATTTGGCTAATCACTGGTTTTATGGCATGTCTCCGTCCTACCTCACTGAAGCTCGAAGTACAAAATACTTGATCAGGACTCGTGAAATACTGCGAACATCCAACTTACGGAGTTGAACCAGAATACAGCTCTGTTTCCCGTCTCAAGCTCTTCAGAGCATTGGATTTCGGTGCTGTACTGCCACGTGGGGATACGATCGCCATTTTTGAAAGGTGAATAGGAAACAATAGAGGACCAGACACACTCGATATCAATGCAGACGGTCTGTTGTCTAATCGAGGTGCGATGCATGCACAACCATGAATGCCGCTCTGAGAAAAGACCCTTCGTGAATACTAATACATAACTGATACTAGACAATACCTTGGAGAAAACAACAGCACGACGACAGTGAGAAAAGGAATACGGTAGACCAAGTATGATCAACAAGCAAATGTGCGTACACGATGGTTGGCTCCAGCTTACTTTAGCGCTTGTATATCATAGCAGTGATCTATTCCGAACGAATGACTACGTATCTTCATTTGTCTATGGTCTGTCTATCTTGTCAGGGCCGAACTCCTCGTACCACTGTATTTCGATGCCGCAAAATGAGTAGGTGTGCATTCAACGCCTTCACGCAGTTCAGACACTCACTACTCAACAGGCTACCAGGGCCTTCATCGCAAGTTGTGTCATGCCGCATGAGGTGTTATGCCAGATCAGTGTTGTGTGACTTCATTCTTACCCACAATCACCAGTCGCACCTTAGAAACGATCACCTCTGATGTCGAGGCAACAAACTGGAAAATACAAATTGAAGTCGAAATCGGGTGTACATATCGTGTAGGTATACAGTCTCAAAGTCTGGAAAATGAAAGTCCTTGGCATCAGGTCGCGTGTGACCATAACTGGATGCTACATGAAAAGTTGTCAGATTAAAATGCTTTGATGGAAAAGGTGGGAGGACGCACGGAATTGATCATATGCCAATATGCACGAACAATATGCGCTGATCCAAGGGTAATGGATTATCCTTGTCACGAGCCAACGACAGGACCGCTTGATGTAGCGCCCGGGCAGCTCGTTTAGAGTTCATTGTGCCATTCCCACAAAGGTTTTTGTAGAATGCCTCGACTAAGCGGTGCACAGTACTATCGTTGACCTTCCACAATGTCCCAATGACGCTCTTAACCCCGGCAAATTGCAGGCCAGCCGCTAGGTGTATCACTTCATCAGGAGTATAATGGTCACCCACTGCGGTTTCACAGGCAGAAAGAAATGCAAATTGGTGCTGAGAAAGATCTGTTTGTGTGATGTCGAGGAGCGAAAGCGGCTCGTCGCGCATAAGAAATGCCGATTTGAAGGGTTCCGCAATGTTCTGCGTCCCGTGACATGCGAGATGAAGCCAAGTATTGTCTCGCAATGCGCACAGTGCTCTCGATTTCGTGGCATCAACACTGGTGATCTTGGAGAAGGAAACAGTTGGGGAAGGGGGCAAAAGTTTCCGCACCAATTCCAGCTCAGGCTCTACAGCATCCAAAGTGAATGAGGCACCGGCTGGGCGATTCTGACCAATGGCAACGAAGGGTACCGACGGGGACCTCTCATGACTTCGGCGAGCCTTGATCAATGCGGTGAGCGATGGCGTATATGAAGAGATGTAGAGCTGTGAAAGGAACTGCCCATTTTTCCTGTACTCGCCAGCAGCGTGCAAAGGCAAGAAATTGAAGACAGATGTCAGGCACCACCATATTCGAGAACCTCGTGGTGCAATTCCATCCAGATTCTCGACCACCGGGCGGACGACGTCATCCCACAACTCAGTTAAGGCTTTTTTAAGCGCTGGACTATCTGTGCGATGGAGTTTGTCCACCAATATTTGGAGCTTCTCAACGCTGGTAGAGAGTTGGATGCTGATCGGAGGTTGCTTGTGTGGGATAATAATGGCATGGCAAGACCACTTGCTTGCGACGAGCAAGATGATAGGCCCATCACGAGCTGCATCTTGAAGATCGGAGAATAAGGGGGGAAGGAGGAAGCGAGAGAAGCCCTCAATCTTGCGTATCTCTTCTACAACTCTATTCCAGTCCTCCACTAGACGCCTATATCGGTTTTCTTCTGCTTCCGCATCGACTCTTGGAGTCCCTTCTAGAAGCATCGCAGGAGGTTTATCAAGGAGGGAGCTGAGGCCCCTGAATCTCTTCATCAGGGTCACTGCATGATCACCGCAGGTCTCGAGGCTGTCAAGAGGCATGCGGAGTCGTGTCATCTGGGTCCAGATGATAGTCCTGCCTTGTTCCAACAACTCAACAGCGCGACGCACTTCACCACTACGAAGAGCGCGCGATGCAGCATCAACGGCGAGTGTACTTGGGAAGTCCTTCATGACGTTGTGACGAGACGATACTGAAGCTGTAGTAGACATATAAGAATCTAGAAGCTGCATGGAAGTTGCATATGCCTCCAGTTCAGTGGTATGTGAATATTGGGAGGCAACGCTAGCCCAGCCGAGACTTCCTCGCAGGCGGAATGGCAAGTGTCCAGAGGCAACATTTGCTGCTGCCTTGAGATGATTCATAGCAGTATCGAGACTGTCCACATTTTCACCTACGCTGGTGCCATCAAGCCTTGATCTATGGAACAACAGATAGACATGAGCTAGCAAGTTATGGACTAGGGTTTGACGAGGATCATGCTGCGTCAACAGAGACAATGCACAGACTAGGCTGTTTCGTGACTCGTCGAAGTCTTCTCTGCTGTGTTGGTGTTCAAAGCGGATGGAGAGTGTATTCGCAAGGTTATGTAATGACGTGGGTCGATCTGTGTGACCGACCGGGCGCAAGGCCAGTGCCTCCCTGTGAAGTGTGATAGCCTGATCCAAGTCTGCATCGTTGCCTTGGTGCTTGGAGCGGATGGAGAGTTGACTGGCAAGGTTGCTTAATGACACGGACCGATCTTTGTGACCGATCGGATGCAAGGCCAGTGCTTCATGATAAAGTGAGATAGCCTGGTCTAAGTCTTCGTCATTGCCTCGGAGGTCAAAGCGGGCAGACAGTTGACCTGCTAGGTTATTTAATGACTTGGACCGAACTATGTGACCGACTGGGTGCAAGTCCAGCGCCTCCGTCTGAAGTGCGATAGCTTGGTCTAAGTCTTCATTGTTGCCTCGGTGTTTAAAGCGGGTGGAGAGCGCATTCGCAAGGCAAATTAATGCCTCAGAACGATTTGTGTGACTGACTGGGAGCAAGGCTAGCGCCTCCCTGAGAAGTGTAATGGCCTGATCTAAATCTTCGTCGTTGCCCCGGTGGTCAAAGCGGTCGGAGAGTCGATTCGCAAGGCTAATTAATGAATTGGACCGATCTGTGTGACCGACCGGACGCAATGTCAGCCCTTCCCTGAGAAGTCCAATAGCCCGATCCAAATCTTCGTCATCGCCTCGGTGGCGAAAACGAGTGGAGAGTGTATTCGCAAGGCTATTTAATGTAACAGACCGACCTGTGTGACCGACCGGGCATAGGGCCAGTGCTTCCCTGTGAAGTGCGATAGCCCGATTCAAATCTTCGTCATTGCCTCGACGTTCGAAGCGGGTGGAAAATTGGGTCGCGAGGTTGTGTAATGACGCGGACCGAGATGGGTGGCCGACCGGGCACAAGGCCAGTGCCTCAGTATCAAATGTGATACCCTGATCCAAGTCTTCGTGGTCGCCTCGGTGGCGAAAGCGGGTGAAGAGTCGAGTCGCGAGGTCACTTAATGATATATACCGATCTGTGTGACCTACCGGGCGCAAATCCAGCGCTTCCCTCTGAAGTGCAATAGCCTGATTCAAATCTTCGTCATTGCCTCGGTGCTTAAAGCGGGTGGAGAGATGACCCGCGAGGCCATTTAATACATAGGATCGATTTTTGTGACCGACCGGGTGTAAGGTCAGCGCTGCCTTCTCCAGCGCGATAGCCTGATCCAAGTCTTCATTGTTGCCTCGGTGGTCAAAGCGGGTGGAGAGACTAATGGCAAGGTTGTGTAATGACAACGGCCGATCTGGGTGACCGACCGGGCGCGAGGCCAACACTTCACTTTCAAGTGCGATAGCCTGATCTAAGTCCTCGTCGTTGCCTCGGTAGCAAAAGAGGGTGGTGAGTTCAGTCGCGAGGTTACTTAATAACATGGACCGATCTGTCTGGCCGATCGGGCACAAGGCCAGCGCTTCATTGTAAAGTCCGATAGCCCGATCTAAGTCTTCGTCGTTGCCTCGGTTGCCAAAGCGGGTAGAGAGTTGACCCGCGAGGTTATCTAATGCCACATACCGTTCTTCGTGACCGACCGGGAACAAGGGCAGCACTTCCTGCAGAAGTGCGATACCCTGATCCAAGTCTTTGTCGTTGCCTCGACGCTGGAAGCGAGCGTGCAGTAGTCTAGCTAGATTACCTAGCAATTGCCCTCGGGAAGCATGCCCGGCGTTGTAATATCCCAGTGCATCATAATGAAGGGATATCACTTCATCTAAGGCACGGGGTTCATCTCTCTCCATACACCACTTTACTCGATCAAGAAGTTGGTTCGGTGATAACGGAAACATGGATGCGGCGGGCCGCTCGTGCGCAAGATCATTTGCATCCATGTTTCGAGGAGAATGCTGAGCGGATGTTTCGATTGCGATCAAAGTTGCTCTGTGAGCGTGGCTATTTGCGTGACAGACATTGAGAACCTCGCTGAGTAACTCTTCAGCCATGTCCGCATCTGTTTGAAGTCCCCCTTGTGCAAAACGAGACAACAAAGAAATAGCAAGATGGAGTTGGGTGACGGGTCGGTCTGGATGACCAGTGGCACGCAAATCAAGTGCGTCTTGAAAAAGAGAGATGGGAATGTCAAGGTCGAGGTATGCCCTGTTAGCTTGGCAACTAATAAACTTTGCGGTGGCTAGATTGAACAGTGCTGCAGGACGGTAAGGGTGGTCCATGGGACAGAGATCTAATGCGCGTTCAAAGTGGTTTGTGGATTGTTCGAGATCGCCACTGTTCTGCGTCCTGCGGTACCGTGCGAGAAGACCATGTCCGGCATCCGTCTTTAGTGCTAACGCATCCATATCGCGAGATGTAAGCTACATAACATCTCTCAGCATCAGAATACGAGCCTCCATCAATCACTCACAGTAGTAAAAGGGCAAAGAACTCCGGCATCATTTTCATCAGAAAATCGCTGCTCCACTGTTATGAACAGTGATGTGCAAGCGGATACGACTTCCCCTTTCTTTGGCTGAAAGATTATGGCTGTCAAACTCGTTAGCATCCGTCAGGCGTAACTTGCAATGAACAACACTGACGATGAGATTTCTCGCTGCGATCCAGTAGTTCTCCGACAGAGATCTCGAATGTGCGGAGGAGTTCTCCGTGACAGAGCATGGGACTCGATTCAAATGAGGCATACACGCTGACCCGAACTTTAGAGGATGACTCGCATGGCCTCGAGTCTTTCTCAATACCTGCAGGACAGACTGGTTTAAGGACAACTTACAGAAGAATGCGCTCGTGCCATTCGACGACAGCCTGGTCTACATTTACAGGCTTGTTGCTTGTCTGGTATTCAGCACCATCAACCTTGACCACTGCATAGAACCCAGCAGGAATCCATCGGAGACCAAGGGTGAGATCGGTTGCGCGAATGGCTTGGAAAGCATCAATATGTGCTAAAGAGAGATTGATATTACATACTAGTAATGAGGACTTGTTGCACTCCACTGAGGTGTACCTCTCCCGGGCCCTGGGTGTGTCCTGGGTGGCTTGTCTCCTGACTAAACAATACACATATTGTTATGCATTTAGATGATCAGTGTTTCATATACTTACTCGTCCTTTTTTTGCCTAAAAATGCAAGATTAAAGTCCATACATGCGCTGCACAGCACAACAACTTACGACCGAGGACGCTTTGAACTCTTCGTCTTGTTGTTTGACGACTTACGCTTACGCTTTGTCCCTTCCAAGGGCTCGGTACTGGGAGCAGATTTCTCTACTGGAGGTTTCGAGGAAGTTTTATGCGATGACGCTGAAGAAAAGTCTGAATCAGAGTCCGACTCCGATGAGTTTGAAGACTCAAAGGTGCCCCGTCGACCAGGGGCCATAATGATGGAGGGGTGATAGATCTAAACTAACGCTTGAGAACAAGATATGCGCTGGAGGTCACGAAACACTTCCGCAGTACCTGAAGGATTATAAAGAAGGGCACATACCTAGTCGCCCGTCATAGCCTTGCGGGCGTACAGCAGGAACACGTGCACGTTCTAGTGTGCGATATTGATTGAAATAGCCAAAACGAGAAGGCTGAAACTTAGCTGGGCATTCCATAGAATCCATGACACTTTCATAAGAATTTTGCATCGCCATGGCGAAGTTTAATTTCAGTGACAAAAATAGCACAGCAGCGTTTTAAAAAAATTCAGTCTGATCGCTCGATATCATCAACCATAATTGTAGGTGGCGTGATGATAAATGCTCTCTCCGAACAAATCCTATGATATACACTCTAATAACATGATATCATGAATTCTCCGCTGCGATAACAAAAATGCTCTTCACACCGCTCAATTGCCTATCGGATTGTCCAGATCACCCCGACTTCCCCTTGATTTGGCTTCCATGAGGCTTGGTAAACAGGGTACCTACGGCGACTTCGGGTGGCATCCCGCGACTGTCGGGGAAGCCAACTCACATACTTATTCCCACGATCCCCATGGTACCTCTTGGCACAAGATACGATTCCCGACCAAGTCATGAAAGATTAAAATATTGAGTAAGGTAACATTTATTCTAAGGTATTATATATATCGGTTACAGGACCATGTCAGAATTTGCTGCTCTGCTGATCGTTCTCCTGCGCAAAGGGCCAATCCGAATAACCTGTCGGTGTATGATTACCTTTCATGTACCATGTTGCTTGGTCACCCCGCTCGAGTGCGATGTTCTTAAGCAGGCGGAATGGAAGATCGGGCTAGTGAAGAGGAGCATGTGAGTCGCTATCAAGTCTGGAAACAAACGACTCACGTTTGGCATAAACAACCTCCCGAATCCAATAAGACCCCCTTTCTTGTCTACCGTGTCAATCGCACTATTCCGTGTATATCCGTTTGTGCTGATGAAGGTGCTGCCTTCAACCCCTTGCCAGATGTCACGGAGGAAATCACTATTGTTCTCAGCAGTGACTTCGGCAGGCATCGGCTCCACGACGTGAATGTACGCGAGTTTGTGTTTGCGCAGCTGCTCGACCACGTAGGAGAACTGGGGTTTGGGATCTGCCATGCCCATACCTGAACCGCAAATCAGCTAAGTAAAGATAGGTAGCATCGAATGATGCACGTACTGTTAAATACGCTCCATGGACTGATTCGGAACCCTGTCCTCTCAGCACCAACGGCCTTCACAACCGCATCTGTTACTTCGAGCGCAAACCTTGCGCGATTCTCGATACTTCCGCCATACTCATCCGTACGTTGGTTGCTAACGTCTTGCATGAACTGGTCGATCAAGTACCCATTTGCGCCGTGAATTTCAACGCCATCAAAGCCAGCTCGAATGGCATTTTTTGCGGCAGTAGCGTACGTGGCAATGTACTCTTTAATTTCATCCGTTGTAAGTGCACGTGGCACATCTGTTTGTCCTGAGAGGGGGATAGGTGAGGCACTGACAAGGGGACTGTTGTTCTCCTTGGCAAGAACGGCTGTTTCTGCGGTGCGGCCGAGCGCCCAGAGTTGTAGGAAAATGAAAGAGCCATTCTCGTGGACTGCTTCTGTCACCTGCAATCCGAAGCATGAGTTGATTCTCTTCCATTATGAAGCAGAACACGACACACCTTTTTCCATGCCTCCACATGGGCATCGGTGTATATCCCAGGAACATTATCATAACCACCAGCACCCTGAGATATGAATGTACCCTCTGTGATGAGAAGAGTGCCGGGAGTAGACCCTCTCTGAGAGTAGTACGCTGGTGCTTGTGGGGTTGGGACATGATCTACGTGTGCACGTACACGGGTAAGTGGGGCAAGGACGACGCGGTGCTGCAACGTGATGTTGCCTACGCTAATGGGGGAGAAGAGTGCGGAGGTCGAAGAATTGGACATGGTGAACTATTGCAAACTAGGTATGAAATGCTTGGAGTGTGGTTGACTGGGGATCTGGGTAACGCCAATCCATGTCGTGTATTTTATAGGCAACCTGGACAGCTGAACAAGTTTTAAATAGATAGGTTTGTCAGGACATACTGTCGTCAGGAAATAATGCACCCGGCTGGCTGATTGTGAGCAACACGACGGCGGAAACTTCCGACCACATTATTACTCAGATCGTCGATTACAAATATTTCACCATCCCCAAGGCTAAGGTCTGTCATTCTCTGAGTCAGTTATGAATGAATAAGCCGGAATTTGACAGAAGAGAAGTTCCAGATTGTTCGGCAGCTCTGACGACGTCCTGGGCCCTGGTGATCTTGGCCACAGCTTCATGATCTCGAATGCGCTCTTGCCACTCAAACGTTGAAGCTCAAATTTAGCAGGACATCATTATGGTCGCGGTTGTTCACTCGACTGTATTGCTATAACACGTACTGATGCGGGGACCAGGTGAGATGCTTCGAAATTTGAATTTGGCTAATCACTGGTTTCATGTCATCATGTCATGTCTCCTACGTGGGGATACGATCGCCATTTTTTAAAGGTGAATAGGAAACAAAAGAGAATCAGACACTTGATATCAATGAAGGCAGTCTGTTCTCTAATCGAGGTACACAACCGTGAATGCCGCTCTGAGAAAGGACCCTTCGTGAGTACTAACACATAACTGATACTAGACAATACCTTGGAGAAAACAACAGCGCGACGTTAATTAGAAGAAAAGGAGTACGGTAAACCAAGTATGATCAACAAGAAAATGTGCGTACACGATGGTTGGCTCCAGCTTACTTTAGCGCTTGTATATCATAGCAGTGATCTATTCCGAACGAACGACTACGTATCTTCATTTGTCTATGGTCTGTCTATCTTGTCAGGGCCGAACTCCTCGTAACTACTGGATTTCGGTGCTGCAAAATGAGTGAGTGTGCATTTAAGGCCTTCACGCAGTTCAGACACTCAGAATTCAACTACCACCTTCATCGCAAATTGTGTCATGCCCCACGAGGTGTTGTGCCAGATCAGTGTTGTGCGACTTCAATCTTACCCACAATCACCAGTCGCACCTTAGAAACGATCACCTCTGATGTCGAGGCAACAAACTGGAAAATACAAATTGAAGTCGAAATCGGGTGTACATATCGCGTAGGTATATCTCAAAGTCTGGAAAATCAAAGTCCTTGGCATCAGGTCGCGTGTGACCATAACTGGATGCTACATGAGAAGGTGTCAGATTAGAATGCTTTGATGGAAAAGGTGGGAGGACGCACGGAATTGATCATATGCCAATATGCACGAACAATATGCGCTGATCCAAGGGTAATGGATTATCCTTGTCACGAGCCAACGACAGGACCGCTGAATGTAGCGCCCGGGCAGCTCGTTTAGAGTTCATTGTGCCATTCCCACAAAGGTTTTTGTAGAACGCCTCGACTAAGCGGTGCACAGTACTATCGTTGACCTTCCACAATGTCCCAATGACGCTCTTAACCCCGGCAAATTGCAGGCCAGCCGCTAGGTGTATCACTTCATCAGGAGTATAATGGTCGCCCACTGCGGTTTCACAGGCAGAAAGAAATGCGAATTGATGCTGAGACAGATCTGTTTGTGTGATGTCTAGGAGCGAAAGCGGCTCGTCGCGCATAAGAAAGGCCGATTTGAAGGGTTCCGCAATGTTCTGCGTCCCATGACACGCAAGATGAAGCCAACTATTGTCTCGCAATGCGCACAGTGCTCTCGATTTCGTGGCATCAACGCTGGTGATCTTGGAGAAGGAGACAGTTGGGGAAGGGGGCAAAAGTTTCCGCACCAATTCCAGCTCAGGCTCCACGGCATCCAAAGTGAATGAGGCACCGGCCGGGCGATTCTGACCAATGGCAACGAAGGGTGCTGACGGGGACCTTTCATGACTTCTGCGAGCCTTGATCAGCGCGGTGAGCGATGGCGTGTATGAAGAGATGTAGAGCTGTGAAAGAAACTGCCCATTTTTCCTGTACTCGCCAGCGGCGTGCAACGGCAAGAAATTGAAGACAGATGTCAGGCACCACCATATTCGAGAACCTCGTGGTGCAATTCCATCCAAATTCTCGACCACTGGGTGGACGACGTCATCCCACAACTCCATCAAGGCTTTTTTGAGCGCCGGACTATCTGTGCGATGGAGTTTGTCCACCAATATCTGGAGCTTCTCAACGCTGGTAGAGAGTTGGATGCTAGTCGGAGGTTGCTTGTGTGGAATAATAATGGAATGGCAAGACGACTGGCTTGCGATGAGCACGATGATAGGCCCATCACGAGCTGCATCTTGAAGATCGGAGAATAGGGGAGGAAGGAGGAAGCGAGAGAAGCCCTCGATCGTCCGGATCTCGTCTACAGCTTTATTCCAGTCGGCCACTAGACGTCTGTGCCGGGTCTCTTCTGCGTCTACATTGACTTTTGGGGTTGCTTCAGGATAGTTCGCAGGAGGTTTATCGAGGCGAGAGCTAAGGTCTCTGAATCTCTTGGTGAGGGCCGCTGCATGATCACTGTGGTTCTGGAGGCTGTCAAGTGGGGTGCGGAGTCGTGTCGTCTGGGTCCAGATGATGGTCCTGCCTTGTTCCAACAACTCAACAGCCCGACATACATCACCGATAAGAAGAGCACACGATGCAGCATCAGCTGCAAGTGTGCTTGGAAATTCCTTCATGATATTGTGACGAGACGATACTGAAGCTGTTGTAGATGTGTAAGCGTCCAGAAGTTGCATGGAAGTTGCATATGCCTCCAGTTCAGTGTCATGTGAATGTTGACGGGCATCCCTAACCCAGATGAGACTTTTTTGCAGGCGGGATAGCAAGCGTCCAGAGGCAACATTTGCTGCTGCCTTGCGATGATGCATAGAAGCATCGAGACTGTCCATATCTTCACCTGCGCTGGTGCCATCAAGTCCTGATTGATGGAACAACAGATAGACATTAGCTAGCATGTTATGGACTAGTAATTGACGAGGATCATGTTGCGTCAACAGAGACAATGCACAGACTAGGCTGTCTCGTGACTCCTCGAGGTCTTCTCTGTTGTGTTGGTGCTCAAAGCGGATGGAGAGGTGAGCCGCAAGGTTATGCAACGACGAGGGCCGATCTGTATGACCGACCGGGCGCAAGGCCAGCGCCTCCCTGTGGAGTGCGATAGCCTGTTCCAAATCTTCGTCACTGCCTCGGTGCTTAAAGCGGATGGAGAGTTGAATGGCAAGGTTACTTAACGACGCGGACCGATCTGTGTGACCGACCGGATGCAAGGCCAGCGCTTCCCGATACAGTGAGATAGCCTGGTCTAAGTCTTCGTCGTTGCCTCGGTGGTCAAAGCGGGTAGAGAGGTGAGCCGCTAGGTTATTTAATGACTTGGACCGAACTACGTGACCGACTGGGTGCAAGGCCAGCGCTTCCGTCTGAAGTGCGATAGCCTCATCCAAGTCTTCACTGTTGCCTCGGTGGTCAAAGCGGGTGGAGAGTATACTCGCAAAGGAATGTAATGCCTCAGACCGATCTGTATGACTGACTGGGAGCAAGGCTAGCGCTTCCCTGAGAAGTCTAATGGCCTGATCCAAATCTTCGTCGTCGCCTCGGTAGTGAAAGCGGGTGGAAAGTGTATTCGCAAGGCTAATGAATGACTTGGGCCGATCTGTATGACCGACTGGGCGCAAGGACAGCGCCTCCCTGAGAAGTCCAATAGCCTGATCCAAATCTTCGTCATTGCCTCGGTGGTTAAAGCGGGTGGAGAGTCTATTCGCAAGGCTATTTGATGCCGCAGGCCGATCTGTGTGAGCGACCGGGCATAAGGCCAGTGCCTCCCTTTGAAGTGCGATAGCCTGATCCAAGTCTTCGTCATTGCCTCGACGATCGAAGCGGGTGGAAAGTTGAGTCGCGAGGTTGTGTAATGACACGTAACGATCTGTGTGGCCGATAGGGCGCAAGGCCAGCGCCTCACTGTCAAACATGATACTCTGATCCAAGTCTTTATCGTTGCCTCGGTGGTGAAAGCGGGTGGAGAGATGATTCGCGAGGCTAGTTAATGATCTGGACCGATTTGTGTGACCGACCGGGTGCAAGGTCAGAACTGCCTTCTGAAGCCTGATAGCCTGATCCAAGTCTTCATCGTTGCCTCGGTGGTCAAAGCGTTTGGAGAGTTGAGTGGCAAGGTTCTGTAATGACTTGGGCCGATCCGTGTGACCGACCGGGCGCAAGGCCAACACTTCACTGTGAAGTGCGATAGCCTGATCCAAGTCTTCATCGTTGCCTCGGTGGTCAAAGCGGGTGGAGAGTTGATTGGCAAGGTTGTTTAATAGCGAAGACCGATCTGTGTGACCGACCGGGCGCATGGCCAGCGCTTCCTTGTAAAGTCCGATAGCCTGATCCAAGTCTTCATCGTTGCCTCGGTGGTAAAAGCGGGTGGAGAGTTGAACCGCAAGGTTATTTAATGACGCACACCACTCTGTGGGATCGACCGGGCGCATGGCCAGTGCTTCGTTGTAAAGTCCGATAGCCCGATCTAAGTCTTCGTCGTTGCCTCGGCGGTCAAAGCGGGTAGAGAGTTGACCCGCAAGGTTCCCTAATGCCACAGACCGCTCTTCGTCACCGACCGGGAACAAGGGCAGCACTTCCTGCAGAAGTGCGATACCCTGATCCAAGTCTTCGTCGTTGCCTCGACGCTGGAAGCGGATGTGCAGTAGTTTAGCCAGATTACCTAGCAATTGCCCTCGGTAAGGATGCCCGGCGTTGTAATATCCCAGTGCATCATAATGAAGGGATATCACTTCATCTAAGGCACGGGGTTCGTCTCTCTCCACACACCACTTTGCTCCATCAAGAAGTTGGCTCGGCGATAACGGAAACGTGGATACGGCGGACCGCTCGTGCTCAAGATCATTTGTATCCATGCTTCGAGGAGAATGCTGAGCAGATGCTTCGATTGCGATCAAAGCTGCTCTGTGAGCGTGGCTGTTTGGGTGACAGACATTGAGGACCTCGCTGAGTAACTCTTCAGCCATGTCGGCATCTGTTTGAAATCCCCCTTGTGCAAAACGAGACAACAAAGCAATGGCAAAATGGAGTTGGGTGATGGGTCGGTCTGGATGACCAGTAGCACGCAAATCAAGCGCGTCTTGAAAGAGGGAGATGGGGATACCGAGGTCGAGGTATCCTTTGTTAGCTTGGCAACTAATAAACTTTGCGGTGGCTAGATTAGACAGTGCTGCGAGGCGGTAGGGATGGTCCATGGGACAGAGATCTAATGCGCGTTCAAAGTGGATTATGGATTGTTCGAGATCACCACTGTTCTGCATCCTGCGGTACCGTGCGAGAAGACCATGTCCGGCATCCGTCCTTAGTGCTAACGCATCCATATCGCAGGATGTACGCTACACGTAACTGCTCTCAGCATCAGAATACGAGCCTCCATCAATCACTCACAGTAGTAAAGGGGCAAAGAACTCCGGCATCATTTTCATCAGAAAATCGCTGCTCCACTGTTATGAACAGTGATGTGCAAGCGGATACGACTTCCCCTTGCTTTGGCTGAAAGATTATGGCTGTAAAACTCGTTAGCATCCGTCAGGCGTAACTTGCAATGGGCAATACTGACAACGAGATTTTTCGCTGCGATCCAGTAATTCTCCGACAGAGATCTCGAATGTGCGGAGGAGTTCTCCGTGACAGAGCATGGGACTCGATTCAAATGAGGCATACACGCTGACCCGAACTTTAGAGGATGACTCGCATGGCCTCGAGTCTTTCTCAATACCTGCAGGACAGACGGGTTTAAGGACAACTTACAGAAGAATGCGCTCGTGCCATTCGACGACAGCCTGGTCTACGTTTACAGGCTTGCTGCTTGTCTGGTATTCAGCACCGTCAGCCTTGACCATTGCAAGGAACCCAGCAGGAATCCATCGGAGACCAAGGGCGAGATCAGTTGCGCGAATGGCTTGGAAATCGTCAATATGTGCTAAACAGAGACTGATATTACATACTAGTAATGAGGACTTGTTGCACTCCACTGAGGTGTACCTCTCCCGGGTCCTGGGTGTGTCCTGGGTGGCTTGTCTCCTGACTAAACAATACGCATATTGTTACGCATTTAGATGATCAATGGCTCATATGCTTACTCGTCCTTTTTTTGCCTAAAAATGCGAGATTAACACCATATGTGTGCTGTACAACACAACAACTTACGACCGAGGACGCTTTGAACTGTTCGCCTTGTTGTTATTATCGTTGTTTGATGGCTTACGCTTTGTCCCTTCGAAGGGCTCGGTACTGGAAGCAGAATTCTCTGCTGGAGGTTTCGAGGAAGTTTTACGCGATGACGCTGAAGAAAAGTCTGAATCAGAGTCCGACTCCGACGAGCTTGAAGACTCGGAGGTGACACGTCGTCGACGGGCCATAATGAGGGCTGAGGGATGGACTAATACTTGAGAGTAAGACGTGGGCTGGAACTCACGAAACACTGCAAAGTCCTGAAGGATTATAAAGAAGGGAACCACAGCATACTACACATAGCATGCACAGCTTGAATGTGTAGCGCTGATGAGTCAACATGACCGTCAGAAGCGACTCGCAGAAGTCACATATCTAGTCGCCCATCATGCATTGCATGATTCATAGCCTTGCATTTATATTATTGCGGGCGTCGGATAAATTTCAGTGACAAAGATAGCACAGCAGCGTTTACATAAAAAAAATTCAGTCTGATATACCATGCTCGATATCAATAATTGCAGATCGTGGTAGGTGAATAAACACTCCCTCCAAATCCTATGATACACTCTAATAACATCATATCATGAATTCTCCGCTGCGATAACAAAAATGCTGTCCACACCGCTCCATTGCTTATCGCAGTGATCCGGGTACGGCGCCTTCAGGTGCCTCGAGTTGCGCGACTGTCGGGGAAGTCCACTCACAAACTTGTTCCCATGATCCTCTCGGTGCCTCTTGGCACAAGATACGATTCCCGATCAAGTCATGAAAGCTTGATCATGATATCGGGCACGTGTATACAGCAAGATAATATCTGTTCTAAGGTATATCGCTGACCATGTCAGAATTTGCTGCGCTGCTGAACATTCTCCGGCGCAAAGGGCCAATCCGAATAACCAGTCGGTGTAAGATTACCTTTCATGTACCATGTTGCCTGGTCACCCCGCTCAAGTCCGATATTCTTTAGCAGGCGGAACGGAAGATCGGGCTAGTAAAGGGGGACATGTTATTAGTCACTACACAATCTGAGAAACAAATCACTCACGTTTGGCATAAATAACCTCCCAAATCCAATCAGGCCGCCTTTCTTGTCTACCGTCTCCATTGCGCTATTCCGCGTAAACCCGTTTGTGCTGATGAAAGTGCTGCCTTCAACCCCTTGCCAGATGTCACGGAGGTAATCACTATTATTTTCAGCGGTAACTTCGGCAGGCATTGGCTCCACAACATGGATATACGCAAGTTTGTGTCTGCGGAGTTGCTCGACCACGTAGGAGAACTGGGGTTTGGGGTCTTCCATTCCCATACCTGAACCGCAAATCAGCTAAATAAAGATAGGTTGCACCCAATTATGCACGTACTGTTAAATACGCCCCATGGGCTGATTCGAAACCCTGTCCTCTCAGCACCAACGGCCTCCACAACCGCATCTGTTACTTCGAGCGCAAACCTTGCGCGATTCTCGATACTTCCCCCATATTCATCTGTACGTTGGTTGCTAACGTCTTGTATGAACTGGTCGATCAAGAACCCATTTGCACCATGGATTTCAACCCCATCGAAGCCAGCTCGAATGGCATTTTTTGCGGCATTGGCGTACGTGGCAACGTACTCCTCAATTTCATCCGTTGTGAGTGCACGTGGCACGTCTGTTTGTCCTGAGAGGGGGATGGGTGAGGGACCGACAAGGGGACTGTTGTTCTCCTTGACGAGAACAGCTGTGTCTGCGGCGCGGCCGGCCGCCCAAAGCTGTAGGAAAATGAAAGAGCCGTTCTCGTGGACTGCTTCTGTCACCTGAAATCCGGGGCATGAGTTGACCCATCCATTATTAAGCAAAATACGACACACCTTTTTCCATGCCTCCACATGGGCATCGGTGTATATTCCAGGGACGTTATCATAACCACTAGCACCCTGAGATATGATTGTACCCTCTGCAATGAGAAGAGTGCCGGGGGTAGATCCTCTCTGAGCGTAATACGCCGGTGCTTGTGGAGTCGGGACATGATCTGCGTGTGCACGTAAACGGGTAAGTGGGGCAAGGACAACCCGATGCTGCAAGTTAATGTTGCCTATACGGATGGGGGAGAAGAGCGTGGAGGTCGACATGGTGATCTATGGCAAAATAGGTATGAAACGCTTAGAGTAGTATTGACTGTTAACCCAGGACCTGGACGCGACAATACAATCCATTTCGTGCATTTTATAGCTACTGACCTCGACAGGCTGAACAAGTTCGAAATAGATAGGTTGATCAGTTTGGGTACACGCAGGCATCACGCCATTGATGATTGATCAGGAAATCCTCGATGCAGCACCAGCAGGTGCTGCGAGATTGCTCAACTAGCAGAGCAACGATGGCAGTTAGTAGGATCATCATCGATTACAAATATTTCACCATCGACCAGAAATTACATAAGCTCACTTGAAGGTCTGTCATTCTTCGGGATATTGATAAGCCGGAATATAAGTCGCAGTTAGCCCTCAGGGCGATCTTGATGAGACATGCTCTCGAATAACCGTCAGGATCGAATGTTCGAACATTGAAACGATACAAGCTCAAATTCAGCAGGACATCGTGCATGTTCACTCGACTGTATTGTTTTAATACATAACGCGGGGACCAGGTGAGATACTTCGTATTTGGCTAATGACCAGGTCCAGTGGTTTCATACGTATCTCCCGTTCCTACCTCATAAGCCATTCAAAATCCTCGACCAGGACCCGTAAGATCCTGCGAACATGGTTAAACCAGCATGAAGCTCTTGTTCCCCGTCTCAAGCTCTTCATAAGCACTAGATGTCATGGTTAGTGGGCGTGCATCCAACGCCCTTACTCAATCCAGACACTCGACTATCACATTCATCGCAAACATTTTGCGTCTTGCCACATGAGATGTTACGCCAGATCAGTGTTGTTGGAACTTCATTCTTACTCACAGATCATCAGCTCGAGTGCACAGGAGCAGTCTCCTCTGGCACTGGCGAGGCTACAAAGTTAAAAATGAAAATTGAAGTCAGATTTGGGTGTGCATATCATGTAGGTATATAGTCTCCAAGTCTGCAATATCAAAGACGCTGGTAACAGCTTGCGCGTCACCATGACTGGACGCTACATGTGACCTTGTCAGAGATAGAACTGAACTGACCGCATATGGATAAGTGATTGAAGGGGATCGTGTTGCGTCAATGCTCGGTGTAGCTTCTCCAGTGACTCGTCAAGGTCTCATGTTATGTTGGTGCTCAACGCAGGTGGATAGTCGATGCGCTAGGTGATTTAGTCTCTGGACTGATTGGCGTAACCGACTGGGCACAAGGCCAGCACCTCCTTGTGAAGTACGATAGCCTGATCCAAAGTCTTCGTCGTTGCCTCGGTGGTGAAAGCGGGAGCAAAGTTGAGCCGCGAGGTTATTGAATGTCATGACCAATCTGGGTGATCCACGAGGCGCAAAGCCAGCACTCCTGTATAAATTGCGATAGCCGGATTCAAATCTTTGAGTATCACAGTAGATCATAATAAAGAGATATCACTTTATGCAAGGCACGCGATTCATCTCTCTGCAAACACCGCTCATTCGGCAATAACGGAAGCATGGATGCAGCGGGCCGCTTCTGCTCAAGATTATGTGCATCAATGCTTCTACCAAAATGTATGCAGGGCGGTAGGAATGGTCCATAGGATAGAGATCCGAGACGCGTTCAAAGTGCTTTATGGATTGGTCCAGATCCCTACTGTTCTGCGTCCTGCGGTATTTATGCGAGAAGATGATATCCACCATCCGTCTTCAACGCTAACGCATCCATATTGCGGGATCTAAGCTACACGTTACAGCTCTCAGCATTGAATTTCAGACTGCATTGATTACTCACAGTAGTAAGGGAACAAAGAACTGCGGCTTCGGTTTGACCAGAAATTCGCTGCTCCACTGTCACGGACAGTAAAGTACAAGCGGATACAATTTCCTCCTGCTTTGGCTAAAATATTATGGCTGTTAATCGTTAGCATTCCTCAAGTGTTATCTAAAATAGACAATACTGACGATAGGATCTTTCGCTGCAATCCAGTAATTCTCCGACGGAGATCTCGAGTATGCTGAGGAGTTCTCCATGACAGAGCATGGGACTCAATTTAATTGAGGCATACACACTAACCCGAACTTTGTGGGATGACTTGCTTGGTCTGGATTCTTTCTCAGGACCTGCAGGACGGACGTGGTTAAGGATCACTTACAGGAGAATGCGCTCATGCCATTCTACAATAGCCATGTCTACGTTTACAGGTTTTTTGCTTGTCTGGTATTCAGCACCGTCAGCCTTGACCACCGCATGACATCCAGCGGGGATCCGTGGGAAACCAAGAATAAGATCAGGGAGTGACTTGAAAATCATCAATGTGTGCTAAATGGAGATCGATATTTCATACCAGTAATGACGACTTGCTGCGTTCCATCGACGTGCGTCTCTACCGGGTCCTGGGTGTGTCCCGTGTTGCTAAACGAGGCTGGGAGGGTATCGTTGAGTAGGTTCGACATGGAACTTGTCATGAAAAATCATGGGTACCACGTGCTGAGTAAAGGTAGTAGCAAGTAGGTAGCACATACTGTTAATGACGACTCGTGGCAATCTACTGACCATAAAGATTGTCTCTCCCGGATACTTGAGTTGGTGTGGTTGGTGTAGCTTACGTGCGAAATGAAAATAGATGACATACCATTGACGACTTGAACTTGTTGCGTTTCACTGATCGCGAGGTTGTTCTGACCTGTGTCCTGGATGGGTTCTGGATGGGTTGGGCTCTCCAGAGGGTGGAGGGTAGTCATTGAAATTGCCAGGGACGAATCTTGACATAGACTGAGGGATGGATCACTTGAGAATGAAATGTGTGCTGGAGGTCACAATCTATACTGACAAGATCCTGAAGAATTATCGAGGAAACCACAGCGCTCATTTACACAGCTGGGCGTGACAAATTTGTACAGCAGAGGTAGACCACATGTCTAGTGTACGATGAAGCTCGTAATTGCAGACTTTGCTTGGACTTTGCAGTAAACTTGCCTGATCGAGTATGTGTCGGACTTTGAAATATGTCGCGGCATATTGGCCAGTCGCCTATCGAAATAAGTCCGAGCCTGGATGCCACCAGCTGTGCGGAAACTTACTCAAATTAAAGCCTGCAACATTCAGAGAATTTCGAAAAGAAAACACAGGATGTACTTGGAAGCTGTGAGGATACAGCTCATGAGCTTAGCGCTGCTGGCACTGCCCTTCTTCCGCATTGTCTTTCTGTGCCTTCTTTCTCGTAGTAGTAACCTCAATTATCATCCTGTGGAGCCCGCACTTATGGGTAATTATGCCTCTTTGAAGATCGTTCATTATCTAATACGTCTTAGCGCCGGTCAAAGATATATAATGAAGTCTACACTGCCCATGGTCTCAAGAACCTGCTCATCTGACTGCAACATCCTTGCGATGAGGTCCGAGTCACGGAAGTTTATGGACCTCCTTTACACCCCTACATACCAGTTCGTCAACTGGGATCCACTAACGGCGATCAATGTATGCACAAAGGCTCCACTTGTTTTCTATTGACCTGACAGGCACAGGTAGGCGACTATGGAATGGTCAACAAGGAGACTGGAGAATTCGAACGGGAAGGGAACCTTTACACATTGCAGAACGATGTCGATATCGACATGACGGACCCAGCACTACGCCCCATAGAAACGGAAGGGGACGACACATACATCGCTAAATCGTGGGGTGCCACCGTCGAGAACGTCGACACAACCAAAGAAGCGTGGGTGCTACAATATCCAGTTTTTAGGTATATATCTGACTGCGTTACAGCACTGTGCCTGGTGCAGGGAATGTTGCTCTCAAAGTTGAGTTTGAGTCCGATGGTAGGAGGCGAGCAGCTATGATGGTCATGTACAAGGCAAAACACATCAGCATTCCCAACGATGAGCGCATCGTCAAGCTGATCAAGTCCAAACCTGATGTCCTCAAAGAGAAGTATGTAGTCACCCAAGTGACGTGTTGCGCAGCATATGTTATGTACATGTCTACCACTGGTAAGTCCGGCAGGTGTAAGTCCTTCTGCGCTGTTCACACTTTGCACAGAAGTCGAAAAATTTCCCGTGACACTTCATGTCAACGGGCCTATCGTACCGGCTGTCGATGCTGGAGGAGCAACGAGTTTCACCTGGTCTTCAGGAACCAACCATGGTGTTTACCGTGAGGGAAGCAAATCGGGCGCAAAATACATGCCCATCTATAAGCTAAAGGAGCCTCGCTCAAAGTTCTGGGTGCCTCTCAGTGAACGCGGAAATGAGAAAATTGACGATTCGATCGAGAAGTGAGTTGAAATCGCCTTGTGACTTTGTCTAATAACCCTTTTTGTAGATGGGTGGCTGTCGACCCACCTTGGGAACTCATCGACGATGATGGCGAAGAAGACCCATTTTATGATGCAGTACGTTCGCATTTTTTAAAAAAGAAAAGAAGAACTTTAATTGATCTGTTTCTCTTCAGGAGATGCATGGTGACTTCGGCGTTTTCAATGATGGCTATCCTGAGTAAGCATGACCCCTGCACAAACTTTGCATGTTTATAATATTTATCATAGTAATTATGATGATGACGACTACTGATCATTCGCGAATGCTGTTATCATTACCCCGACGGACGAATCGTGCCACTTTGTACATATACAAGCCACATTGCTGGAAAGGTATCAACATTCTTACGTGGACAGAGTTCCGTCTAACCAAATTTCGAAAGTTGGGTAATTGTGTCAATATAGCTGAAGTGATCCATATATCAGGAGCAGCAGGCTAAAGTTGTAGAATTGAAATTCCCTCCCTCGAAATTTGATTTTTGTGCTTGCTAGCTGCATTTCATTTTCCCCTTGGTAAGTACTGGTGACTCTGAGACATGCCTGTATGGTAGCGTTCAATGATTCCAGCTAGTCAGTCCACTGTTGGCTATTACCGTTCTCGCATTGGCGGCGTGCTGATTGGGCTAGATCCACAAAGTTTGCTCACTGACATCATACTCACGGCGGCATTTGATCAATGGTCACCTAAAGAATGAACCCGATAACAACCGTGCAGACATAGTACACTTCATGGTGCGTCCCGGCTTTCTGTCTGATATCTTTCCCTTAGCCAAGATGATGATTAGGTTATGCTCAACTACGAGACGATCATACAGCGCTGTGTTCGCCTCCTAGATGACTTGTCTGTTCTAGATCTACCGCTACCTTCCAGACTTTCATGTACATGACTTACTCCCATGAGCATCGACAATGGTGTCAGTCGCCGTGCCTGTCCGCTTCAGCATCGAAGCATACCGAGCCAATTGCCAAATTCTCATGATTGAAAACGATGATGAACAGCGAATCGCAAGTCTAAGTCTACGTAGTACCAAAGATAACGCGATATAATGATATCCGAAATACCATCAAGGCACTCACGTTCTAATCAACAGGAAAGTAGCAGCAATGCATGAGGATGGTGAGTATGGATCGAGGACTATAAACCATACGGCACTTACACCCTGTCAACATGCGAGCAGCGGCAGCGAGGCATGGAAATCATGAGCGCGGGTCAAGGACTAAAACTATCAAGGCACTCACGTACTGTCACCAGGCGAACAGTGATGGCAAGTCATCAGCGTTGTCCATGCTGGTTGAACTTCATAAATCACAATCGTACTAGTTGTTATCAATGGACAACTACAATCAAGGAAAATTTATCAGAATGCCTACAGTTAGAGCATTATTACCAGGGCACTGTCAAATCGAATCAATCTCTGACATGTTGACACTACTTAGCAGTGTCAAAATGATAGTTTTCGTAATTGAGCTTCCTAGATAGTTCATGTGCACAATAAGTTAGTATTAATATTCTAGATGACGTCGAACAAAATATGCGACTCACGCAATGACACACTTAACACAAAGCTCCATGTTTGATTGTGAGTTGTTGAAATCATGTACAGCGGCCGCAATTCTTCGTCGTTAAATGTGAGTGATGTGTTCCAGTGGAGCAATGAAGTTTGTATTCGGTCAATTCATATCCAGGACGGTTAAAAGTCAGTCATTAACATGTCTGTATCAGCATGTTCAAGTTTTTTGATTGCAATTTCGTTACCTGTGATGCCACATAAGTAGTCTCTAGTCTGATGATATGCAAGACACCAAGAAAAGAATACTAACCACCCTCCAGCACTATTGCGCTCTCTTGGCCATGACCACCGCCAACGGCCATTCAATGTCTACTTCATCATGTCCTTCCACCACTCTCCCATCCTCCTGTTCGACACGATCCTTAAGGTCTTTCCAGAACCGCACTGCAACATCTCCATGCGGGTTCTCCCCATCCGTGGGGTTGTGCTGATGGAACGTGTGCAATGCACTCCAGGTATTAAAATATGATAGCAAGCCGTCCCATGTCATCTTCTTGCGCATGATCACAGAGCGTGGGGAGGGGAGAGATGGATAGTAGTCGCCTGCTATGCATCAGTGCAGTGTCGAGTAACAATAAGTCTAAGACAGACCTGTGAAGAAGACTCTCTCGAAATTACTGAGCGCGCCAGGTACAACTTCATTGCCATCTGGCACCTCAATCAAGTGGTTATCTAAAATCGAACGACCAGGTTGCTCCCAGTATGGGCCAATGCTGTTCAGCGGGTCCGTGCCTTCGACGTAAGCGTTGATCCTTGGCGTGAGTGACGGATAGCGGGCAAAACGGAGCTGGGAGTAACCCTAAGTAAAGCAAATGTTTACAGTTACTGAACAAGTAACGGCTCGGAGATGGGAATACATACCCAGAATGCAACACTTCCATTCCTCTTCAGCACCCTTGCGAGCTCAGGCCACATTTTATTCCAATCGAACCAATGGCACGCCTGGGCTGAAACCACGCAGGCATCATGAATAAAGGGTAGTTTCTACGTCTAACACACGCACCAGAAATGACTAGATCCACACTGCTATCCTCCAAGAATGTCAGATTCTCTGCGCTCGCCTGTGCGTACTCATATTGACCAGTATTCGCTGGCGTGTTTTTGAGGGTACTTTGAGCGATTTCGATCATCTTAGAACTTGGGTCGACGCCAATGACACTCTTGAAGGGTGTAAGCTCGACTGTTGCTTGACCTGAAATCCAGAATCATCAACAGTAAGTCAAGAGTCCAAGCCCTCCAAATTGAGCACAGCTTGAACTGACCCGTCCCACAACCGAGGTCGACTGCTCTATCCCATCTTGCACCCTTATTGAGCTCGTGGTACCGGAATATGAAGTCAAACAGGGACCTAGGGTAAGTCGGTCTGAAAGTCGCATAGATGGCACTGTCAAAGGAGGATTTAGCGAAAGTTGCCATCGCAGAGGTAACAAGTCAACGATAACTATTCTTGAGGAACAGAGAACATAAATACCCCAAAGAGCGTCTAATTGGTATTGAGATGATGGTCAAGGTAAATATGGTCGTCGGTGCTATCGGAAGTACTTATGCACAGGGACCACTTTGAGATAGAACTTGGAAGGGACGACTATCAAGGAGCTAAGACCTCGTCGGGCAGTCGGGGCTTAGGCATTTGTCGCATGTCCGATCATGCAATGTTTGATTACCGCGACAAGAAAGTAACATCACGTGACTGGCGACGTTTGACCGAATGTAGTACAACCTCACGCCTCCAAACCTTAATCATCCCAAACTGCGTCTTGCAACATGAGGTGTTATGCCAGATCAATGTTGTGCAACTTCATTCTTATGATAAAAGTACCCACAAACCATCAGTTCACCTTAAGAGCGATCACCTTTAGCTTCGAGGCAACAAACTAGAAAATAGAAATTCAGGTCAAAATCAAGTGTACATATCCTGTAGGTATATAGTTTCAAAGTCTGGAATATCGAAGTCCTTGGCAGCAGGTTTTGCGTGGCCATGACTGGATGTTACATGCAAAGCCGTCAGGAGTACTTTGATCAGCAAGGTGGGAAGACGCACAGTATCGATCATATGCCAATATGGACGAACAATATGCGCTGCTCCAAAGGTATGTCTTGGTCAGAACCTAGCGAATACACCGCTCGGTGCAGCGCCCGGGATGCTCGTTTGGAGTTCATCGTGCCATCCCCGCAAAAGTTTTCGTAGAATGCCTTGACTAAGCGCTCCACCGTACTATCATCGACCTTCCATAATGTTCCAATGACACTTTTGACCCCGGCGAACTGCAGGCCAGCCGCTAGGTGTATCACTTCATCAGGAGTATTGCGGTCACCCACTGCGGTGTCGCAGGCAGAAAGAAACGCAAATTGATGCCGAGACAGATCTGTTTGTGTGATGTCTAGGAGCGAAAGCGGCTCGTCGCGCATAAGGAAGGCCGATTTGAAGGGTTCGGCAATGTTCTGTGTCCCATGACACGCAAGATGAAGCCAACTATTGTCTCGCAATGCACACAGTGCTCTCGATTTCGTGGCATCAACACTGGTGATCTTAGAGAACGAAACAGTTGGGGGAGGGGGCAAAAGGTTTCGCACAAATTCCAGTTCAGGCTCCACAGCATCCAAGGTGGATGAGGCACCGGCTGGGTGATCCTGACCAATCGCAACGAAGGGTACCGATGGGGACCTGTCATGACTTCTGCGAGCCTTGATCAGCGCGGTGAGCGATGGCGTGTATGAAGATATGTAGAGGTGTGAAAGGAACCGTCCTTGTTGCCTGTACTCGCCAGCGGCGTGCAACGGCAAGAAATTGAAGACAGATGTCGGGCACCACCATATTCGAGATCCTCGTGGTGCAATTCCGTCCAGATTCTCGACCACCGGGCAGACGACGTCATCCCACAACTCCGTCAAGGCTTTTTTGAGCGCTGGACTATCTGTGCGATGGAGCTTGTCCACAAATATTTGGAGCTTCTCGATGCTGGTAGAGAGTTGGATGCTGATCGGAGTTCGCTTGTGTGGGATGATAATGGCATAGCAAGACGATTTGCTTCCAATGAGCACGATGATGGGCCCTTCACGAGCTGCTTCTTGAAGATCGGAGAATAAGGGGGGGAGGAGGAAGCGAGAGAAGCCCTCGATGTTCCGGATCTCTTCTACAGCACTGTTCCACTCCTTCACTAGACGTCTGTACCGGGTTTCTTCTGCGTCTACATTGACTCTTGACGTTGAGTCTGGATGACTCGCAGGAGGTTTATCGAGGAGGGAGCTAAGCTCTCTGAATCTCTTCAAGAGGGCCGCTGCATGATCACCGCGTGTCTGGAGACCGTCAAGAGGCATGCGGAGTCGTGTCATCTGAGTCCAGATGACAGTCCTGCCTTGCTCCAACAACTCAACAGCACGACACACGTCACCGCTACGAAGAGCACACGATGCAGCATCCACGGCAAGTGCCAGTGGGAAGTCCTTCATGGCCCTATGACGAGAGGATACTGAAGCTGTCATGGACATGTAAGCGTCCATGAGTTTCATCGAAGTCTCATATGCCTCCAATTGAGTATCATGTCTGTGTTGTTCAGCATAGCGAACCCAGAGGAAGCTGTTTTGTAAGCGGGATAGCGGGCCTCCAGAGACAACATTTGCTGCTGACTTGAGGTGATACATAGCAACATCGAGGCTGTCCGTATCTTCGCCCGCACCAATGTCGTCAAGCCCTGAACGATGGTATGATAGATAGACACTGGCTAGCGAATTATGGACTGATAGTCGAAAAGGATCATGTTGGCTAAGCAGATTCAATGCACAAAAGAGTTTCCCGCGTGCCTCGTCGAGGTCTTCTCTGTTACCTCGATGCTCAAAGCGGGAAGAGAGACCAATCGCGAGGTTATTTAATGACATGGACCGTTCTGTGTGACCGACGGGGTGCAAAGCCAGCGCTTCCGTATGAAGTGCGATGGCCTGATCCAAGTCTTCTTCGTTGCCTCGGTGCTTAAAGCGGAAGGAGAGATCATTCGCGAGGTCATTTAATGATGAGGACTGATCTGTGTGACCGACGGGGTGCAAAGTCAGCGCTTCCGTATGAAGTGCGATGGCCTCATCCAAGTCTTCTTCTTTGCCTCGGTGCTTAAAGCGGAAGGAGAGACAATTCGCGAGGTTAACTAATGACATGTACCGTTCTGTGTGACCGACGGGGCGCAAGGCCAGCGCTTCCGTATGGAGTGCGATAGCCTGATCCAAGTCTTCTTCTTTGCCTCGGTGCTTAAAGCGGGAAGAGAGATGAAATGCGAGGTTATCTAGTGATATGGACCGATCTGGGTGACCGACGGGGTGCAAAGCCAGCGCTTCCGTATGAAGTGCGATGGCCTCATCCAAGTCTTCTTCGTTGCCTCGGTGCTCAAAGCGGGAGGAGAGATCATTCGCGAGGTTATTTAATGACATGGACCGATCTGGGTGACCGGCGGGGCACAAGGCCAGCGCTTCCGTATGAAGTGCGATAGCTTCATCCAAGTCTTCTTCGTTGCCTCGGTGCTTAAAGCGGGAGGAGAGACGATTTGCAAGTGTATCTAATGATGAGGACCGATCTGGGTGATCGACGGGGCGTAAGGCCAGCGCTTCCGTATGAAGTGCGATAGCCTGATCCAAGTCTTCTTTGTTGCCTCGGTGCTCAAAGCGGGAGGAGAGTTCATTCGCGAGGTTATTTAATGACATGGACCGATCTATGTGACCGACGGGGCACAAAGCCAGCGCTTCCGTATGAAGTGCGATGGCCTCATCCAAGTCTTCTTCGTTGCCTCGGTGCTCAAAGCGGGAGGAGAGATCATTCGCGAGGTTATTTAATGAATTAGACCGATCTGTGTGACCGACGGGGCACAAAGCCAGCACTTCCGTATGAAGTGCGATGGCCTCATCCAAGTCTTCTTCGTTGCCTCGGTGCCCAAAGCGGAAGGAGAGATCATTCGCGAGGTTATTTAATGGCATGGACCGACCTGCGTGACCGACGGGGCACAAGGCCAGCGCTTCCGTATGAAGTGCGATAGCCTGATCCAAGTCTTCTTCGTTGCCTCGGTGCTCAAAGCGGGAGGAGAGATCATTCGCGAGGTTATTTAATAATATGGACCGATCTGGGTGACCGACGGGGTGCAAAGCCAGCACTTCCGTATGAAGTGCGATAGCCTCATCCAAGTCTTCTTCGTTGCCTCGGTGCTCAAAGCGGGCGGCGAGATCATTCGCGAGATCATTTAATGATGAGGACCGATCTGGGTGACCGATGGGGTGCAAGGCCAACACTTCCCTGTCAAATACGATAGCCTCATCCAAGTCTTTGCTTGTGCCTCCGTGCTGGAAGCTCGGTAACAGGAGAGTGATGACAGAATAGAGTGTCGCCAGAATTGCTTTGGGAAATGCATCAGTACTACGTGCTAAATGAAGATAGGTGTTACACATACTATTGACGACAAGTCGTAGCATTTCACTGATTACGAAGTTTTTCTGTCCTGTGTCCTCGGGGCGTTCTGGGTAGTTCGGGCCCTCTACCGAGGGTGAAGAGTAGTCGTTGAAATGGCCAGGGACGAATGTTGATATATGAATAAGAGATGGAATCAAAGTATCACTTGAGAATAAGGTTTGTGCTGGGGGTCACGAAACACTGCAGTACCTGTAAAGTCCTGAAGGATTAAAAGGAGGAAACTACGTGCACAGCATGTACATGGGTGTAGCGCCGATGAGTCAACAGGACAGAAGCAAGAATATTGAGCCACCCATCGCCTCGTTTACAGCGGACATCAGATATGGTGCGATATCATTGATTAAAATAGCCAAAACGAGAAGGTTGGGAGGCCGAAGAAGAGCGACTGGGCATTCCACAGAATCTACACTTTCACAAGAATTCGTATAGCAGGCTACCGCGAATTGTCGGAAGCACTGCCTGAATGTCGTATACGTATCGAAGTTCAACTTTTGTGACAAAAATAGCACAGCAACGTTCAAAAAAAGATTAGTGTGAGCAGTCTCGAAGTCATCGACCATGAATTTGGAAAATTTTGGGCTATCGATATCTTGGAGGCCAGGTGGTAAACGCTCTCCCCAGAACAAGGTGTGAGATTTTTATACGTTCGACTAGTACTAGTGCATATATTGTGCACTGCAGTATTACATAATCACTAGGACGAGAGCTGGAATGCGCCACTATTAACAATTAACACACCTCAACATCACATAATATGGCCTTAATAAGAATGCCATACTCCCAGGGACTCGCCATTCTAATTAGAATAGATTACGCAAATCCTCTACACTGCCAGTAAATAGTGTAATAATGCTGAATATTTACACTTCGGGAAATCACACCCAGGTCCCACACCGGCAACATCCACCAGCAAATGTTACCGAATGCCAACGAGCGCAAACATACCAAATACGGTAACCATTCACTGCTCACTGCCTTCAACAACAAGCACGACTATCATGCGTGTCTCAATACTTAAATACGCAGTACTTTCCTTTCTTCTCTCTCCCTCCCTCCTCTCACCTTTATGCCACCCTCAAGGTCTCACTGAGGCCTCTCTCGCACTGTTCGGATTGTCAATGCAGGCAATAAGACCCATGTATCTCAACGCCGCACTGTCTCTCATGCACTTGTCAGCAAGGAAGGGGCTGCTTCACAAGCACGCTATCAACTAGACATCACCGGTGAGCACTTTATCATTCTGTGTACTTTGATACATCTCATTGGTCCTAGGACTCGCTGATGACACTATCAATGCACTCGCTGACTTGCACGATGAACCAGGAACACAAAGTGAAGACACCGAGTGGGTCAACAGCGATGATATTGGGATGGATGTAGAGGCACTCCTGGCACTCCCAGACCATATGACCAACGAGGAAAGCATCGTATATGCTATCCGTGACTACATCGATAACCCGTACATTTTTTTCTCTACTACTTGATATTTTCTGATTGTTCTCAGATGGGCATACCGTCAACGTAAAGACGCTCGTACATGGCGTCAACGGGTAGAATCCATTCATGCTAACTGGCGCCCTTTGATTCCTGTGCTCGTGAGCACGTACCTTACCTGGAAATCATCACAAGTCGGCATTTCTCTCGAACCACAGCAGATAATTCAAACGCCAAACTCCAGCAACTACTCCTTCTCCATCAACACGGTGGACATATTCACACTATCTACGCACGCAACATTTCACCGGTCAGAAGACTCCCTATCCCCAGTTCAGTCCCTTGTATCTGCTGGATTTCTGGGCAATGTGCCCCACAACCCCTCAATTGCGATATCCCTGCGAACTCTCGAACATTACCGTCTCCTTCGCTTGCGCAAGCCATCTCTCAGCATCGAAGCTTTCGCAAAGGTAATATGCGACTCTTACTCGGTAAGTATTTCATCAATGTGTGTGTTAGATCCAAGCTTACAACCCTTAGATTGCTTACCGCCGCTCATATCGCACTGCCTTAGCAGACTCGTTTGATATATACCTCACCATTCTTCGCGAAGTCGGGAGACAAGTGGACACGGCCCTTGGGCATGATACACCAAATTGGCGGGTACTCAATGCATGTGCCCCATGCTCCTATGAACTGAATGGTGAATCGCCGCTCAAGTTTACACGTATGTATGTGATGGATGGTGGGAATTCTGCCAAGCGTATGATGGGCATTGGTGACCGACAATGTGGTGACACCCGGGTGTATACTGAGAGTGACTACAAGCTTCCACACACCTTTGTTGATCGCTTCGCTAACGAAGTGCTGCAATCTCGCTCTGCACATCGGGACAATGGTCACCCTGATGATATCGTCTCTGATGCCAAAGAAGACGTCCCCCACACACACATAATTGCTGAAGATTGCAGTAAAAACTGGAAGGCGGCGGCAGACGAAGATAAGAAAAGGATGTGGGCAATCTTTGATGAGACAGGGATCTTCGTCGCAGCCTGTAGACATGGATTCATCTTATGGTATGCGGATATGATTAAGAGTGGCGAGTTGTATGTCATTTTTTTCATTGTTGTTATGTTACTGACTCACACACTGCAGAGCGAAGTATCCATTGGCGATCGTCGCCAAAGTCCTTGAAGTCATCGGAGAGCGCACACTTGGTGCTTATGATATTGGTTGTGGATTCTCATCTACAGTTCGTGCTTCGTCGTTGGGTACTACCTTCATGGAAATGCAGTCACGCTTGTGCGTTGACTCGTTCCATGGTTACGCACACAATTACGTGTGTCAAACACAGCATCATCCCCTCGGCATTGAAGGCACGGGACTTGAAGACTTTGGTGTTGCCGAGCGCATCTTCAGCGCTTCAAATGCGCTAGCACCTGTTATTCGTTATGCCAGTGCCTACCGCCGTCATGTGTTCCTGGACCTGTTCTTCAAGCAGTGGGATGAAGACAAGTATGCGAACCTCGGCACCATGCTACTCAATAACTATCGGCAAGCGCTGCACATCATATCATCAGAGACTGTAGCATTGGAGGAGGCAAAGACTTCCCTTGGTATACAAGACAGTGACCTTGTGAATTGGCGAGCTGAAGAGATCCACTACTTCCAGACACTTGGGAAGGAGCCTGAGTGGGATGCACATGCCGTTGTGTATGTTGAATTGCTTCAACAAATGCAAGCGCTCGAGTAAGTATTTCATTATTTTGTGCACTTGTAACTGATGTATTTTTTTAGGTGCGAAGCTTCTGCAAGCTTCAATCGCTTTGTTTCTGCTGTCCCACATGACTATCAGTTCGCGGCTGTCTCAGAGTCCAACTTCTATTCAGCCAATCTATCGCAGACACGGAAACTTGAGACGCAGTGACGCTATGCAGCTGAACGCTTTGCTGTCATTCAACACGAAGTCGTTTCCATGGAAATCAAGCTTGGTATTGTGAATCGCTGGAACATGTCATCGCCCGAATATCAAGACACTTTAAAATACTTGACGCTTCGCAAGTATCATAAGGCCCTCGATAATCTGCAACGTCTTGTTGTGCAACATTTGTTTGAATTGCAAAGGCTTAATGTCTCACAAACCGGTCAGTTGATGATTCATCCATTGAAATGTTGCTGAAGGGATTTGTAGCGTACAAGATGTGCACTCATATTGCGAAATCTCTTCAAACTCGATGTCGAGCTATCCAGAATGCCGTCAAGAAATATAATGAGGCAGCATCAGAATTGCAACCGCCACGTCCCCCACTTGAGTGGTCAAAGGTTTCACATTTCAGCTTCCTTGACGAATTCAATCTACTTCGCGAAACCCGACAAGACATTCGCGAGAAGCCATGGACCAAGCCTGCAATTCGAGAGACTATCCGCCAATATCTGCGCATTCAACGCGCAAAGGAGGAGGTTATTCGTTGTAATGTTGAAGTGCATCGCTTACACACTGCAATCGTTGTTGAGAACGAAGCATTCGCCCGAATACTCGATGCACTCAAGATGTCTAACTCGCCTATCTTTGTGGCCGTGTGTGAGCACTGCACTCGTCGATGTTGTATCAGCCAACAACTCTTGTCGCGCATTTCCCAGATTCATCGTCTTGACGGTTTTAGTGGTGACAAGTCTTTTGGTGTTAGAAAGGGGTCTAGCAGTGTTGAAATTCCCTCCACTGTGACAACAGATCAGCTGCTCGAGAATGACGAGACCGAAGGACTAGATGAGGATAACGAATTGGAGCGGGACATAGGGACTCTCGTAGAATTTATCTCTGACATGGTGCTGCGTCCTTGATAGCATTTTTTTGATTCTGTAATTCATACATTGCAACTACTGTTGGCCTCGTACCCTGCAGCATAGGCCTGATGATCTGAACTGTGTGCAAAGTTGAAAACTCTAAGGTTGTGAATAGTGGCAGTCGCGTGATTTGATCGATAACAGTGATAAACACTCATATCGATTGCCAATCAACAGCTGCCATCAACTGTCTGAATCAACGCATCGCTACCATCAACTATCCATCAACACATCGACGACACAACAATTCAGATATAAATAATGGGGTCTCATTGGGCTGTGATTGGTGGCAAAGATCCAGGCATTTTTAGACAGTGGTGAGTCTATCTATAAGTACATGATCCCACTTGACACTAATGAGCGGGTTTTTTGAAGACCTTTTATCACTGGTGGTTTCCGAAGTGCACCATTTCCCATAGCCATCAAATGCCACAATCACACCCAGGCCACGAACGTCCTTTCTACTTTGCAGCCTCTCATGAAAAAGATCTCGCAAGATACATCTCCCACTGATGCTGCCCGCATCTTTTACAAATCGCCTGGCGCCGCTTCACTTTTTAACGGAACGGTCACTAAGTTCTATGTCGTCGTTGTAGGCCACGAGTCTGGCATCTACTTGCGGTGGTGAGTGTTAGTTCTGGTGCATCAATCATCCTATCTGACACCTTCGTCTGCAGGGACGAATGTCAAGAAGCCGTTAACGGATTTTCTAGTCCTTGTTTCAAGAAGGTGGAGAGTCTCCCCAGTGCATTAGAGTTTCTTATCACAAAGGCCCACCGTCTTGGTGATGCCACCGATATCACCAGTCCGCGTGCTCCTACCTTGAATTTGGCTGGTCTCTCTCTTACCGATGGTATGTGCTATTACCTTCATCCCTTATATTCTCTTGCTAAACAAGTGTTTAGGATCAGCATCGCGAATGAAGAGCCCCATGTCTGGCGCCATCAGTAAGTTTCTCTTTGTTGTATACATCTAACACTAATACTTTGGGTGCACATAGACCAACCATCAGCCAGCGCTCTCCACACCTCTTATGCGGAAGTTTCCACTATACAAAACCCTTCAGCGCGTGCTTGGAGAATGCCCACTGGTCCCGCAACGTCCAACACCAACATCACACCAATATATCAGCACATTCGTGAGATCAATGGGCTCAATGGTGTTGTACTCCAGCCGCACTTTGACGACACCCCACTCCCGTCATTTGGTCCCATGGCTGACTGGTATCTTCAAGCTCACGGATATACTGCGAAGGCTTTGCTCCATATCGCTTATGCTCACGACATGAGTTCTTCGGGTCAAGACTTTGTTGACAAGCTCGCTGACAAGGGAATGGCTAGGGCTGAAGCATTCTTCCTCTGGGGACTGATCACTGCTGAAGACAGTCCCCCTGATGTCTAACCTTGTCATTGCCTTTGCCGCTGGTTCACTGGTCACGTCATCACTTTACATGCTCCGCTCTCAAAGTCACGTGTCTTCTTACTGTTTCAATGTTGCACTGTTGTTTTTACTCATACAACACCCATGGCTGGCGTGAAGTCTGATAACGCGCTCTCTCGCTATGCATCGTGCATGCGAAAAATTTCCACTATGAAAACACGTTCTTCATGGAGACACCGTGCGGCTCAGCACTACAAGAAAACACCCACAGAGAAAGCTTTATTAAAAGCTAAACGAAAACAACACCGTACGGAATACACAGAAGCTCTTGCTGCAGCCTGGAATGTTGTGATGGAGCAAGCTACTTTACTGCACGAGAAGTTTGGTCGTCACTCGGTCAACTACTACTTCGAGGAAATCATGCAACGCTCGAGGATACGCAAGGGCACACGTAAGGCCTGTCACAACCCAAATAACGAATAAATGCTTGGGCAGAGACTAGGACTCGATCTAAGGTTATCGGACAAAGAGAGAGGAGCAAGTACGTCTTGGATTGCTACAGTTGTAGATACAAGAGGTTTGAACTAAGGAACTATCTACCAAGACATGCTAACTATATACAACTATTGAAACAGAGATTGAAACTGAGTTCTAACTACTAGCCAATCATAAAATAGAAAAGGGAATCGTACCATAGAACATCGTAGAATATTAAAGAAGTATCACGTGACCATATCTTATCTTATTGTATCTTATCTAATCTAATCACTGTCAAAGAACTCGTCTTCTTCATCAGTCACATCGAAGACACGTGTCGTGGGCGCCAATGGAATCTCTGAACTGGTAGATGCTTTCGGGGTAGGATTAGGGTTAATCTTAGGCGCTGTGTATTGGCGCTTAGGAAGATTCAGGAAAGAATAATGGTTCGTTAAAGGTACTTGTGACATTATCCCCTCTCTAAGGTGAGTGTCATCACGAACGAATGAAGGTCGAATATTCTTTTCTCTCCATCTTTTGAAATCTTCCGTAAATAGTACTGATCCTTTGATTCTTCGGTATTTTTCGGCTGCAGCTGTGGGATTTTTCTTGTGAAACTCCGCTAAAGGAATTGGAGCGTTCTTCAAATTCTCTTCTGGCTCCCAAGATGACTCTTCCTTCGGGTATCCTTCCCATTTCACTAGGTATTGCAGCTTTCCTCGGAACAATCGGCTATCTAGTACTTCTTCTACAGCAAATTCTTCCCGATCGTCAATCAATTCTGGAGGTGGTCGGTTGGGAGGAGGATGAGGAATCAATCGAGATGCGTAATATGGCGTAAGCAATTCTACATGGAAAACCGGGTGGATCTGATATTTTTCCGGCAATTTCAACTTGTAGTTCACTTCACCGATCTTCTCTAGTATTTCGAAGGGACCTAGACGATGATCTGACAGTTTTTGACTTGGACGACGTTGTTTGAGATTCTTTGTGTCAAGCCAGACCTTGTCTCCTATCTTATACTGAGGTGCTTCTTTTACTCCTTTATGGTAGAAACGTTTCATGCGCTCATTGACCATTTTAAGAGTATTTTCAGCATCATCTCTCGCTTCTTTCATTTGATCAATTCTCTCATCGGCGGCGGGGATTACGGACATAGAGTTTGAATGAATCGTGAAATCTGGGTTATACCCATAAAGAACTTTAAACGGACTATGACCGGTTACTGTGACTGCATTGTTGTGTGAAAACTCTGCTATTGGCAGCCAAGATACCCAATCATTCTGTTTGTATGACATGAACATGCGCAAGTATTGTTCAACTTCTTGGTTTACACGTTCAGTCTGTCCATCGGTTCTGGGATGATAGGAGGTCGACGCAGACCATTTCGTTCCTAATCTTTTTGACATCTGTCCCATGAACTTCGATATGAACTGAGTTCCTCTATCTGAGATCACTTTCTTCGGTGTTCCGTGATGTTTCCATACATTCTTCAGAAATAGCTCGGAAATACCCTTCGAGTCTACGTCTTTGGTGGTGGGGATGAAGTGTGCTTGTTTCGAAAATCGATCAACGACTACAAATATGCTGTCACACCCTTCACTCTTCGGCAAATCCACTATCAGGTCACAGGTGATTGTCTGCCAAGGTCCTTCTGGGACTTCATTTGGCTGTAAAGGCCCCGTTGGTTTACTCGGGAGCACTTTCGTTTGTTTGCACCTATCGCAACCATCTACGTAATCGTGGACATACTTCGTCATTGAAGGCCACCAATAGTTTCTGGAAATCAATTCTAAAGTCTTAGCTCGTCCAGGATGTCCAGCCGGTGGAGAGTCGTGAAACAACTCCAATATCTCTCGGCGGATCTCTTTGTCATTTGGAACGTAAACTAATCCTCGGAATAACACCAATCCATCCTCTACATTCCACTCTTCGATTCCTCCACGCAATTGAACCGGTGCTGCTTTTAACGTTTCTAACGCTCTAGCGACTTCAGGCTCTCGTTCTGTGCATTTTCGTATCTTTTGGAGTAACTTTTCTTCTCCATGCGCCAAAACTTGGCCTCTTTTAGCAGCTTTTACGGTAAAGAATTCCGGTTTCAAAAGAATGCGATCTGAGTTATCGTTTTCTACCCCCCCTCTATGGTCTGATCTCCGAGAAAGACGGTCTGCTTTGTCATTAACCACGCCAGGCTTGTGTTGGAGTGTAAATTCATACTCCGCTAGGAAAAGACTCCATCTAGCTTGCCTTCTGGTCAATTTTTGACTCGTCATGAAATATTCAAGGTTTTTATGATCCGTCCATATTCCAACTGGGTGAGGTGCTCCCTGCACATAGTGCCTCCACTCTTCCAACGCTCTAATGATCGCTAGCAATTCCTTATCGTGAATGTCATAATTTCTTTCTGCATCATTCATCGATTTGGAATAATATGCTATTGGATGCCACAATCCATCTTCCATCAGTTGAGAGAGAACTGCTCCTGTTGCGTAATCGGAAGCATCGGTCTCTATTTTCTTTTTCTTCTCAACATCTGGCATGACTAGGACGGGAGCTTCTGTGAAATGTTTCTTCAGTTCATCAAAAGCTTTCTGTTGTTTTTCCGTCCAGTCCCATTTGACATCTTTTCTTAGCAGATCATTCATTGGTCTGGCTATCTCTGAGAACCCAAGTATGAATCTTCAATAGAAGTTGGCAAAGCCCATGAATGCTTGTATATCTTTTACGCATTTGGGAACAGGCCATTTCAATACTCCTTCTACTTTCACAGGGTCCATCGACACATTGCCTTCCTCCACGATCAACCCAAGGAACTCGACTTTAGACTGTTCAAAGCTACATTTCTCAGGCTTCAAGAACAGGTCATTCTCCTTTAACCATTTCAGGACTTCTCGTACCACCTTTCGGTGTTGCTCCCTATTTCCATTCGTAAAGACCATTATATCATCAATGTAGACGACTACTGTTTTGCCATCTATTAGGTCTCTCAGAATTTCATTCATCATCGTTTGGAAGGTTGCAGGCGAGTTCGTGAGTCCAAAATACATCACGGTCGGTTCGTGGTGACCAAACGGCGTTTTGAAGGCCGCCTTCCACTCATCTCCTTCTTTCATACGAATGTTATTGTACCCCCATCATACATCCATCTTAGAATACATCGTGGCACCGGTTAAAGCATCAATCAAATCTTGAGATCTCGGTAGCGGATATGCATTTTTTACCGTCTTCTCATTGAGCTTTCTATAGTCCATCACCGGTCTTAATTTGCCATCTTTTTTGGCCACAAAGAAGAAAGGTGCTGCTACTGGAGATTGTGAATCTCTGATACGTCCCAGTGCAGTCTCGGTTTTCAACCATTCCTTCAGTGTATCCATCTCTTTAGGTGACAACGGATAGGGTTTCGCATTTGGCGGAAGATCGCCCTCATCTTTAAGATCTATCCCATGATCCCACTTCTTTCTTTCAGGGAAGCGCTTAGATTCTTCTTCTGAGAAAACTCCCAGGTAATCATGAAGCCAGTCAGGTACCATCTCTTCTACCGACTGCTTCTTCTTAGTAGCTTCTTCTGCTACCTTCTGCTCCGTGGCGACCGAGGCTTTGTATTGAATCCATAATCTCTCAGGACTCTCCTCATCTTCTATTTCTTCCATGGTCGTTCTCTTCTCTGCCACGTTTTCTTCATCATCTTGATCTGCCATAGCAGGCAACAAGCCGGGTACGTCATCGACTTCTTCCGACTTTTTCTTTTTCTCAGCCCTGTTTCGGAGTCTTTTCTCCTTCTTAGTTTCACATTTCACCGGGCACCGTGAAAGCGAAAACTTCCCTGCGTTCCAATCAATCTCAGGGTTATGGTATCTCAACCAATCGATCCCAATGATCACATCATCACTTCCTAGATCTGTAACCATGAATGCTACTTTTTCTTCTTCATGGTTGCCGATTTTAAGACCTAGTTCGGCGAAATGGGTCATCGATCCCGAGGCGTTAAGAGATCCATCAATGTTTTTAACCTGGATCGGACGCAGTAATTTTCTACAACGAATTCTGTTCTCCTTGACAAACTTTTCGTTGATAAAGAGCGTGGATGCTCCACAATCTACAAGAGCTTTCAAATCTGCAGATTTGTTCTTTCCTTTCAGTGTAATGGGGAGATAGAAGTGTTCTGATTTTGTCTTTAGATTTACTTCTTCTACATCCGCAAAGTTTGCAAGGATCGAGTATCTACTGCCCGATTTGTCTGTCTCTTGTTCCTCCAAGATTCTATTTCTTCTAGAAGCTTCCCATTCTTTAAACCATTTAGGCGGTTCTGATGCCTTTTTAGCAAGTGCGTCTGCCTTGGCTTTTATCTTAGCCAGCATCTCTTTGCCTTCTGGTGATATGGTCCAGTTCTTGAACCATTTGGGAATCTCTGATTCTTTCTTCTTTGCTTCTTTCTGAGCTAAGAAATCCTGGAACCAATTAGGAGGTGTGGAGCTATCTGAGGAGGGAGGGGAATTCGGAGTTCTGCAGTTTCGTGCAATGTGATTTGGCTTTCCACATTTGTAACAATTGAACGGCTGTTTAGGCCCATTCATAGCCTCATCAAGTGCGTGAAACTCATGCAAGGAATAGGTTTTTTTAGTCATTGTACCAGTTGTTTTCTGGAACCCGCTTTACTAATGACGTAAGAAGTTTGAAGGGCGAGTCGTAACGGCCCTTCCGGAAAAGGAATAATGAAGTGGTGGACGAGTCGTAACGGTCCACCCGAAAAGGAATGATGATTAAAGGGAGAGGGAAAAGGGAATACGTAAATGGAAATCTGAAGCGGTCCCCGATACTAATCAGATCTACCACGTACTTCAGGGTCAAAGGGTTCTTTATTCAACCCTTCTGACACTTCCCTATCTACTAACTAAAAGAAGTGTACGTAAACTACACCTTTGTTAAGTGAGAAAAACGCGGTGTGCTTCGTGTGTGTTACTTCTCAATCACCGACAAGGGTACAGGTCTAGGACAAGTTATCACTCTTCCAGCCGAAGCTTACAAGTGCGAGTCTCACTAGAATCCCGTATCTAAATCCTCTTGGTAATGATGGTAAGACTATCCGCAGATGCGACAGTTCTACTAAACTTAACGGAAAGGTACTACGTGCGTACGAAGGAAAAGGTAATCGTAAAAAGGAAACTATAGTAACGTGAAGCAGGCAGGGTTTTGGGCCAGCACTTCAAGTTGCAGTGAGACGCCTAATGTCGTCAACACCTCCGTATACTGGCGGCTGCAATGTAAGGCAGGGCCTGGTATAGGACTACTAACTACAAAAGACTATTGGTAGAAAACGCTCAAGTGGGCAAAGGAAAGGGTTTCAAAGAAAAGGGTCGCGGTTGTTTAGACCGGGCAAGGTAAAATGTGTGATGATGTTAGACGTATGTTTTGCGCAGTTATGCAGCTAAAAGACACGTGTAACGACGAGTAAAGATGATCGTTTGAATCGTTGGTTAACCTAATGGTCTACCAAGTATTCAAAGGATATAGTGATGAATGCGAGCGGTATGCAAAGAGTCGGAGTCTCCTATAGTTCAAACCTAATGTCACAACCCAAATAACGAATAAATGCTTGGGCAGAGACTAGGACTCGATCTAAGGTTATCGTACAAAGAGAGAGGAGCAAGTACGTCTTGGATTGCTACAGTTGTAGATACAAGAGGTTTGAACTAAGGAACTATCTACCAAGACATGCTAACTATATACAACTATTGAAACAGAGATTGAAACTGAGTTCTAACTACTAGCCAATCATAAAATAGAAAAGGGAATCGTACCATAGAACATCGTAGAATATTAAAGAAGTATCACGTGACCATATCTTATCTTATTGTATCTTATCTAATCTAATCACTGTCAAAGAACTCGTCTTCTTCATCAGTCACATCGAAGACACGTGTCGTGGGCGCCAATGGAATCTCTGAACTGGTAGATGCTTTCGGGGTAGGATTAGGGTTAATCTTAGGCGCTGTGTATTGGCGCTTAGGAAGATTCAGGAAAGAATAATGGTTCGTTAAAGGTACTCGTGACATTGCCAATAAATGGAACACTTTCGTTAAAAAACAAGTCGAACTTCATAATGCAGGTATGTTCTACTTTTATCTGTTTTTTCCTGCCATCTCAACGTATCACTACAGCATTACCGGCTGGCGAGAAGCGTCACAAGGCATGTGAGCTCATGTCCGAAATTCGCGCACATTGGCAGGAGTTGGATGAAGATCAACGCACCATCGAAACTCACGATGTCATTGAAATCCTTACTGAGCGTCGTGAAATGAAAGAATTAGCCACTCACAACACCATGGTTCACGCATTCAATGATGCTCAGAGGACCCTCGAGAAGATAGATCGCGAGGTAAGGTTTATTTCATATAGCGAGATTTATATTACTGATGATTATATCTAGTTGACAGCTTTACATAGTTGTACTGGTGTTGAATTCATCTTGCTTGGTGTACGAGGAGATACAGAACATTGGAATCAGCCCCATGTTTTCCACACCGCTCGTGCAGCTGAATTCTTCGATTGTTGCTTCAAGACTTCAATCGGCACACTCGCATTTCGCTTTGAAGGCTATTGTATTGCAGGTGTACAAGGTATGAATACGGTATATGTCTAATCTATCTTTCTGACTTCAACTACAACAGGCCTTGCAAAGACTCACCTGGATGAAGTCCTCGACTTGAAGAAGAAGCTAAGTGAATTGATATTACAAAAGCTTCGTGAGTGCACCATCTTTATCCTCCTCCGACTCATTTTCATGTTTGGCTTGTTTGTTTGTTGTCGCAGAGGCTGCAGCGGCACCTGCACATGCACAGCGCATGTATTATACTAACTTTGATACCAACATTACAGCAAAGTACCGCGTAGTACTTGAGAAGTGGCCGCTGTCGAAGTTCTGCTGCCCTGGTGACATAAGTTCACGAAATGAACTTCATGTCTTGTATCATGCCTGGCATACTAATACTACTTGCTTTAGGCGCCTTTCAGATGGCGAGTTCGAGGATTGGGAGAATGGGAGGTTTGATGATAGGATGGCTGAGATGTTGAGGGATGATGAAAACGTTACTTCTGCTCCTCCCACACAGTCGCCTTCCCCCCCTTCGACAGAGACACCTACTATGTCAACATTGGATCTTTCAGAAATGCAGAGTGGAAAGTGGCCTGCGGACGACCTCAATGGTGTGTTCTCTGTCTCAGGAGAAGCAATGCCAGTCCAGAAGAGGGCACGGAAAGAGCGCTCGGACAAGGGAAAGAAGCGCGGCCCCAGGAAACGCAACTCTGCATCCACATCTATCCCCTCCTCAGATCCTTCTGCCACCCTTACGTAGTCTCTTGTGCGAAATCTTGTGCATTACTTTGTAGAATAGCTCTGCCGTTCAGCACCTTCACACTGGAGCTTAGACTTTGGGTACATATATTTCATATATTATATTTCGCTCTGTTGTCATATATCTACACCTCAATACTACTGCTAATGAATTCAGAAACATACAAGACATAATAATTAAAAAGGTCCTGAAAATCTGGTGAGATTTGAGTGAGGTACTCGTGCTCACTGTCGAGAACAGTGAGCACGAAGGTTTTCGGATGTTGCCGACGATGAGCAGCAAATGGTTACCATATTTGGTATGTTTGCGCTCGTTGGCATTCGGTAACATTTGCTGGTGGATGTTGCCGGTGTGGGACCTGGGTGTGATTTCCCGAAGTGTAAATATTCAGCATTATTACACTATTTACTGGCAGTGTAGAGGATTTGCGTAATCTATTCTAATTAGAATGGCGAGTCCCTGGGAGTATGGCATTCTTATTAAGGCCATATTATGTGATGTTGAGGTGGAATTAACAAATCGCTTATTGTTCACCATACATATGCATGTGTCCCTGATTACATAGAACAACCGAATGCCTTCAAAATTTTCACTTGAGACCTCGTCTCTCTAATTCGGTGCTCATGTGTATCTCTATTGAACCTACAATATATCTCGCCCACCGCGGCAGTTGAACACTATCCATGCAAGCATATCTCTTTCCCAGTTTCGACAACCAAAACCGTTACCTCTCCTGGTCGCTGAAATAGCACGCACTTGATTCCTGCAACTGCTGTGGCATCACCCTCCAAGCGCCTCAAAATGCCTTAAGCTCGCGGTACTGATGTGAGCCCCAGCAATTAGTCGCATCTCACTGATTGCTACATGTATTCTCTCCTTGATGCGTTCATATATCTAGATCTATGGTCGACCTTGTGTTGCAATTTTGTCCAGATTGTTGGCCAGGAGTCCATGATATCATGAGGGCACACGACAAGCAAAGCAACTTGCTGTAGCTTCGAGGCTCGAATGAGTGACATGGGATCCTTGTCGTGCCAGAGTGGCATGTAGTGTTCATGAAATTATCTGTGAGTGCCAACGCTAGCACTATCAGGTCCATATGATGATGACGTTTTCGCGATTCTGCCGCTATTCTGGTGATCAGCTTCCTCTTCGGTCGCTTCTATGCTGATAATGGCTCTTATACTCATCGCACAATAATGCAAAGTAGAATCTACAGATATAATTATCAGTGGGACTCAAGTTTTAGATCAACTGCAGGCAGCCAATACGAATATGACCTTGCACTCGCTTCCTGGTAACCACTAGAACGAAACGGGCAATCATTTGTACACATCAATAATGCGCTGCTCGACTGTCGACATTACTGCGACACTAGTATACAAGAGCAAAGGATATGCCCAATGTATATTCCCTCCTTCAAACCCAGGTCTGCTAGTTCGTCTAGTTTGAGCAGTGAGATCAATGGTGAGATGCCTAGCTAGCGCTGGACTGACTGATTCCATGAGCAACGGTGGCGGAAGCTTCCAACTCAGAAGGGCTGCATCATGCGCATCTGATTTCAGATACTCAATTCATTATGATGAGATACACATCATGATATGTTACAGCTTTTTCGCATCCAGCCTTCAAACAGTCAGGTACAGCTGTTGCAACCTGTCATTGGCATCAACCACATACCAGTGATCAAGTACGAATTTTGTGGTCCTCCGAGTCGATGAACGAGCCGGAATTTGATAGATGGATTATTCAGTAGCTCTAACAAAGTCCTGGCGATCTTGATGAAACATACATAGGCTGAGCAGAATCTCGAACGCTCGAAGCAGGATCATACATTGAATGACGCAAGCTCAATTTCAGCAGGAGATCATCCTTGTCGCACAACGTGAAGATGTTATGCCAGATCATTGTTGTGCGACTTCAATCTTACCCACAAATCATCAGCCTGAGTGCACAACCACATCTGGCTCCGAGGTGATAAACTACAAAATTTAAATTTAAATTCAAGTCAAAATTGGATGTCCATATCGTGTAGGTATACAGTCACAAAATCTTAAATATCAAAGTCCTTGGCAACAAGTTTTGCGTGGCCATGACTGGATGTTACATGCAAAGTCGTCAAAAATACATTGATCAGCAAGGTGGGAAGACGCACAGTATCGATCATATGCCAATATGCACGAACAATATGCGCTGGTCCAAAGGTATGTCTTGGTCAGAACCTAGCGAATACACCGCTCGGTGCAACGCCCGGGCAGCTCGTTTGGAGTTCATCGTGCCATCCCCGCAAAAGTTTTCATAGAATGCCTTGACCAAGCGCTCCACCGTACTATCATTGACCTTCCATAATGTTCCAATAACGCTCTTGACACCGGCAAACTGCAGGCCAGCCGCTAGGTGTATCACTTCATCAGGAGTATTGCGGTCACCCACTGCGGTGTCGCAGGCAGAAAGAAACGCAAATTGATGCCGAGACAGATCTGTTTGTGTGATGTCTAGGAGCGAAAGCGGCTCGTCGCGCATAAGAAAGGCCGACTTGAAGGGTTCGGCAATGTTCTGTGTCCCATGACACGCAAGATGGAGCCAACTATTGTCTCGCAATGCGCACAGTGCTCTCGATTTCGTGGCATCAACACTGGTGATCTTAGAGAACGAAACAGTTGGGGGAGGGGGCAAAAGGTTTCGCACCAATTCCAGTTCAGGCTCCACAGAATCCAAAGTGAATGAGGCACCGGCTGGGTGATCCTGACCAACGGCAACAAACGGTACTGAAGGGGACCTTTCATTACTTCTGCGAGCCTTGATCAGCGCGGTGAGCGATGGCGTGTATGAAGAGATGTAGAGGTGTGAAAGGAACCGTCCTTGTTGCCTGTACTCGCCAGTGGCGTGCAACGGCAAGAAATTGAAGACAGATGTCGGGCACCACCATATTCAAGATCCTCGTGGTGCAATTCCGTCCAGATTCTCAACCACCGGGGCGGACGACGTCATCCCACAACTCCGTCAAGGCTTTTTTGAGCGCTGGACTATCTGTGCGATGGAGTTTGTCCACCAATATCTGGAGCTTCTCAATGCTGGTAGAGAGTTGGATGCTGATCGGAGTTTGCTTGTGTGAGATGATGATGACATAGCAAGATGACTTGCTTCCAATGAGCACGATGATGGGCCCTTCACGAGCTGCTTCTTGAAGATCGGAGAATAAGGGGGGGAGGAGGAAGCGAGAGAAGCCCTCGATGTTCCGGATCTCTTCTACAGCACTTTTCCACTCCTTCACTAGACGTCTGTACCGGGTTTCTTCTGCGTCTACGCTGACTCTTGACGTTGCGTCTGGATGACTCGCAGGAGGTTTATCAAGGAGGGAGCTAAGGTCTCTGAATCTCTTCAAGAGGGTCGCTGCATGATCACCGCGTGTCTGGAGACCGTCAAGGGGCATGCGTAGTCGTGTCATCTGGGTCCAGATGACAGTCCTGCCTTGCTCCAACAACTCAACAGCACGACACACGTCACCGCTACGAAGAGCACACGATGCAGCATCAACGGCAAGTGTACTTGGGAAGTCCTTCATGACGTTGTGTCGAGATGAAACTGAAGCCGTCGTAGACATGTAAGTGTCCATAAGTTGCATGGCAGTCGCATAAGCCTCCAGTTGAGTAGCATGTCTGTATTCATCAGCATGGTGAACCCAGTCTAGACTAATCCGCAGGCGGAATAGCAAGCCTCCAGAGACAATATTCGCTGCTGCTTTGAGGTGATTTGTAGCAACATTGAGACCGTCCGTATCTTCGCCTGCCTCAATGTCGTCAAGCGCTGAACGATAGAACGATAGATAGGCATAAGCAAGCGATACATGGACTGATGCTTGACGAGGATCATGTTGCCTCAGGAGAATCAATGCACAACGGAGGTTTTCTTGTGACTCGTTCAGGTCTTCTCTGTTACCTTGGTGGTCAAAGCGGGAGGTGAGTTGATTCGCGAGGTTGATAAATGACATAGACCGATCTGTGTGACCGACAGGGCGCAAGGCCAGCGCTTCCCTGTGAAGTGCAATAGCCTTATCCAAGTCTTCTTCGTTGCCTCGGTGCTCAAAGCGGGAGGAGAGACGAATCGCGAGGTTGTTTAATGACTTGGACCGATCTGTGTGACCGACGGGGCGCAAAGCCAGCGCTTCCGTATGAAGTGCGATAGCCTCATCCAAGTCTTCTTCGTTGCCGCGGTGCTTGAAGCGGGAGGAGAGATCATTCGCGAGGTTATTTAATAACATGGACCGATCTGGGTGACCGGCGAGGCACAAGGCCAGCGCTTCCGTATGAAGTGCGATAGCCTGATCCAAGTCTTCTTCGTTGCCTCGGTGCTCAAAGCGGGAGGAGAGACGAATCGCGAGGTTATTTAATGATGTGGACTGATCTGGGTGACCGGCGGGGCACAAGGCCAGCGCTTCCGTATGAAGTGCGATAGCCTGATCCAAGTCTTCTTCGTTGCCTCGGTGCTTAAAGCGGGAGAAGAGTTCACCCGCGAGGTTATTCAATGACGTGGACCGATCTGTGTGACCGACGGGGCACAAAGCCAGCGCTTCCGTATGAAGTGCGATAGCCTGATCCAAGTCTTCTTCGTTGCCTCGGTGCTCAAAACGGGAGAAGAGTTCATTCGCGAGGTTATTTAATGAATTAGACCGATCTGTGTGACCGGCGGGGCACAAGGCCAGCGCTTCCCTATGAAGTGCAATGGACTCATCCAAGTCTTCGTCGTTCCCTCGGTGCTCAAAACGGGAGGAGAGATCATTCGCGAGGTTATTTAATGACATGGACCGATCTGTGTGACCGGCGGGGCACAAGGCCAGCGCTTCCGTATGAAGTGCGATAGCCTGATCCAAGTCTTCTTCGTTGCCTCGGTGCTCAAAGCGGGAGGAGAGACGAATCGCGAGGTTATTTAATGACATGGACCGATCTATGTGACCGACGGGGCGCAAGGCCAGCGCTTCCGTATGAAGTGCGATGGCCTCATCCAAGTCTTCTTCGTTGCCTCGGTGCTCGAAGCGGGAGAAGAGTTCACCCGCGAGGTTATTCAATGACGTGGACCGATCTGTGTGACCGACGGGGCGCAAGGCCAGCGCTTCCGTATGAAGTGCGATGGCCTCATCCAAGTCTTCTTCGTTGCCTCGGTGCTCAAAGCGGGAGGAGAGTCCAGTCGCGAGGTTATTCAATGACATAGACCGACCAGTGTGACCGACGGGGCGCAAAGCCAGCGCTTCCGTATGAAGTGCGATAGCTTCATCCAAGTCTTCTTCGTTGCCTCGGTGCTCAAAGCGGGAGGAGAGAAGAACCGCGAGGTTGTTTAATGACTTGGACCGATCTGTGTGACCGGCGGGGCACAAGGCCAGCGCTTCCCTGTCAAGTGCGATAGCCTCATCCAAGTCTTCTTCGTTGCCTCGGTGCTCAAAACGGGAGAAGAGTTCATTCGCGAGGTTATTTAATGAATTAGACCGATCTGTGTGACCGGCGGGGCACAAGGTCAGCGCTTCCCTGTCAAGTGCGATAGCCTCATCCAAGTCTTCTTCGTTGCCTCGGTGCTGGAAGCGAGTTTCCAGCATGAGCGCCAAATTACTTAGCAACTGCGCTCGACAAGCATGCCTGGTGTTGCAGTACACCAGTGCGTCAACATGAAGGAATATCACTTCATCTAATTCATGGGGTTCATCTCTCTGCAAACACCGCTCTGCTCGATCAACAAGTTGATCCAGCGATAAAGGATGCACGGATGCTGCCCGCTGCTCCCGCTCAAAATCATTTACGTCAATGTTTCCGACAAAATGCAGAGCAGATGTTTTAATTGTAACCAAAGCTGCTCTGTAAATGTGGCTGTTGAAGTGGCAAACATCGATGACTTCGCTCAGCAAATCTTTAGCTGTGTCGGCATCTGTTTGAAAGCCGTGTTTCGCGAAGCGAGAGAGCAGAGAAATGGCGAGATGGAGTTGAGTGGTAGGTCGGTCTGGATGACCCATGGGACGCGAATCAAGGGCATCTTGAAAAAGAGAGATAGGAATGTCGATGTTGAGGTATATCCCATTAGCTTGGCAGCTAAGGAACTTTGCGGTGGCTAGATTGAAGAGTGCTGCAGGGCGGTAGGGATGGTCCACGGGACATAGATCCAACGCGCGTTCAAAGTGGTTTATGGATCGGTCGAGATCCCCACTGTTCTGCGTCCTGCGGTATCGTACGAGAAGACGATGTCCGGCATCAGTCTCTAGCGCTAACGAATCCATATCGCGTGATGTAACCTACATGTTACACGTCTCAGCATCAGAGTGCGCAACTCCATCAATCACTCACGGTAGTAAGGGGGCAGAGACCTGCGATATCATTTTGATCAGGCAGTCGCTGCTCCACTGACATGAACAGTGAAGTACAAGCGGATACGACTTCCTCCTCCTTTGACTCAAAGATTATGGCTACGATACTCGTTAGCATCCATCAGGTGTTACTTGCAATAGACAATACTGACAAAGCGATTTTTCGCTGCGATCCAGTAGTTCTCCGACAGAGATCTCAAGCGTGCGCAGGAGTTCCCCGTGACAAACCATGGGACCCATTTCATATGAGGCATACAAGCTGACCTGAACTTTAGTAGATGGCTCGCATGGCCTCGAATTCTTTCTCAATACCTGCAGGACAGACGGGGTTAAGGATCACTCACAGAAGAATGTGCTCGTGCCATTCGATGAAAGCCTGATCCACCTGTACAGACTTACTGCTTGTCTGGTATTCAGCACTGTCAACCTTGACCACCACATGAAACCCAGCGGGAATCCGTCGGAGACCAAGGGTGAGATCAGTCGCGCGAATGGCTTGAAAATCGTCAATATATGCTAAACCTAGATTGATATCACATACTAGTAATGAGGGCTTGTTGCACTTCGCTGAAGGGTATCTCTCCCGGGTCCTGGGTGTGTCCTGGGCGGCTTGGCTCCTGACTAAAAAATACGCACATTGTTATGTATGTAGATGATCAGTGCTTCATATGCTCACTCGTCCTTTTTTTGCCTAAAGATGCGAGATTAATTCCATACATGTGCTGAACAACATGACAACTTACGACTGATGGTGTATTGAACTCTTCGTCTTGTTGTCGTTATCTTTGTCTGACGACTTACACTTATGCTTTCTCCCTTCCAAGGGCTCACTACCGGAAGTAGATTTCTCTCCTGGAGTTGGGGAAGTTTTGCGCGATGACGCTGAATGAAAGTTTGATTCTGAGTCTGATTCTGACGAGCTCGAAGATTCGAAGGTGACACGTCGTCGACGGGCCATAACGACGGCTGAGGGATGGACTAATACTTGAGAGTAAGACGTGGACTGGAAATCACGAAACTTCCTCAAGTATTATAGAGGAGGGAACCGGTGGCACAGCATGTACATAGCATCCACGATGAGTCCACAGGAAAGACTCGGAAGTGACTTGCAAAATACCGGGCCACCCACAGCAGTAGGCGTGAGATTTGTATACTTCCAGCAGATGCACGTTCTAGGGTGAGATATTAATTATGATAGGCAAAACGATAAGGCGGCGAGGCAATTTGCTTAGCCTATTGCGAAATATCGCGCCCTTAACAGGCCATCACCTACAGTTGCTGTCAGACAATGACATCGACGCATTGCGCGAGGTTATAACTGTGCATGTTGGGCTTTGTCCGCTACAAGGAGTACGGCAATCAGCACCAGTACCAGTGCTTGGCAAGGATCAATCGAACATATGTCAATTGACGACCCAGCGTATAAGGAGCCTGGAGCCTGTCGGTTGGCGTCCGGTACCGACTAATTTGGAAGTCCGATTGGTGCATACTCCGGTTAGACGGCGATCCTGCGGCGATTACTAAGCCACTGAGTTCAGTAAACCATTCTTTGCAGAAGTGACTGATATCCATCACCGTAAAATTTATAGAACCACTAGTGCATTAAAGACGTGGAAAGAGTACTGCCTAATACTGGATGGAAGTGCCGCGGCTCTCTGACCTGCGCTTCTTTTGAAGTCGATCGGGATCACCCATGTAGGGCGGCTTATCCCTCTGTGCCAGATCTCTGGGCGAATCGCATGCCATACCAGTACCTCGCCAAGGACCTTTGCAATAGACGTTTTATCTTATAACACGCATGACAGCCGACAGCATTGACTCGTGTACCCGTCAGCATCGAACGTTCGAACATTGAAACGATGCAAGCTCAAATTCAACAGGACATCATCGTGTATGTTCACTCGACTGTATTGTTTTAACACATAACGCGGGGCTTCGTATTTGGCTAATGACCAGTGGTCCCGTCTCAAATCTTCATAAGAACTGGATGTCATGGTGAGTGGGAGTGCATCCAACGCCCTTACTCAATTTCAGACACTCGACTATCACATTCATCGCATTTTGCGTCTTGCCACATGAGATGTTACGCTAGATCAGTGTTGCTGAACTCCACTCTTACTCAGATCATCAGCTCGAGTACACAGGAGCGGTCTCCTCTGGCTCTGGCGAGGCAACAAAGTTGAAAATAAAATTGAAGTCAAATTTGGGTGTGCATATCATGTAGGTATACGGTCTCCAAGTCTGGAATATCAAAGATGCTGGCAACAGCTTGCGCGTCACCATGACCGGATGCTACATGTAGACCTGTCAGAGATAAGAGAGAACTGAACTGACCGCGTATGTATAAGTGATTGACGGGGATCGTTTTGCGTCAATGCACGGTGTAGCTTCTCCAGTGACTCGTCAAGGTCTCCTGTTATGTTGGTGCTCAACGCAGGTGGATAGTCGATGCGCTAGGTCATTTAGTCTCATGGACTGATTGGCGTGACCGACCGGGCACAAGGCCAGCACCTCCTTGTGAAGTACGATAGCCTGATCCAAGGTCCTCGTCGTTGCCTTGGTGGTGAAAGCGAGAGCAAAGTTGAGCCGCGAGGTTATTGAATGTCATGGACCAATCTGGGTGAGCCACGAGGCGCAAAGCCAGCACTCCTGTCTAAATTGCGATAGCCGGATTCAAGTCTTTCAGTATCACAGTGAATCATAATGAAGAGATATCACTTTATGCAATGCACGCGGTTCATCTCTCTGCAAACACCACTCATTCGGCAATAACGGAAGCATAGATGCAGAGGGCCGCTTCTGCTCAAGATCATGTGCATCAATGCTTCCACCAAAATGTATGCAGGGCGGTAGGAATGGTCCATTAGACAGAGATCCGAGACGCGTTCAAAGTGCTTTATGGATTGGTTCGGATCCCTACTGTTCTGCATCCTGCGGTATTATGCGAGATCATATCCGTCATCCGTCTTCAGCGCTAACGCATCCATGTTGTGGGATCTAAGCTACACGTTATAGCTCTCAGCATCGAATTTCAGACTACATTGATTACTCACAGTAGTAAAGGAACAAAAAAGTGCGGCTTCGGTTTGATCAGAATTCGCTGCTCCACTGTCACGAACAGTGAAGTACAAGCGGATACGATTTCCTCCTGCTTCGACTGAAATACTACTGGCTGTTAATCGTTAGCATTCCTCAGGTGTTATCTACGATAGACAACACTGACGATAAGATTGTTCGCTGTGATCCAGTAATTCTCCGATAAAGATCTCAAATGTGAGTTCTCCATGACAGAGCATGGGACTCGGAGCATACACGCTAACCCGAACTTTGTAGGATAACTTGCGTGGCCTCGATTCTTTATCAGGACCTGCAGGACAGACGTGGTTAAGGACCACTTACAGAAGAATGCGCTCATGCCATTCTACGATAGCCATGTCTACGTTTACAGGCTTTTTGCTTGTCTGGTATTCAGCACCGCCAGCCTTGATCACCACATGACAGCCAGCGGGGATCCGTGAGTAACCAAGAACGAAATCAGTGAATGGCTTGAGAATCATCAATATGTGCTAAACGGAGATCGATATTTCATACCAGTGATGACGACTTGCTGCGTTCCATCGACGTGCGTCTCTACCGGGTCCTGGGTGTGTTCCGCGTGGCTAAACGAGTGTGGGAGGGTATCATCGAGCGTGCCCGACATGGAACCTGTCATGAAAAATCATGGGTACGACGTGCAGAGTAAAGGTAGCTGGCACATACCGTTGATGAGGACTTGTGGCAATCTACTGATCACAAAGATCGTCTCTCCCGGATCCTTGAGTTGATCTGGGTAGTGCAGCTCCTCACCTAAGCCTGGGAGTGTATCATCGAGCGGGTCTGGTACAGAGTCTGTCGTGAAATAAAAGAGGAGATTGATGACCAAATAATGTGTCGCTAGAAATGCAATGAAAAATCATGAGTACGTGCTAAATGAAAATAGATGACGCATACTATTGACGACTTGAACTTGTTGCGTTTCACTGATCGCGAGGTTTTTCTGACCTGTGTCCTGGAGGCGTTCTGGATGGGTTGGGCGCTCCTGAGGGTGGGGGTAGTTATTGAAACGGCCAGGGATGAATCTTGACAGACTGAAGGATGGATTCGAAATGTGCTGACAAGATTCTGAAAGATTATCGAGGAAACGACAGCGCTCATTTACACAGCTGGGTGGGGCAAATGTGTACAGCAGAGGTATGACCATGATCGAGCATGTGTCGGACTTTGAAATATGTCGCGGCATATTGGCCAGACTGGTCAATAAGTCCGAGCGGTGCGAGCGGTGTAGAGCTGTACGTGTCTGATGGTTCTGGATGTTTCAAAAAGAACTTGCTCAACTTGAAGCCTGCAACATCCACGGAAATTCGACACTGGATGTACTTGGAAGCTGTGAGGATACAGCTTATTGGCACTGCCCTTCTTCCACATTGTCTTTCTGCGACTTCTGTCTCGTAGTAACGTCAGTTATCATCCTGTAGAGCCTGCAACTGATGGGTAATTGTGACCTCTTTGAAGATCGTTCATTATCTAATACGTCTTAGCGCCGGTCAAAGATATATAATGGTCTACACTGCCCATGGTCTCAAGAACCTGCCCATCTGACTGCAACATCGTTGCGATGAGGTCCGAGTCACGGAAGTTTATGGACCTCCTTTACACCCCTACATACCAGTTCGTCAACTGGGATCCACTAACGGCGATCAATGTATGCACAAAGGCTCCACTTGTTTTCTATTGACCTGACAGGCACAGGTAGGCGACTATGGAATGGTCAACAAGGAGACTGGAGAATTCGAACGGGAAGGGAACCTTTACACATTGCAGAACGATGTCGATATCGACATGACGGACCCAGCACTACGCCCCATAGAAACGGAAGGGGACGACACATACATCGTTAAATCGTGGGGTGCCACCGTCGAGAACGTCGACACAACCAAAGAAGCGTGGGTGCTACTTACAATATCCGGTTTTTAGGTATATATCTGACTGCGTTACAGCACTGTGCCTGGTGCAGGGAATGTTGCTCTCAAAGTTGAGTTTGAGTCCGATGGTAGGAGGCGAGCAGCTATGATGGTCATGTACAAGGCAAAACACATCAGCATTCCCAACGATGAGCGCATCGTCAAGCTGATCAAGTCCAAACCTGATGTCCTCAAAGAGAAGTATGTAGTCACCCAAGTGACGTGTTGCGCAGCATATGTGATGTACATGTCTACCACTGGTAAGTCCGGCAAGTGTAAGTTCTTCTGCGCTGTTTACACTTTGCACAGAAGTCGAAAAATTTCCCGTGACACTTCATGTCAACGGGCCTATCGTACCGGCTGTCGATGCTGGAGGAGCAACGAGTTTCACCTGGTCTTCAGGAACCAACCATGGTGTTTACCGTGAGGGAAGCAAATCGGGCGCAAAATACATGCCCATCTATAAGCTAAAGGAGCCTCGCTCAAAGTTCTGGGTGCCTCTCAGTGAACGCGGAAATGAGAAAATTGACGATTCGATCGAGAAGTGAGTTGAAATCGCCTTGTGACTTTGTCTAATAACCCTTTTTGTAGATGGGTGGCTGTCGACCCACCTTGGGAACTCATCGACGATGATGGCGAAGAAGACCCATTTTATGATGCAGTACGTTCGCATTTTTTAAAAAAGAAAAGAAGAACTTTAATTGATCTGTTTCTCTTCAGGAGATGCATGGTGACTTCGGCGTTTTCAATGATGGCTATCCTGAGTAAGCATGACCCCTGCACAAACTTTGCATGTTTATAATATTTATCATAGTAATTATGATGATGACGACTACTGATCATTCGCGAATGCTGTTATCATTACCCCGACGGACGAATCGTGCCACTTTGTACATATACAAGCCACATTGCTGGAGAGGTATCAACATTCTTACGTGGACAGAGTTCCGTCTCTGACCAAATTTCGAAAGTTGGACAATTGTGTTAATATAGCTGAAGTGATCCATATATCAGGAGCAGCAGGCTAAAGTTGTAGAATTGAAATTCCCTCCCTCGAAATTTGATTTTTGTGCTTGCTAGCTGCATTTCATTTCCCCCTTGGTAAGTACCGGTGACTCTGAGACATGCCTGTATGGTAGCGTTCAATGATTCCAGCTAGTCAGTCCACTGTTGGCTATTACTACCGTTCTCGCATTGGCGGCGTGCTGATTGGGCTAGATCCACAAAGTTTGCTCACTGACATTATACTCACTGCGTCATTTGGTCGATGGTCACCTAAAGAATGAACTTCCCGATAACAACCGTGCAGACATTGTACACTTCATGGTGCGGTCCCGGCTTTCTGTCTGATATCTTTCCCTTAGCCGAGACAATAATTAGGTTATGCTCCACTCTGTGTTCGCCTCCTGGATGATTTGTCTGTTCTAGATCTACCGCTACCTTCCAGACTTTCATGTATATGACTTACTCCCCCAGACGCCATGCTGTCCCCATGAGCATCGACAATGGTATCAGTCGCCATGCCCGTCCGCTTCAGTATCGAAGCATACCGAGCCAATTGTCAAATTCTCATGATTGAAAATGATTATGATCAGCGAATCGCAAGTCTAAGTCTACGTAGTACCAAAGATAACGCGATATGATGAGATCCGAAATACCATCGAAACACTCACATTCTGATCCACAGGAAAGCAGCAGCAAGGCATGAGGATGGCGAGTATGGATCGAAGACTGTAAATCATAAGGCACTTACACCCTGTCAACATGCGAGCAGCGAAGCATGGGAATCATCAGCGCGACTCAAGGACTAAAACTGTCAAGGCACTCACGTAATGTCAACGGCCGTGTTGAGCTTCATAAACCACAATCGTACTAGTTGTCGTTATCAATGGACAACTACAATCAAGGAAGATTCATCAGAATGGATAAGTTGGAGCACCATTACCAGGGCACGATCAGGTTGAATCGATCTTTGAGATGTTGAAAGTGTCAAAATGATAGTTTTCATACTTGAGCATCCTAGATAGTTCATGTGCACAATAAGTTAATGTTCTAGATGATGTTGAACAAAATGTGATTTGCAACTCTGCGACTCACAATGGCACACTTAACGCAAAGCTGCATGTTTAATCGTTCATGTTGAAATCAAGCACAGCCGCAATTCTTCGCTGTCAAATGTGAGTGGTGTGTTCCAGTGAAGCGTTGCAGTTTGTATTCGGTCGATTCATATCTAGGACGGTCATTAACACGTCTATATCAGTATGTTCGTCGCCTGTGATGCTACATGAGTAGTCTCTAGTCTGATGATGATCTGCAAGGCGCCAAGAAAAGGATACCTACCGCCCTCCAGCACTATTACGCTCTCTTAGCCACGACCACCGCCAACGGCCATTCAATGTCTACTTCATCATGTCCTTCCACCACTCTCCCATCCTCCTGTTCGACACAGTCCTTAAGGTCTTTCCAGAACCGCACTGCAACATCTCCATGCGGGTTCTCCCCATCCGTGGGGTTGTGCTGACGAAACGTGTGCAATGCACTCCACGTATTAAAATACGATAGTAAGTCGTCCCATGTTATCTTCTTGCGCATGATAATAGAGCGTGGGGAAGGGAGAGATGGATAGTAGTCGCCTGCCATGCATCAGTGCAGTGTCAAGTAACAATAAGCCTAAGACAGACCTGTGAAGAAGACTCTCTCGAAATTACTGAACGCGCCAGGTACAATTTCATTGCCATCTGGCACCTCAATCAAGTGGCTATCTAAAATTGAACGGCCAGGTTGCTCCCAGTACGGGCCAATGCTGTTCAGTGGGTCCGTGCCTTCGACATAAGCGTTGATCCTTGGTGTGAGTGACGGATAGCGGGCGAAACGGAGCTGGGAATAACCCTAAGTAAAGCAAATATGAAGAGTTACTGAACAAGTAATGGCTCGGAGATGGGAACACATACCCAGAATACAACACTTCCATTCTTCCTCAGCACCCTTGCGAGCTCAGGCCACATTTTATTCCAATCGAACCAATGGCACGCCTGGGCTGAAACCATGCAGGCATCATGAATAAAGGGTAATTTCTAGTTCTAACACACGCACCAGAAATGACTAGATCCACACTGCTATCCTCCAAGAATGTTAGATTCTCTGCGCTCGCCTGTGTGTAGTCATATTGACCGGTATTCGTTGGCGTGTTCTTGAGGGTACTTTGAGCAATTTCGATCATCTTAGAACTTGGGTCGACACCAATGACGCTCTTAAAGGGTGTAAGCTCGACTGTTGCTTGACCTGAAATCCAGAATCATCAACAGTAGGTTAAGAGTTCAAGCCCTCCAAATTGAGTACAGCTGGAACTGACCTGTCCCACAACCGAGGTCGACTGCTCTATCCCATCTTGCACCCTTATTGAGCTCGTGGTACCGGAATATGAAGTCAAACAGGGACCTAGGGTAAGTCGGTCTGAAAGTCGCATAGATGGCACTGTCAAAGGAGGATTTAGCGAAAGTTGCCATCGCAGAGGTAACAAGTCAACGATAACTATTCTTGAGGAACAGAGAATATAAATACCCCAAAGAGCGTCTAATTGGTATTGAGATGATGGTCAAGGTAAATATGGTCGTCGGTGCTATCGGAAGTACTTATGCACAGGGACCACTTTGAGATAGAACTTGGAAGGGACGACTATCAAGGAGCTAAGACCTCGTCGGGCAGTCGGGGCTTAGGATTTTGTCGCATATTGTCCGGATCATGAACTTATGTTTACCGTTTGATTACCGTGACAAGAAAGTAACATAACATCACGTGACTGGCGATGTAGGCTGTTTCAAAACCCAGAAACATAAAGAATACCAAGATTTCACAGTACATTCCTCACCATGACACCTCTCCCTCAGAAATCCTCGTCATATGTTCTAGTGGCAAAGAATTCTCTCTCGACCGAAAGAAGCATCGCCACGAATGACTCTCCAAGCCCTCATCAAATTCGGGAGTACTGTTAGGTTGCGCAACTCGAACCATGAATGTGAAGGGGGTGGAATTCTACTCGAACGATCATTGAGCATATGTTTCAGCTCAGCTGGTCAGATGTACGTACCTTGGCAAGAGCTTCAGGTGGAGGACTCTGAAGATGATCCCAATATCACATGAATCATTCAGTGAAGTTGTTCTAAGTACCGCCAGAGCACCCTCAGTAGATCTAAGCACTTCAGCAATTTCCATAGATCGAAGAACTGCAGGAAATGATTATACTTTGGTCCCCTCGCTACAAAATCCCAACTCTTTCGTGACATCAGTGTTTGTAAGTAAGAGTGCATTCAACGCCCTCGCGCGCTGACTATCAGGTTCATTGCAAATTATGTCTTGCCACATGAGGCGTTTTGCTAGATCAATGTTGTACAATTTCATTCTTACCCACAAATCAGTGCACCTTAGAAGCAATCATGTTTAGCTTCAGGACAACAAAGTAGAAAATTCGAATTCAAGTCGAAATTGGATGTACATATTGTGTAGGTTTTAAAGTCTGGAATATCGAAGTCCTTGGCAACAAGTTGCATGGGTCCATGAGTGGATGCTATCTGCGGAATCGTCAGATTATCCCAAGAATGCTTTAATCGGACGCACAAAATTGATCATATGCCAATATGCACGAACACTATGCGCTGGTCTAAGGGCATATCCGTGTTACAAGCCAACGACTGCACCGCTCGGTGTAGCGCTCGGGCAGCTCGTTTGGAATTCATCGTGCCATCCCCGCAAAAGTTTTTGTAGAATGCTTCGACTAAGCTCTGCACGGTACTATCGTTGACCTTCCACAATGTCCCAATGACGCTCTTGACCCCGGCAAACTGCAGGCCAGCCGCTAGGTGTATCACTTCGTCGGGAGTATCAGGGTCACCGACTGCGGTTTCACAGGCAGAAAGAAATGCAGATTCATGCTGAGACAGGTCCATTTGTATGATGTCGAGGAGCGAAAGCGGCTCGTCGCGCATAAGAAAGGCCGATTTGAAGGGTTCGTCAAATTTCTGTGTCCCGTGACACGCGAGATGGAGCCAAGTATTGTCTCGCAATGTGCACAGTGCTTTCGATTTAGTGGCATCAACACTGGTGATCTTGGAGAAGGAAACAGTTGGGGGAGGGGGCAAAAGGCTCCGCACCAATTCCAGCTCAGGCTCTACAGCATCCAAAGTGAATGAGGCACCGGCTGGGAAATCCTGACCAATGGCAACGAAGGGCACTGATGGGGACCTATCATGATTTCTGCGAGCCTTGATCAGCGCGGTGAGCGATGGCGTGTACGAAGAGGTGTACTGCTGCGAGAAGAACTTTCCCTTTGCCCTGTACTCGCCAGCAGCATGCAATGGCAAGAAATTGAAGTAAGACGTTGGACACCACCATATCCGGGAACCTTGTCGTGCAAATCCGTTCAGACTCTCGGCCACTGGGCAGACGACGTTGTCCCACAACTTTCTCAAAGCTTTTATCAACGCTGTTTGGTTCCCTTTAGGACCGGCCTCTTTTTGAACTGCCTGTTGGAGTGAGACCACCAATCGCACGAGTTTCTCAAAATTGGTAGGGAGTTGAATGCTAGTCGGAGGTTGCTTGTGCGGGATGATAATGGCATGGCATAACGACGTGGTTGCGATGAGCAAGATGATAGGCCCATCACGAGCTGCTTCTTGAAGATCGGAGAACAAGGGGGGGAGGAGGAAGCGAGAGAAGCCCTCGATTTTCCGGATCTCTTCTACAGTTTGATTCCAGTCCACCACTAGACGTCTGTACCGGGTTTCTTCTGCTTCCACATTGGTTATTGGAGTCTCTTCTGGATGGCTCGTAAAAGGTTTATCAAGGAGGGAGCTAAGGTCTCTGAATCTCTTCATCAGGGTTACTGCATGATCACCACAAGTCTCGAGGTCATCAAGAGGCATACGAAGTCGTGTCATCTGGGTCCAGATGATGGTCCTGCCTTGCTCCAACAACTCAACAGCATGAAACACGTCACCACTACGAAGAGCACATGATGCGGCATCCATGGCAAGTGTACCTGGAAAGTCTTGCATGGCGCTCTGACGCGACGATACCGAAGCTGTAGCAGACATGTAAGCGTCCAGGAGTCGCATAGAAGTCGTATATGCCTCCAGTTCAGTAACATGTAAATGTTGACGGGCAACCCTAACCCAGTGGAGACTTGCTCGCAGGCGGGATAACAAGCCTCCAGAGACAACATTTACTGCCACCCTGAGATGATGTATAGCACTATCGAGACTGTCCGTGTCTTCACTCGCGCCAGTATCACCGAGCCCTGAAACATGGAGTAACACATACACATGAGCTAGCGACTCATGGATCACTAATTGATGAGGATCATATTGCGTCAACAGAGTCAATGCACATTGTAGGTTTTCTCGTGACTCGTCGAGGTCTTCTCTGTTGTGCTGGCACTCAAAGCGCGTGGAGAGTTGAGCTGCAAGGTTATTTAACGACATGAACCGATATGTGTGCCCGACTGGCCACAAAGCCAGCGCTTCCCTGTAAAGTGAAATAGCCTGATCCAAGTCTTCGTCGTCGTTTCGGTGGCGAAAGCGGGTGGAGAGTTGATTTGCAAGGTTATTTAATGACAGGGACCGATGTGTGTGACCGATCGGGCGCAAGGCCAGCACTTCCCTGTGAAGTGCAATAGCCTGATCCAAATCTTCGTCGTTGCCTCGGAGGTCAAAACGGGTGGACAACTGAGTTGCGAGGTTACTTAATGACATGGACCGATCTGCATGACCGACTGGGTACAAGGCTAGGGCTTCCCCTTGAAGTGTGATAGCCTGATCTAAGTCTTCCTTGATGCCTCGGTGGCGAAAGCGAGTGAAGAGTTCAGCTGAGAGATTATTTAATGACGCAGACCGATCTGCGTGACCGACCGGGCGCAAGGTAAGCGCTTCCCTGTAAAGTGCAATAGCTTGATCCAAATCTTCATCGTCGCCTCGGTGCTCAAATAGGGAGGAGTGTAGAGCCGCACAGTTATTTAATGACATGGACCGATCTGAGTGACCAACTGGGTACAAAGCCAGCGCTTCCGTATGAAGTGCAATAGCCTCATCCAAGTCCTCGTCATTACCGCGGTGGTCAAATCGGGTGGAGAGTTGATTCGCGAGGTCATTCAATGACATAGGCCGATCTGTGTGACCGACCGGGCTTAAAGCTAGTGCTTCCCTGTGAAGTGCGATGGCCTGATCCAAGTCTTCATCATTGCCTCGGTAGCGAAAGCGGAAGGAGAGTTGAGCCGCGAGGTTATTCAATGACATGGACCGATCTTCATGACCGACCGGGCACAAAGCCAGCGCTTCCCTTTGACGTGCGATAGCCTCATCCAAGTCTTCGTCATTGCCTCGGGACTCAAAACGGGCGCAGAGTTGTTTTGCAAGGTTATTGAATAATGTAGACAGTTGTGCGTGGCCGACCGGGCACAGGGCCAGCGCTTCCATCTGAAGTGCGATAGCCTCATCTAAGTCTTCGTCGTTACCTCGGTAGTCAAAGCAGGTGGAAAGTGTATTCGCGAGGTTATTTAATGACGTAGACCGATCTGCGTGACCAATCGGGCGCAAAGCTAGCGCTTCCCTGTAAAGTGCAATGGCCAAATTCAAGTCGTCGTCGTCACCTCGGTGGTCAAAGCGGGTGGAGAGTTGTTTTGCAAGGTTATTTAATAACGTGGACCGATTTGCGTGACCGATCGGACATAAGGCCAGCGCTTCACTGAGGAGTGCGATAGCCTGATTCAAGTCTTCGTCGTCGCCTCGATGATCAAAGCGGGTGGAGAGTTGATTTGCGAGGTTATTTAATGGCATGGACCGATCTGCGTGACCGACTGGGTACAAGGCTAGCGCTTCCCCCTGAAGTGCGATAGCCCGATCCAAGTCTTTGTCGTTGCCTTGGCGCCCGAAGCGAGTATGTAGCATCAGAGCCAGACTACATTGCAATTGCCCTCGGCAAGCATGCCCCTTGTTGTAGTATCCCAGGGCATCATCAAGAAGGGATATCACTTCCTCTAAGGCATGGGGTTCATCTCTCTGCAAACACTGCTCTGCTTGATCGGCAAGTTCATCCGGTGATAACGGAAGCGTGGATATGGTGGGCCGGTCCTCCCCAAGATCATGTGTATCAATGCCTCCAGCGGAATGCAGAGCGGAAACTTCGATTGCAATCAGAGCTGCTCTGTGGATGTGGCTGTTGGAGTGGCAGACCTCGAGGATTTCGCTTAACACCTCTTTAGCTGTGTCGACATCTGTTTGAAACCCACTTTTTGCGAAGCGAGACAACAGAGTCATGGCAAGATGGAGTTGGGTGATGGGTCGGTCTGGATGACCAGTGGGACGCAAATCAAGTGCGTCTTGAAAAAGAGCGATGGGGATGTCGAGGTCAAGGTATGTTCCATTAGCTTGGCAACTAATAAATTTTGCGGTGGCTAGATTGAATAGCGCTGCAGGGTGGTAGGGATGGTCCAGGGGACAGAGATTCGAGGCGCGTTCAAAATGGTTTATAGATTGATCGAGATCCCCGCTGTTCTGCGTTCTGCGGTACTGTGCGAGTAGACGATGTCCGTCATCCGTCATTAGTGCTAACTCATCCATATCATGGGATATAAGCTATATGTTACAACTCTCAGCATCAGAATACCTGATTGCATTGATCACTCACGGTAGTAAGGGAGCAAAGAACGGTGTCGTTATTTTGATCAGAAAGTCGTTGTTCCACCGTCATGAATAGTGAAGTACAAGTGGATAAGGCTTCTTCTGGCTCAAAGATCGTGGCTGTGATACTTGTTAGCATCTGGCAGGCGCTATTTGCAACAGACAATACTGACGATGTGGTGTTTCGCTACGATCCAGTAATCCCCCAACAGAGGTCTCAAACGTGCGCAGGAGTTCGCCGTGACAGACCATGGGGCCTAATTCAAATGAGGCATACACGCTGACTCGAACTTTAGAAGATGGTTCGCTCGGCCTCGAGTCTCTCTCAATACCTGCAGGACAGATGGAAACAAGGACGACTTACAGAAGAATGCGTTCATGCCATTCAATGATAGCCTTGTCTACATGTGCAGGTTGGTTGCTTGTCTGGTATTCAACACCATCAGCCTTGACTACCGCATGAAAGCCAACGGGGATCCGTTGGAGACCAAGAGTGAGATCAGTAGCACGAATGGCTTGAAAATCATTGATTTGTGCTACATGGAGATTATCAATAAGTGCTAAACGGAGATTGATATTACATACCAGTAATGACGACTCGTTGCACGTTCGAAAGGTGTACCTCTCCCGCGCCCTGGGCAGGTTCTGAGTGGCTAGACTCCTCACCTAATGCTGGGACAATATCATCGAGTAGGTTCAACACGGAATCTGCCACGAGGAATGATGAGGATTACGTGCTAAGTGAAGGTAGATGGCACATACTATTGGTGATCATGATATTTGTCTCTCCCGGATCCAGGGCTTGGAGGGTATTATCAAGCGGATCTGGCATTGAGTCTGTCGCGAAACATAACAGGAGAGTGAGGACAAAATAGAGTGTCGCCAGAATTGCTTTGGAAAATGCATCAGTACTATAGTACGTACTAAATGAAGATAGGTGTTACACATACTAGTGACGACAAGTGGTAGGATTTCACTGATCATGAGGGGTTTTCTGTCCTGCGTCCTTGGGGTAGCTCGGGCCCTCTCCCGAGGGTGGAGAGTAATCATTGAAATGGCCAGGGACGAACGTTGACATATGACTGAGGGATGGATTCAAACTAACACTTGAGAACAAGGTAAGCGCTGGGGGTCACGAAACACCGCAGTACCTGTAAAGTCTTGAAGGATTAAAAGGAGGGAACCACGTGCACAGCATGTACATGGGTGTGGCGCCAATGAGTCAACAGGACAGAAGCGACTCCCAGAATATCGAGCCACCCATAGCCTCGTTTACAACGGGCATCACGAGATATGGTGTGATATCACTGATTAAAATAGCCAAAACGAGAAGGTTGGGAGGCCGAAGAAGAGCTACTGGGCATTCCACAGAATTTACACTTTCGCGAGAATTCGCATAGCAGGCTAATGCGAAGCACTGCGCACCTGAGGCCTGAATAGAATGTCGTATCGAAGTACAACTTTAGTGATAAAAATAGCATAGCTGCAGCGTTCAAAAAAAAATTAGTCTGAGCAGTACTCACCATGCGCGATATCCTCAACCGTGGATTTAAAAGAAAAATTGGGCTATCGATATATTGGAGGCCTGATAGTAAATGCTCTCCCCAGAATATGTCTGATATTTTTCAAAGAAAGGATTCATACGTCCTAGTAGATGACTTGCAGTACTGCGGTATTACATAATAATGACTCCGCTGCCCCGATGGGAAAATGCGCAACTGTCCACTTGACTTTTGATTAACGGCAAATTGACAAGTCGCCTATCGTTCACCATACTGCATGCGTCCTCACATTCTGATTTGAACAACCAATAGGCTTCAAAAGTTTTACTTGAGACGTCATTTCTCTAATTTAGTGTGTATCTCTATTGAAACTTCAATATATCTCGCCCGCCGTGGCAGTTGAACACTATCCATGCAAGCATCTCTCTTTCCCGGTTTCGACAATCAAAACCGTTGCCTCTCCCGGGCCCTGGTCGCTGAAATAGCACATAATTCCTGCTACTGCTGTGCATCACCCTCTGAGCGCCTCAAAATGCCTTGAGCTCGCGGTACTGATGTGAGCCCCAGCAATAAGTCGCATCTCACTGATTGCTACATGTATTCTCTCCTTGATGCATTCATATATCTAGATCTACGGTCAACCTTGTGTTGCAATTTGCCCCAGATTGTTGGCCAGCAGTCCACGATATCGTGAGGGCACACGACAAGCAAAACAACTTGCTGTGGCTTCGAGGCTCGAGCAAGCGACGCAGTGGGATCCTTGTCATGCCAGAGCAGCATGCACAGTGTTCGTGAAATTATTTGTGAGTACCAGCGCTAGCACTATCACGTCCATATTATGATCACGTTTTTGCGACTGTGCTGCTATTCTGGTGATCAAGCTTCTTCGGTCACTTTTATGCTGATAATGGCTCTTGTACTCATCGCACAATAATGCACAACAGATTCTACAGATATAATTATTGGCCGGGCTTAAGCTTTAGATCCACTGCAGGTGCCAATATGAATATGTCCTTGCACTCGCCACCTGGTAACCACTAGAACGAAACGGCATGCAATCATTTGTATGCATCAATAATGAGTTCGCTGCTCGACTGTCGACGTCAAGCGACACTAGTATACAAGAATAATGGCTCGGACTTAGCAAAGGATATGCCCAATGTATATTCCCTCCTTTAAAGTTCGAACCCAGGTTTATCAGTTTGTCTAGTTTAAGCAGTGTGATCAATGGTGAGATGCCCAGCTAGCGCTGGACTGACTGATTCCATGAGCAACGGTGACGGAAGGTTCCAACTCAGAAGGACTGCACCATGCGCATCTAATTTCAGATTCTCAATTCATTATGAGTTACACACATGTTACAGCTTTTATGCATCCAGCCTTCAAACTAGTGATGCGGAGGTTCGGTTCTGAACCGCGGTTCGAACCGGACCTTTCGTGGACTGGACCACGGTCCAGTTCAACGTTCAGAGTATAGGCTGAACTGGACCGATGGTCCAGTCCAGCGTTCAGCATTCCTTGAACGCGTTGAACGCGTCCGAACGCGTCCGAACCTTTTTGAACTGCTTCCATTTTAGGCTACTCACACATACGAGATGACATCACCCACACATGCAATACACTGAACATGACATGATTACTCGCGACTTTTTCGCTTGGAATCCGATTCACAAGGACCATGCCACACTGGCAAGGTCCGTGAAGGTTTGTTTGCCTACCACTAACCCAAACATTACAAAGGAAGAACCTGATAAGGTATGGAGACTTTGGTTAATTTGGTTTAGTGCTAATGTATTTGTTAATGGGTCGTTTTTTTTCTAGGGTAGCTACATGAATTGTTCGGCACTCATGAACTCGATGGAAGTTAAAATGGATCAAATTCAAGGTAAGCTCAACTCTCTTCAAGCTTTCCCCCTCACAACATGGCTGACCAGTGTGGTCTGGGTGCAGATGGAACTCTCCTCGACGCCAGTCAAATCCGATGGTACAACGATCCCGACGACGATACTCCACTGCCTGTGCTTCCCGCTCAGGCACGTCGCTCGACTCGTATCCCACGCCCTGCACCCAAGCTTGTTGACCCCAACAACGCTGTCTTGCGCAAACGCAAGGCTAGCAGGTCAGTGGTCACGAGTGAGGGCTCTGAGGGGGAAAGTGACTGTGAAGGAGACCAGGATAACGGGGTAACTACGGATGCAGCTACTGACATGGATCATGAGACAGATATCGACGGCATCACCCCCTCCAAGTCTGCTTCACAGTAGTGTACCAGTACTCCTTACTACTAGCTATAGTACAATCGAGTATATTTACAATGCGTTCGATGTTCGAACGCTGAACTGGACGTGAACCGGACGTGAGGTCTGGTTCAGCGTTCGCAAAATTTGTTGCTGAACCGGACCAAACCGGACTTCCGCAACACTACTTCAAACAGTCAGGTGCAGCTGTTGCAACCTGTCATCCACATGCCAGTGATCAAGCTCGAATTCTATGGTTCTCTAAGTCAATGAACTAGCACACACCTGTTGTGCCTTCGGCACAGGAAGCAAAAAAGAGCACTTCACGCTCTTTTTTGGCTTCCTGGCCATCCCACCTTTGGGTGTTTCAATAATTATTATAGGTTTTGAAATAAATTATATATATTGTATTTGTTGAGTCAAGGTTAAGTCCAAATTTAATTACACTTGGCATTTCACAAATTAAGACTAACTATAAGACAAATGTGAATGTGAATGTCAAGAAGGCTTCCAGCCAGGGGGAGGACCCTCCTTGAGTACCTGGTCCAAATGATGCCGCTCCTCCCAAGTTTTCCCCTTCCTCTCCTCAAAGATGTGCTCATGCCAAGCATCTGCAACCTTGCACTGCTTTCTATGTTCAATTGCCTCATCCAAGCATGCACAACTAACATCCCAGTCCATGTCATCGCGCTTTCGGACATGCTCAAATTCCTCATCTGCCCTGATCATTCTCTTGGCCATCTTTGCATTTTCTCATCGAAGGTCATGAACTCGCTGCTGTGCTGCATGGAGACCCTCTCGCCGAGTGGAGATCTTGCTGTACGGGTCAGTGAGCTGTCTCCGTTCAAGACACCTTAAGTGACTCTCTGAAAAGTGGAGATGGAGTTCAGCTGCCCAGTCAGTCGTACCTGAGGGTACTGATGGAGCAGTGGATGCAGCAACAGGCAGGGTGGGTGTCGCAACAGGTGGAATAACTACATGGCATTGAGCACGTCGCTGCAGTTGGGCAGCATAACTTGTGTCCAGACCCTGCAGAACCCTGGCAGGTGGGTTGGTGTTTGCAGCATTGGGTTGCGGCGTCGAGCGCAGGCGGCACTCAAAAAAGCCACGCGAGTTGCCAAAAAGAGAACTAAGCGAGGTAAGCAAAAACCACATGGCGTCCGCACGTGGACGCCATGCGAGCAAACGCAGACGCCATGTGAGCACACATGGCATCCATGTGAGCACACATGGCATCCATGTGAGCACACATGGCATCCATGTGAGCACACATGGCATCCATGTGAGCACACATGGCATCCATGTGAGCATGCATGGCACCCACACGAGCAAACGTGGCCTCCATGCGAGCTTCATGCGAGCGCTCGGTGCTTCCCGCAACCGTTCTCCCTTACTTTATAGACTAGCACACACCCGTTGTGCCTTCGGCACAGGAAGCAAAAAAAGAGCGCTTCGTGCTCTTTTTGGCTTCCTGGCCTTCGGCTTCATCCTACTTTGGGTGTCTTAAGTCTTGACCTTGAATACTTGCTGTGCCTTTGGCACAGCAAGGCAAAGGAGCGCTTCGCGCTCCTTTGCGAGGTGCCTGCGGCACTTTGCCTTACTAATGATCATAGTGCATTTTGAAAACAATTACATTTTGAGCAGCATTTCAACACAACTAAAACTACATGATACATCACATCCGAGTCTGTTCTCTATATAAAAGTACATCATATGTACATCGATCATCCAACAGGAATCGTAATTCTTCTAAGCACTTCTGTATACACTACATTCGTCGTCTTTGAGCCCTCTTCACTCTCAGGAAATATAGCAAACACTCTATCTGGGTGAGTGCAGTGAGATAATGCAACATAAAGCTGTCCATGGCTGAACACGGGAGTCCGCAAATTAAGCCCAACCCACTTGACACTTTGACCTTGCGCCTTGTTGATGGTCATAGCAAATGCGACACGAACAGGGAATTGGCGACGCTTGAGAGGAATGGGGTTATCTTCAGATGTGGCATCCAGGGTCATGCGAGGGATTAGGACCGTGTCCCGATCATCTTGGTGAGCTTCATTGACTCCATCTCTAAAAATGCGACACTTGAGGACGCGAATGGTCCAAGACAGCAGGATCATGCGAGTTCCATTATAGAGGCCCTCGGAGGGGTTCAAGTTGCACAACAGCATCAGGGGAACACCTTTTTTGACCTCCAATCTGTGCAAAGGGAAGCCTGATGGGGTGAGGGTATGAAGGAACTCTGTGGGGATGTAATCGTATTCCCTCTCGCTGACCGAGTCTGCGCTGGTGAAGACCGCTTTATCTCCAGGGAATGATTCAAGAATGGTGGTGTTGATCTCATCCACATCAGTGTTCTTTGCGGAGAGGATGGTGCATTCCAGGAAGAAGGAATCATCCACTGCAGGCTGCCCAGGGAGCAGAACTGGAGAGTATAGGGCATTGATGAGAGACTGGACATCATTGTTGGGGCAGCGCATATGAATAGGGAGGGTCACAGTTCCATCTTCATTTGTGCCCTCGCCAGCTCCAATCTCAAGGAGCCACCTTGCAAATTCATCAGAGGCGGGGTCTTGACCAAGCCGCATATTTCTCTCGAGGTGGAAGATACGAAGCTTTCGCCAGAGTTGAGATCTGCAAAGGGTAGCGCCCACTATCTGCTCCCTGGATCCATGGGTCACCACCGGCAGGGTCTGTCTAAAGTCTCCGCTGAAGAGCATGGTTATTCCCCCAAAATCAGCCTCTTTGTTTAGAAGATCACGCAACGTGCGGTCAAGGCACTCCAGAATATGACGATGGAGCATTGGAATTTCATCGCAGATGATAAGGGAGGTCTCCTTGAGAAGCTCATGGACGACATCTCCTTTTTTAATGTTGCATGAGCTGTCCTTGTTAATGGGAATGGGGATTTTGAATCGCGAATGAGCCATATGTCCACCTGGTAGGAGGAGGGAAGCAATTCCAGAGGAGGCCACACAGAGGACAATCTTTCCTTCAGCACGGAGTTTTGAAGTGATGAGTTTGCAGAGATACATCTTGCTGCATCCCCCTGCGCTATGGACAAAGTATGCGTGTCCAGGTCTTTGCTGATTACGATTCATTGCATCCTCGACCACAGCATTATAGACCACCCTCTGCTCGACATTAAGCAAAGGGACTCCTTCATCCACTATCTGCCAAAGCTCCTGCGGGTCCTGACGCTGCTCAGCGATGAGCTGGTTGCCCTCCATAGCCCCCCATCTTTCTGCCATTCGAGCTACTGGCATTTGAGGAATTGCTTCCAAAGACTTGCCATTTTTGCGGAGCACCCCATCAATGAGATGAAGACCATAGTCGTGTACCTGTTCCTCCGTGGGGTCAGGCATGTTGAACGGTGCGTGAGTGAGGCGGTGACGCAGATCATCGCAGAGATTTTCCTTGAAGCGGTTCCAAAGATCATCAGGGCTGGTAGGGTTGCAGTGCAGCAGGATGATGGCAAAGAGATTGCGCATGCGATTTCCTGTGTACATATGAGAGGCATCCCGCAAGCACTGGATCCATTCGTAATCGTCATCAAGCAGACCCCTGTGCTGACACGCTTCCTTGAAAGTCTCATAGAGAGTCCCATCATGTGTCCGAAGGTGTTCGAAGGAGGTAGCCCCTTGAAATTATGGTGAGCTTGATTGATAAAAATTGTCTTAGACATCATACCTTTCACTACAGTCAAAAGCAATCTCAGATAGAAGCACTCTCCGGAGCTGGGCGCAGCAGTGTACATTCTTCCAATCGCCATTCCTCGCTCCCGTATCTTCCATGCACCTTTGCTCCAAACGAATTTTGAGGGGAAATCCTGATAGAGGCTGTCGTGGGCTCCAGCTGCCACCAAGTTCTCATTGGCATTGGCTTTGAACCATCCAGTGAGGCAAGTATCTTTCACTTCTGCGCGCTCAAGGACTTCCTCAGCATCATCCTCGGGGTCATAGAACACCATCTGTTTATTTTTGAGATGGACCGGCAAACGGTAGACAGAGGGCCATTCGAGATGCATAGAAAATTTGAAGATGCGCCATGCAGCCTCGGTAGAGCTGATATATCTCGAGTCCAGATATGATTTGACCTCATCCACTGCTCCTCTCATCTCCAACGTAGCGCGGTCGTTTCCCTTATAAATGTATTTGTGGATGTATTTGACAGATTTGATAGAGGTGCAGACCTCGAGATTGATGTGGCAGTTGAATTCCACCAGCAGTTCGGGGGGATGTGGAACAACATCCTTGTTGGTGAAGATTATGTCGCTCTTTTGGATGGTGTGACCATTGTCAGGTCTTGCATACCCGGGATAGCCATCATCCTTCATCAGGGTCTGGGGACAGAATGTTTTTGGAAAGTGCTTTTTGCACCGCAAATTCTCTATGCAATGCTGCGGACTGCAAGGGCCATGCAGCATGTATTTTTCCACAACCTGATAGAGCTGAGGATGGATGTTCCTGTCAGGAATCTGAGCGGAGATGAAGGAGTTGATTTGCTCAGTGGTACGGATCTTATAATCTGGCTCCAGGAAGATGAGAAGGTGCATGTGAGGCAGGCCCCGCTTTTGATATTCGATGGTGTACACCAATCCAGCAACCTTCCCATAGTAGCCCTTGTGAACCTTCTTCAGCAGCGCTTGCTGCTTCTGGTAGAAAACCCGAGCCACCAAGTCTGGGCGGTCCACAGCGCTCTGACCTATATAAGAAATTGTCAGCACAAAGTCATACACAACGCATCAAATAAGAATCATTACCAGGAAGGAGATTCTCTGTGATTTCAGGCCAACTTCCATTGGCGGTCATCGTCAGGAAGAGATCCGGCTTTTTGCAGGCATGGCAAATGGCTAAAGAATCTTGAAGCAGCTGGTGCATATATCGAGGGCTCCCTGTGTGAGAGGAGGGAAGAATAATGGAGCGACCTGTCTGAGCCAGATCATCTATGCCCTCATTGCAAACATTATCTGCTAAGCCTTGATAGCAGTCCGCCCTGAGCTGCTCTTGGTTGCTTCTGATCCAGTTCAAATTGCTCTGTTCGATGGAGGCCCAAGCGTCGACGATATACTGCTGGAACAATCTTCCACCACAAAAGATGTTGTTGTGATAGATGGAAACAGGGCGTGGATGAAGTCGATAGGCATAGTACAACAGCTGAGTGACATTCTTTGCGACTGTGTGGGTATTTGGGGGGAGAATCAGAGGTATTCCAAGGTGCCAGCCCTCCTCTCCAGATGGAAAGAGAAGGACATAGTGAAGAGGGGAGTATGCATGGCTGAGCTGACTTATACGCTGGAGTCGACCTCCTTGAAGCCGCAAGACGATGTCCCGTTTTTCGGATACCTGCTCAGATCCATCTCCAGGAATGATCACAGCAATTTCATCGGCAGTGGGAACATTATATCTTCGACCATCTGTGCCTTGCTGGAAGTGAATGTGTGCACGAACATCCGTGTGCTGCTCTGGAGGCTTCTCTCGCATGACCTGATAGGCCTGCTTGTAAAGAGTGGCATAGGGATTGATTCAATACAGCATGTCATGGAGCTCCCTGAGAATGCCGCGATCAAGACCTTCATTTCCAGGTCGGGTGGCACAAATGTTGGTGGCTTCCTCGGGATTGTAGATATAAAGTTGCACATATGAAGGCTGAATGCCTTCTGGAGGTATGAGACTACCCATGAGGTGATGCAGAGATCCATGAATATGAAAAGCATTGGGGCCAGAGCCTTGGAGGGCTCTATCCTCGATATCGACACCGACCGACGTGAATGCAAGAGCGCTGTTGTACTGCCGAATCTTGGAGACAAATGTCCTGTCAGTATAAGCGCGCTGCAGTTCTGGTGGCCATGGTGGAAAGGGCAGGAGGACAACTTTACCCTCCAAGCAGCATGTACCGAATTTTGGATTCCGTAGGGAGGATTTCAAGAGTCTTTCGGATGCAAAGTGCAATGCATGGCACTTGGTGCACTCTACATTAAGAGGACCAAGACTATGAATGTTTATAGGCTCCCTGTATGGTCAAGCTCCATCAGGGATAGGAACAATGTGGTTGATAAGTACTTGGTCCTCTGCCTCACGCTCCTCATGCTGCTGAATCTCTTGAGCTCTTCTCCTTTCTTCATCAGCAGCATGATTTTCTTGAGAAGCAGGATCATTATATTCATGCAGCACCTCTTCTAGATGCTCTGCTTGCTTGCGAATCCTTTGTTGCCTCTGGTGTTGGATCTCCTCTTCCTCTTGACCTGCTCGCATACGATCCTGAGTTCGTCTATTGTGCTGCTCCTCTTCCTGTCGACCTGCTTGCACACGATCCTGAGCCAGCCTATTCTGCTGCTCCTCTTCCTGCTGCTGCAAATGAGCCTGTCTCTGGATCCTCTCAGCTTCTTCTTGCTGCAAACAAAGATCCTCCTGCTGCTGCAATTGAGCCTGTCTTTGAAACCTTTCGGCTTCTTGCTGCTGCAGGTGAAGAGCCTCTTGATACTGCAATTGAGCCTGTCTTTGGATCCTCTCAGCTTCTTGCTGCAGGCAAAGAGCCTCCTCATGCCGCCATTGAGCCTCTCTATTGATCCTCTCAGCTTCTTGTTGTTGCAATTGTAGCTGAATTTGACGTCGTCGAAATTCCTCCTGTGCTTGCCTTTGAAGCAAGTCATTTCTAATGCGCTCATTGTCCATTTGCTCTGCCTGTAAATGGTGTTGAAACTGAATATTAAATTGATGATAATCAGGTTCAGGCGGTCCATGCAAAGGCAGTGCAGGATTAGGCGCAAAGTAATGAAGAGGATTGTCAAAGTTGTGAGGACCAACTGCGCCCTCATAATGAATAGCACCATATACAGGAGGAGCAGGAGCAGGTTGAGCAGGTTCATTATGGACCTGAGGTACCTGCATGGGCTGCATCCCAGCTGCCATTAGCTCTGCCTGTGCCTGCTCTCTTATCTCCTCTCTGTCCTGTTGCCTACGACGGTTGCGCTGGCGGCGTCTATCATTATGAGCTGCATTCATCTGCTCATTCAGGCATGCATTATAATCAACAGGAGGGTGCTGATGAGCACGTTGCACATGCGCAATGGCATTACGTGGCAAGCCAGGATATTGCCCAACTGGTAGTGGTTCATATGGAAAGTGAGGAGGAGGCTGTCATGCAAAAGGTCGTGGAACAGGCCCTGCTTGAGGTTCATTAGCTGGCATAAAATTTGGCTGTGGTACATGAGGGGCAGGCCTATCATGAGCAGCATGTCGACGATTGCGCCTGGTAGGGGACGTCATCTGGAGGCAATTGACTCTATCGTGTTCACGTTGGGAGTGACACTCGCGCTCCGGGGTAATATGTTCATGATATCTAAATAGCATGTGCAGACATTAGCATCATGCACCTTGCACGTAGCAATATATAGTCAGCAACTCACAGAATGGGCATATTTCCGTCCATGTTTGATATTTAAATGGTTGTTTAGCAAGTGTAAAATTTGAGTAGCCTGAGCCCATCAATAAGTCATTTATATCTTTGTTGATAATAATCAAAACCCACAAAAAGTGTATCACACTTTGTTACACTTGGCTGCGGGGGAGGGCAATTTAATTCGAGAATTCTATACAAAAGCAGCAGCCAATTGTGTAATGATTTGTGTCACCAAATTATGTAACCAATTGTGTAACCCAAATCTGTTATGCTTTTGCTATTCTCGATGCTCGCTCCCTTATAGTAGGAAAAGTGAGTTGTTTGTCCGTATTATGGGCGCAGCGCAGTAGGCGTGCAGAACACTGTCCACTATATCGTGTTTGGCAGCATTTTTGGACACCGTGGAAATTTACCTCTCGAAATTCTGAATTAAGATTTTTTCGTAGTCACCATTAGCAAACTCAAGCGAGAAAACCACGCGAGATTTCCAAAGTAAGGATTAAGCGAGGTAAGTGAAACCACATGGTGTTTAGCGAATCTAAGCGTATCTAAGTGTATCTACGCGGTGCAAGCGGAAACCATGCGAGCATCTGTCCCTTCCCACCACCGTTCTCCCTTACTTTATAGACTAGCACACACCCGTTGTGCCTTCGGCACAGGAAGCAAAAAGAGCGCTTCGCGCTCTTTGTTGGCTTCCTGGCCTTCGGCTTCATCCTACTTTGGGTATTTTAATAATTATTTTAGGTCTTGAAATAAATTATATTGTATTCATCAAGTTGAGCATGATATGTTACATTCAGATATATTGAACCCTCCTGTTCTCAGCAGGACATACTGCGCTACAGTGCTACAAAGCACTTTGTAGCAAATTATGTTCCCCTCATAATTTCTCTGATTTTCCCATTCTCCTGTTTCCCTGTTCTCTGTGCAGATGAGAAAAGTAAAAGTAAAATTGAATGTGTTGATCCCATCTCACTTGTCCTCCCATCCTGTTGTCCTCCCATCCTGTTGTCCTCCCATCCTGTCGTCCTCCCATCCTGTCGTCCTCCCATCCTGTCGTCCTCCCATCCTGTCGTCCTCCCATCCTGTCGTCCTCCCATCCTCTTGTCATCCCCCCGTCCTGTTGTCGTCCCTCCGTCCTCTTGTCGTCCTCCCGTCCTCTTGTCGTCCTCCCGTCCTCTTGTCGTCCTCCCGTCCTCTTGTCGTCCTCCCGTCCTCTTGTCGTCCTCCCGTCCTCTTGTCGTCCTCCCGTCCTCTTGTCGTCCTCCCGTCCTCTTGTCGTCCTCCCGTCCTCTTGTCGTCCTCCCTTCCTGTTGTCCTCCTCCCATCCTGTTGTCCTCCTCCCATCCTCTTGGCATCCTCCCACTTCTCCTGTTTTCCCATTCTTCTATTTTTTCCCATTCATCTGTTTTCCCTTTTTCACTGTTTTCCTGTTCTCCATTCTCCTGTTCTCCAATTTTCCCCATTCTCATTTCTCAATTGTCTTTTCTTCTTAAATTTTTTTCTTAATGTAGTTAAATTTATTATGATTTGAATTTCGTAAATAATAAATGTTTTTCAATGAGTGCTGCCCTAACGGGCAGCAGACGCACGTGATGCCACGCGAGTTTCCAAATCGAGCTTTAAGCGAGGTAAGCGAAACCACATGGCGTTTAGCGAATCTAAGCGTATCTACGCGGTGCAAGCGGAAACCACGCGAGCGTCCGTCCCTTCCCGCCACCGTTCTCCCTTACTTTATAGATTTATAGATTTATAGATTTATAGATAGATGAGCCGGAATTTGATAGAAGATAGATTATCAGGTAGCTCTAACAAACTTGTTCTGGTGATCCTGGCCGATGTTGATGAAATATGCATAGCCTGAGCAGAATCTCGAACGCTCGAATCAGGATCGTACATTGAATGACGCAAGCTCAACATCAACAGGAGATCATCCTTGCTGCACAACTTGAAGGTGTTATGCCAGATCACTGTTGTGCGACTTCAATCTTACCCACAAATCATCAGCCTGAGTGCACAACCACATCTGGCTCCGAGGTGATAAACTACAAAATTTAAATTCAAATCGTAATTGGATGTGCATATCGTGTAGGTATACAGTCTCAAAGTCTTAAATATCAAAGTCCTTGGCAACAAGTTTTGCGTGGCCATGACTGGATGCTACACGCAAAGTCGTCAAGAGTACTTATAGAATTTTCGGCAGCAGGTAGCACGGTGAATTTGTTGAAAACGCGTAAGGTATACAAAAATATCGCTACTGTATGTAATCACGGCGAAATAAAGTTTAAGCCACAATCGGCTCGTTCCGAGTCGAAACTCGATAAGGAAATCTAAATAATCTAAATCCAACAGTACTTTGATCAACAAGATGCGAAGACCTACGGTATCGATCATATGCCAATATGCACGAACAATATGCGCTGGTTCAAAGGTATGTCTTGGTCAGAACCTAGCGAATACACCGCTCGGTGCAGCGCCCGGGCAGCTCGTTTTGAGTTCACCGTGCCATCCCCGCAAAAGTGTTTATAGAATGCCTTGACTAAGCGCTCCACCGTACTATCGTTGACCTTCCATAATGTTCCAATGACGCTCTTGACCCCGGCGAACTGCAGGCCAGCCGCTAGGTGTATCACTTCATCAAGAGTATTACGGTCACCCACTGCGGTCTCGCAGGCAGAAAGAAATGCAAATTGATGCCGAGACAGATCTGTTTGTGTGATGTCTAGGAGCGAAAGCGGCTCATCGCGCATAAGAAACGCCGATTTGAAGGGTTCGGCAATGTTCTGTGTCCCGTGACACGCAAGATGGAGCCAAGTATTGTCTCGCAATGCGCACAGTGCTCTCGATTTTGTGGCATCAACACTGGTGATCTTGGAAAACGAAATAGTTGGGGGAGGGGGCAGAAGGCTCCGCACCAATTCCAGTTCAGGCTCCACAGCATCCAAAGTGAATGTGGCACCGGCTGGGCGATTCTGACCAATCGCAACGAAGGGCACCGATGGGGACCTTTCATGACTTCTGCGAGCCTTGATCAGCGCGGTGAGCGATGGCGTGTATGAAGATATGTAGAGATGTGAAAGGAACCGCCCTTGTTTCCTGTACTCGCCAGCAGCATGCAACGGCAAGAAATTGAAGACAGATGTCGGGCACCACCATATTCGAGATCCTCGTGGTGCAATTCCGTCCAGATTCTCGACCACCGGGCAGACGACGTCATCCCACAACTCGGTCAAGGCTTTTTTAAGTGCTGGACTATCTGTGCGGTGGAGTTTGTCCACCAATATTTGGAGCTTCTCAACGCTGATAGAGAGTTGGATGCTGATCGGAGTTTGCTTGTGTGGGATGACAATGGCATAGAAAGACGACTTGCTTCCAATGAGCACGATGATAGGCCCATCACGAGCTGCATCTTGAAGATCGGAGAATAAGGGGGGGAGGAGGAAGCGAGACAAGCCCTCGATGTTCCGGATCTCTTCTACAGCGCTGTTCCACTCCTTCACTAGACGTCTGTACCGGGTTTCTTCTGCTTCTACGTCGATTTTTAGGGTTCCTTCTGGAAGGCTCGTGAGAGGTTTATCGAGGAGGGAGCTAAGGTATCTGAACCTCTTCAAGAGGGCCGCTGCATGATCACTGCGTGTCTGGAGACCGTCAACAGGCATGCGGAGTCGTGTCATCTGGGTCCAGATGATAGTTCTGCCTTGTTCCAACAACTCAACGGCGCGACGCACGTCACCGCTACGAAGAGCATACGATGCAGCATCCACGGCAAGTGCCAGTGGGAAGTCCTTCATGGCCCTATGACGAGAGGATACTGAAGTCTCATAAGCCTCCAATTGAGTATCATGTCTGTGTTGTTCAGCATAGCGAACCCAGCGGAAGCTTGTTTGTAGGCGGGATAGCGGGCCTCCAGAGACAATATTTGCTGCTGTCTTGAAGTGATGCATAGCAACATCGAGGCTGTCCGTACCTTCGCCCGCACCAATGTCGTCAAGCCCTGAACGATGGTATGATAGATAGACACTGGCTAGCGATTCATGGATTGATAGTCGATGAGGATCATGTTGGCTCAGCAGATTCAATGCACAACGGAGATTCTCTCGTGCCTCGTCGAGGTCTTCTTCGTTGCCTCGGTGCTCAAAGCGGGAGGAGAGATCAATCGCAAGGTTGCTTAATGACATGGACCGATCTGCGTGACCGAAGGGGCGCAAAGCCAGCGCTTCTTTATGAAGTGCGATAGCCTCATCCAAGTCTTCTTCGTTGCCTCGGTGCTCAAAGCGGGAGGAGAGATCAAGCGCGAGGTTATTTAATGATGTGGACCGATCTGTGTGACCGACGGGGCACAAAGCCAGCACTTCCGTATGAAGTGCAATAGCCTGATCCAAGTCTTCTTCGTTGCCTCGGTGCTTGAAGCGGGAGCAGAGATCAACCGCGAAGTTATTTAATGGCATGAACCGATCTGTGTGACCGACGGGGTGCAAATCCAGCGCTTCCGTATGAAGTGCGATAGCCTCATCTAAGTCTTCTTCGTTGTCTCGGTGCTCAAAGCGGGAAGAAAGAAGAAACGCGAGGTTATTTAATGACATGGACCGATCTACGTGACCGATGGGGCGCAAAGCCAGCGCTTCCGTATGAAGTGCGATAGCCTGATCCAAGTCTTCTTCGTTGCCTCGGTGCTTGAAGCGGGAGGAGAGTTGCCTCGCGAGGTTATTTAATGATATGGACCGACCTGTATGACCGACGGGGCACAAAGCCAGCGCTTCCGTATGAAGTACGATAGCCTCATCCAAGTCTTCTTCGTTGCCTCGGTGCTTGAAGCGGGAGGAGAGATGAGCTGCGAGGTTATTTAATGGCATGAACCGATCTGGGTGACCGACGGGGTGCAAGGCCAACATTTCCCTGTCAAGTACGATAGCCTCATCCAAATCTTTGCTTGTGCCTCCGTGCTGGAAGCGAGTTTCCAGCATGAGCGCCAAATTACCTAGCAGCTGCGCTCGACGACAATGTCCGCCATGGTAGTACCCCAGTGCGTCAAAATAAAGGGATATCACTTCATCTAATTCATGGGGTTCATCTCTCTGCAAACACTGCTCTGCTCGATCAGTAAGTTGATCCAGCGATGAAGGAAGCACAGATGCTGCCCGCCGCTCTTGCTCAAAATCATTTGCTTCAATGTTTTCGGCAGAACGCAGAGCAGATGTTTCAATTGTAATTAAAGCTGCTCTATAGATGTGGCTGTTGAAGTGGCAGACATCGAGGACTTCGCTCAGTAACTCTTCAGCTGTGTCAGCATCTGTTTGAAAGCCGTGTTTCGCGAAGCGAGAGAGCAGAGAAATGGCAAGATGGAGTTGAGTGGTAGGTCTGTCTGGATGACCCATGGGACGCGAATCAAGGGCACCTTGAAAAAGAGAGATAGGAATGTCGACGTCGAGGTAAATTCCATTAGCTTGGCAGCTAAGGAACTTTGCGGTGGCTAGATTGAAGAGTGCTGCAGGGCGGTAGGGATGGTCCACGGGACATAGATCCAACGCGCGTTCAAAGTGGTTTATGGATTGGTCGAGATCCCCACTGTTCTGCGTCCTGCGGTATCGTGCGAGAAGACTATGACCGGCATCAGTCTCTAGTGCTAGCGAATCCATATCGCGGGATGTAAACTACATGTTACACGTCTCAGCATCGGAGTCCCCGACCGGATCAATCGCTCACGGTAGTAAGGGGGCAGAGACCTGCGGTATCATTCTGATCAGGCAGTCGTTGCTCCACTGTCATGGTCAGTGAAGTACAAGCGGATACGACTTCCTCCTCCTTTGGAGCCAACATTATGGCTGTGATACTCGTTAGCATTTTTTAGGCGTTACTTGTAATAGACAATACTGACGATCCGATTTTTCGCTGCAATCCAGTAGTTCTCTGACAGAGATCTCGAACGTGCGCAGGTGTTCTCCATGACAGACCATGGGACCCATTTCAAATGAGGCATACACGCTGACCTGGACTTTAGAAGATGGCTCGCATGGCCTCGAGTCTTTCTCAATACATGCAGGACAGACGGGGTTAAGGATCACTCACAGAAGAATGTGCTCGTGCCATTCGACCAAAGGTTGATCTACGTGTACAAACTTATTGCTTGTCTGCTATTCAGCACCGTCAGCCTTGACCACCGCATGGAACCCAGCGGGGATCCGTTGGAGACCAAGGGTAAGATCAGTCGCGCGAATGGCTTGGAAATCGTCAATATATGCTAAACATAGATTGATATCGCATACTAGTAATGAAGACTTGTTGCATTTCGCTCAAGGGTATCTCTCCCAGGTCCTGGGCGTGTCCTGGGTAGGCTTGGCTCCTAACTAAACAATTTGGGACTCTATTATGTAACGAGGCACGAGAGAAAGAATAGAGTAAGGTCTTCGATCGAACGGAAGGCGCGGCACCGCTTCTTGTTCCCGTGCCGCGACCATCGTTCGTCGCTGCGTAGTTCACTCTCCTCCTCGTATTTCTTTTTTCTAAGAACAAAAACCACACCTAAGAACCTTTAAACAAAACCAATTCACCCCATACCCACACATTATCTATCATGGTTGACCCAACAACCGAAACATGCCCAGAATTCGCAGGCGCACTTTACGCCGGCATACGCACCGACTTAATAGCAGCCACAGGTCAAACAGAGCAAGAAGTCATAGACCGTTTAGTAGACACCTGGAACGCAGGACACGAAGAGAGAGTACTTGCATGGGAACAACAGCAAGAGAACGAGGCACTTGCAGTCGCCAACGCTGAGAGAGCTCGCGTAGCGCAAGAAGAAGCAGAGCACGCCCTACAGGAGGCGGAAGCGCAGAGGGAGCGCGCAGAGGCAGAGAAGAAGAAACCGAAAATGAATGGATTCAAGGAAGCCTCAACAGTAGGAGACTTCCTGGCTCCCCGTCCCTCCCAATACGCAGTTCAAAAGCTCACTAACTTTGAATACGTAGAGTTGTGGTACTTCTCCCCCGACAGATGCAAGGAAGCCCTCAAGACTTCGAGATCCGTCGCGGACGACTACGGTCTAACCAAGGTGGACGACCAGCTCACCATTTGTCCAGCGTCAGCCTTCAAAGCCTTGAAGGCAGCACTAGCAGATCACGACCTGCCGTTCTCGGTTTTCCTACGAGCGAAGAACATGTTCCTCGTGCAAATCAGCCAGGCCAAGTGGCCCCAAACCCACATCGACGCTCTCTCGCTTTTCTACTGGCACCTCGAAAACCACGCGGTTCGCAACCACAGCGACATCGGAGACATGGTGATCCTCAACTACGCCTCAAGGGTACGTCACGACTGGCATAACTGTTTAAAGCGAGACGAAGGCTTCAACATCGGAAACCTGAATGAGACCCTTCTATGCACAATTAGCGAAGAATTATGGGATAAAGTACGATCCCGAACCCTGGCCATGGTGCGTTTCGCACCCCCCTCATCCAAAGCATCAACTAACCATATAACCCTCTTTACCCATACAATGTTCTCGTACTCACCTACAACCCACGTACGTGGATGCCCGCGATGTCACTCCCGCGGATGCCTGCGACGTTAATCCTGCGGATGCCCGCACACATGCTCACGCGGATGCCTGCGACATCAATCCTGCGGACACCTGCACACATGTTCACGCGGACGACGCACCTGTCCATCACACAGCCTTCAAACAAAGATGCACCCGCCTACCAGAGCAGCTTCCGGAAGTCGAGCTATCGCGACACGCGAGGCAACAACCAACGGAACCATAACTCACATTCACGTTCGCCCGTCCGCAGGGGAGAAGCCCAGAAGGGCAGATCATCCTCACCAGACAACACCCACGACAAGAACCGTCGAGAGGGTTTTTCTCACAGCGCAGGCTCACATGGCCGTTCAGCCTGCGCCATCTGTTTGGGCTGCTTTGCACACGACATTCGTCACTGCAACGCCAGCAACCTCTGGGACGGATCCAACGCCCATTGCCGTCGAACGCAAGACGGTCGAATTGTCAACCCTCAAGGTCTCCCACTCTGCTACAAATGGCAGTGCCCTGAGAGCTGCGCAGCCCCAAACCACGAATCATCCCACGAATGCTCAGGTTGTGGAGGCAAAGACCATGGCGCGCAGAAATGTTCTCGAGTCAAGAAAGCATGAGGTGTGCACCCCGTACAAGGCCAGCGAGTGGCAATGTCTCCTCGAAGAGACAAACCTCCTTAGTAGATACCCATCTATACCTAGATGCATGGTCAGCGGTTTTTCCGGAGGAATCCCTCCAATTACATGTACATATGCCCCCGCCAATAGCCCCACCATTAACGAGAATGTGGCTGCGTTCTGGAACATTGTGGAATGTGAATTTTCCAAAGGTCGTTTCATCGGCCCTTTTAGCGCTGAAGAACTTAAGTCCGTTGTCGGCGAATTCCAGACAGCCCCCTTGTCCCTGGTTCCCAAACCAGGCAAACCAGGCGAATTCCGCCTGGTTCAAAACCTCTCTTTCCTGATTCGCCCATTACCTTCCATTAGATCAATTAATTCCAGAGTCGACTCCGACTTATTTCCATGTACATACGGAACTTTTCCCACCATTTGCCAAGCAATCTGGAGCCTACCTCCCGGCTCGCAAGGAGCCGTGCGAGACGTGGCAGAGGCATACAGAACAATTCCTCTCCACCACTCGCAGTGGCCTGGCCTGGCCATACGCTTACCGGGGGATGACGCATTTGCAATCGATACAGCCCTGTGCTTTGGATTCGGCCCCTCCACAGGAATTTACGGAAATGTGGCCGACGCAGGATCTGACATCCTACGAAGCAAGGGCATCGGACCCATTTCAAAATGGGTCGATGACCACCTGTTTTTACGTATTAGGAAAGAGTACCTGGAAGAATACAATAGACATCGTGTACTTGCCGCAAATGAAATCAAGAAGAACGGAGGGCCCATCACTGATGGAGGCCGCATATGGTATAAGGGGGCCACCAGACCGGACGGCAGTGTCGAAGAATTCGACGAAGACATGCTGTTCCCCCTTCAAGATTTATCCTCACGATCCCCACGGTCATTCGAGGACGCTCAGTTCTCATACTGCTTCGACGACATTGATTTTTATTCTTATCTACTGGGGATCATATGGAAAATATCGAAAGACCACCCTTTCAGCAGCGAGCCACTTTTCACCGGACTCGTTTGGGACCTTACCAAATGTACCATGGCATTATCAAGCCACAAGCAGACGAAATACCTCAAGGCTATCGCCGTGTGGCAATCCAAGCGGACTCACACCCTCCATGAGGTACAAAAACTGCACGGCAAGTTGTTGCACGCCTGCCTCGTGGTCCCAATGGGACGAGCTTACCTCACCAGCTTGGAAAGCATGCTGGGCATATTTGAAGACCGCCCGCACACACCACGAACCCCCCCTCGTAGCACCCCAGAAGACATTGAGTGGTGGAAAACAACCCTCAGTCCCAGCCTTATCGCCCGCCCAATACCAGGACCCTGCATCCTCCATGACCCCCTTGCCTATTCGGACGCTAGCTCTGGTCACGGAATCGGAATCGTCATCAGTGGGAGATGGCGAGCGTGGAAACTCGTACCTGGTTGGAAAAGGGATGGGCGCGACATCGGCTGGGCAGAGAGCATTGGGTTCGAGCTCCTCGTTCGGACCACCATCGCGGTTGCTCCCCCCAGAACTCATTTCAAAGTCTATGGCGACAACAGAGGCGTCGTTGAAGGATGGTGGAAGGGGTGCAGTAGAAGTCGAGCTTGTAATGAAGTCTTCAAGCGGATCCACACGCTCGCTGCCAATGCCAAGTGTACAATCCTTACTCGATACGTCCCAAGTAAAGATAACCCCGCTGACGGCCCGTCACGGGGAATATATCCCCCCGCATCTGACATGCTCCCCCAAATCCCAATCCCAAGGGAATTGCAAGCATTCATTTCCGACATACCCACCAACGAACTCAATCACCGCACCTTCCACGGGGCTAGCGCACCCAGCACGTACCAACCGTTTCCGACAATGGTCGAAAAACTTGGAGACGACGAGTACAAACGCCGTGCACTTGTCAATCGCGAACTCGAACGAAGAGGGGAGGAACTCCTCCAAGCGTCGCAAACCTTCCTATAACAGCGACATAAGCCCAATGCCATCACCGCTACGTCCGCATTGCCCAGCTAAGGACAGGCTATACCTGTGGCAGCCCACATCCCCGCGCTCAATAAGAGACGCGCAGGGACAGGTCTTACCTCTAACCCCCTCTGACATCAAGCGCATTCGAGAAGTTATGATCCACAGATACGCGGAGGGAACGCACAAATTGTATGGATCGGGGCTGCTCATCTTCCATGTTTTCTGCAACAGCAAAAGCATCCCAGAGGATCAGAGAGCCCCCGCAAGTCACATCCTGATTTCCTCATTCATATCCTGCATGGCAGGTCATTATTCCGGCAAGACTATATCGAACTATGTCTACGGCGTCCGCGCGTGGCATGTCTTGCATGGCGTAGGAAACTAAACGACATGGAAATCGACACCCTCCTCAAAGCGAGCTTATCCATGACCCCCGCGACAGCCAGACGCAGCAAACGTGAACCGTACACAATAGAACTCATCATAGCCATTCGAGAGCAACTCAATCTATCAAACCTCGTGGACGCCGCCGTCTTCGCGTGCCTCACCACCGCATTTTATGCTACAGCGAGGGCGGGAGAATTCACAGTCCCACGCCTAGACGCTTTCAACCCCACCCTGCACATAACTCCTGCCAACGTGACAGACGTCCGCGATCGACAAAACCTCCTTACCAAGAATTTCCATTTGCCCCGCACGAAAACTTCGTTAGAAGGAGAGGATGTGCACTGGGCCAAGCAATCAGGACATTCAGACCCAGAGGCAGCTTTTCTGAACCACATGGCCATTAACGACTTTCCCGTCGACAGCGCACTGTTTTCATATCGCCACAAGGACTCATACAGACCACTAACGAAAACAAAACTCACGCAAAGATTAGCGTCAGCAACCAGAGCAGCAGGGCGGGAACCATTACAAGGACATGGAATCCGCATAGGTTCCACCCTCGAATACCTCCTTCGAAATATTCCTTTCGACGTCGTTAAAGTCAAAGGTCGTTGGGCAAGCGACGCTTTTCTCAAGTACCTTCGCCGTCACGCTCAAATCCTAGCGCCCTACATGCAAGCTGTCCCATCCTTACAGGACCAGTTTCTCCGCTACACCTTACCCCCAGTTCGCGGGGGCTAAGCATTGGCAATGATCGAAAGGCAAACCATTGTGAGTGTTCCACGTCCGTCTCCTAAAACGGGGTATCCGAGACAACCACGAGTTTCGCTGGATGCGTCGACGAATTCCTAAACATCTGGGAATCGCAGCTCACCTCCCTTTTCTCTTAGGTGCACTCCTCGGGGCCGGAAAGCGCTGCGCGCCCTCGCCCAAAAGCTATCTCCACATCAGAACCTATCCAAACACATTCCATTCCCCCCCCCCAGTATTCTAGTAATACAAAATTTATCTGTTAGTCGTGTCACAGTGAACATCGAAGAACGCATATTGTTATGTATTCATATGATCAGTGCTTCATATGCTTACTCGCCTCTTTTTTGCCTGAAAATGCGAGATTAACTCCATACATGTGCTGTAAAACACAACGACTTACGACCGAGGACGCTTTGAACTCTTCGTCTTGTTGTTTGACGACTTACGCTTACGCTTTTTCCCTTCCAAAGGCTCGGTACTAGGAGCAGATTTCTCTCCTGAAGGAGTAGGAGACGGTTTGCACGATGAGGCTGAAGAAAAGTCAGAATCAGAGTCTGATTCTGACGAGCTTGAAGACTCGACGGTGACACGTCGACGACGGGCCATAACGATGGCTGAGGGATAGATCTAAACTAATACTTGAGAATAAGACGTTTGCTGGGGGGCACGAAACACTGCAGTACCTGACTTCCTGAAGGATTATAGAGAAGGGAGCCAGCCTCAGTACAGGACGCACACAGCACCCACAATGAGTTCACAGGACAGAAGCGACTCGCAAAATACCGAGCCACCCGGCCTCCTCGTTGTCAGTGAGCCTCGTTGTCAGTGTGCGTGAAATTTGTAGACGCGCATTCTAGATTGAAACTAGCCAACACAATGAATAATGCTGCGAGGCTGAGCGCTTAGGACTGAGCGCAGGGCATTCCACATGAGCCAGACTTTCACAGGAATTCGTGCAGCCTATTGCGAAGCACTGTCTGAATGTCACCGCCCTTAGAAAGTTTGACAAGGACGTTACCTACAGCTGCTGTCAGACGATGACACCGCATTGCATGAGTTTATAACTGTGCACATTGAATTTGTTCCGATACAAAGAGTGCGGCAAACAGTACCAGTAGTACTTGGCAAGGATCAATCTGTCAACGGCTCAACACAAGTCACGGGTTACGGTGCCGATTTGCCGTGAGTTATTTAGAAGTCCGATTGGTGCATGATCCGGAATGACGCGATGATCTACTATGTAGTCTCCAAGTACCAACCCGACACATTAATATTACAAGCAGCGAGCGCATGTAAAAGTCGACGGACTGCCTAGCTATGAAACTAAAAACATCTTCAGGTGATTCTGATTCTGACTCTAGACTTGCCCTGTCCTTAACATATTCTTGGCCAGCAGTCCGCTATATCGTTGAGGACACCCGTCAAGCAAAAAAACCTACTGTAACTTCGAGGCTCGAGCGAGCGACATGGGATTCTCGTCATGCCAGAGTCGCATGCACAGGACTCGTGAAATGAAAGTATCTGTGAGTAGCAGCCTTAAAACTTTATAATAACCCACTGCAGCTAAGACAACCGATACGAATACATGCTTCCCCTCACTACCTGGTATCCATCAGAACGAAACTATGCAAGTAGGTCATCCCTAACAAATGCCTGTATCATCTATGTCTGCATCGCCGGGTGGATTTGTGGTCATTACCAATCACAGCAATAGCCATACGAGCGTGCTGATGATAGTTGCACGCGCGTAGCGATATCGGTTTACCGGGCTCCTACCTTCAGGGATTGTGCTAACATCTGTGATGTCGTACGAGATATTCCCCTTGGTCCAGTTGATAAGCTGAGCTAGCATTATTTTGCATGTGAAGCATGCAACAACCACTGTTTCTTTCCTTCGGTAATGTTACACTAAAGCTCGAGCAGGGGCACCTTTCCGAGCACAAGTCGACTACATCGCAGAATTGGGCACAAAAAAACAATCTATGAGGATATAATTCCAATACAGAAATGCATCGACTGCAGTCAGTAGCGAATTCGTCTTTTCCGGGATCAGTCAGAATCGCTTGAAACGTATGGGCATACAACATATCTCCTGTTTCAAGGTAGACCCCTGTTTCAAGCATAACCAAACGACTCAATATGTAGAGTCACGCTCGGCCCACCGTTGGCTACACTGAGAGGGCTAGAAACAGGGAACCGAAGAGCACCACGAACAGATCGAGTTATGCTCTGTGAGCCACACACTGAAAAACGGAGTAAGCGTCACCATAATCTGCAGCGTATGGAGGCAAGGACTGACCGCTGACGGACATTCTACCCGTCGCCGCTTCCACTTCATCTCTGAGGATAGCTCGGAGGTCGGCCCTTTTATGAGCAAGCTTGACGAAATCTATGGCGAAAAGAGAGTCATTTCTGATTTCTGTGGCTTTTCCATCTTGCAACTCCACCACCTCAGAGCGGGAATCGTCGCGCGCAGGCTCGACGTCATCATTTCGACCATACGATGCTGGCAAGGTCTCCATAGTTACTGGTGCGCCAGTGACGTGAATGCGGATTGAGATGGATAAAGAAGGAGGTGCCAGCCGGAGTGCCCGGATAAGAACATCGTCGATCCAGTGAATATGATCTGGTGAGAATAGTTGAATTAGCCTTGCCACAAGCCTCGGATTGACGGTTCTTACCGATATTCCGAATCGACCAGATGAAAACAACACGACGGCATCTGCTTTCACCGATGCGGACGCGCCTGAACAAAAAACCACGTTAAATATGCAGAATCGGTAATCCAGTCGACATACTCTATTATATCCAACAATACCGGCAGCGTATACGAGACTCCGGATCCACCTAAAAGTGAGACAGGCATGAGCAATGTCTGACATTGTGAAGAGTCCGGCAACTGACCAGCAACGAGCACAGATGTGTCATATGAACCCAGGTTAGGAGAAGGCCCATATGGCCCATCGACGAAGACTTTTACTTTATCGCCTTTCAAGGCAGCATCTTTCAAGCGTGCAGTGAATCCCTCCCTCACGTTTATGAAAAACACGAGTTCTTTCCAGAACGGAGCACTACGACCAAGAGTCCCTTCCGCGAAGCTAATCGCAGCACGTTTTTCGCTTGTTGGTTTCCGTTCGTTGGGCACATCGAAAAGGGTCGAATTCAGGCTTGCAATGGTGAAAGGGTGGGCCTCGAATGGCAAGCATGAAACGGACGGCATGATAAGATAGGCAGTTTGCCCAGGCGTCCAGTGGAAATGAGACGGGCGATGGAAACGCAGTCGAACAAAATCATCTGATAGGAGTTCAGCGGTCGCATCCATCGTAGACCCCGACTTGAACCCGAAGTATGAGTGGTTAAAAACCACTAGACGAACAGAGCGAATGAGGCGGTCCAATCCCCAGATTATGAAACAAGGATAAATCCAGAAGGCGACACTGGTGATCATTAGTGTGGAATACTTGGGTTTTTTATCTGATAAGACTCACTCGGAATCTTGTGTGTGGATGTAAGCACCGACGAGAAAGATTCTGAAAAACATTGTGAGTTTTACAAAAGCGATGAAACTGGAATGAGCTCACGCAACCATAGAAAAATGAACGTAGAAGAAAAGCTCGTATGATTGCGCTCGTATGGGGCGCAAGGAGACGACGCATAGAACTGCAGATGCGACCATGGCAATCAAGCCCCATAGGAGCCACGGCTGCGAGAGATATGGTTGCAATCTGCGTCGTGTTAGTGTATTGCATTATTTATGCACGTCGCACGTACGGTGCATGTCGAACAAATTCACCGCCTACATGGACCCAGAGTAAGACGAAAGCGACCCTAGACATCATACGATGGACGTAGTTGAGCTTGAAGAAAAATCACGTTAGAACATTTAAAGCAACGACGCATATAGTGAACAAATTTACCTTGTCATAGCTGATACCGGTGATGACTGCAGGCAGTCAGCACAGCAAGTTAAGATATGAGTTCATAAGTCGTACATGATACTATGTTGTTTTTAGTTCCAAGTGCAGTGATTAGTGGAAACTGGCTCGACGCCAGCAAGCCCGAGCGGTTGCACCAGTATGAAATGTCCAATGCGCGTCCTTCAAGGTCGGTTGCTAGAAAGTTTCTCAGAATATGCAAGTGTCATCGCGGGGGAACTTACTGTCGACAAATGTCCATACAAAAAGAAAAACAATGTATGCAATTGTCACAAAGACTTCAGCCATGTTGAGGGTGTACGACTTCCCAAATTGGAATGTCCAGCGGAAAGAAATGACGCGATATGCATTGACGAGTCCTAACGGAATGCGACGCCAAGAAAAAGCGTGACGACGGTTGACAGAGGCATGTTCTGTGTCGGAGGCGTTGGAGGTTTGACGACTGGAGGCGAACTTGGAGTGAAGGAAAGAGAACCACTGGAAAACTGCAATGATGAAAATGAAGAGTGCGATGCAATACCACGCTTGCTTCGGGTAGAGATCGTTGCGGGCGGCTCGCAGGGACTTGTCGGTGATAGCCATGAAGGAAGAAGAGGGCCCAAGTAAACTCGCACCGAGTTGTCAGACCACCCTGGAAGCATGTCCCCCTTTATAGTCGACCTCCACATGAAATGAATAAGTCAGATATGTATACCGAAGTGCCTGGAAAAAATACGAGTATTATCAGATAACAACTGAGATGGAAGTTCTCTACATAATTGGCACTCCGCGACACTTTTAAAGTACACGACTGCATCTTGGCGACGACCTCCGACCTCGATCCATTGACACTCATAGACGGCGTTCTGCTCGTTGTTCTGCATAGTTACCAAGCCACAGAGTTCAGTAATCCGTCCTTTGCAGAAGACTGATATCCGTCACCGTAAAATTTATGGAACCACTAGTGCATTAAAGGCGTGGAAAGAGTACTGGATGGAAGAATCACATCCACATGCTCATGGCTTAGCGCCGCGGTTCTCTGACCTTTGCGCATCTTTTGGAGTAAATGAACAAGCGATCGATATCACCTTCAAGTTGGGCGGCTTATCCCCCCTCCCCCTGTGCCAGATCTCTGGGCGAGTCGCATGCCATACCAGTGCCTCACCAAGGACCCTTACAATAGATCAAGTCGGACGCGAAACAGTCACCCCTGTCCGAGCTTGACAGTCGTCTTATCTGATAACACGCATGACAGCCGACAGCAAGCTCCCCATCATAACTACCATAATAAGGTCGACTCGGGCACTTTCGGGACTACCGGCACTACATAGTCGTTCTCGCTTTGGAAGAGCACAAATATCTCACACTGATACGTGTCCACTCCATAATAACAGATATCGTCCATGCACACAATATATTGACCATGCGTTGGGCATGATGGACATCTTCATCTTCGAGCATCCAGTGTAACTAACGATGGTTCATTTCGCAGTCTATTCTGAACAACAGGGAAAATGGGCATAACAGTGTGTCAATTGTTGCTGCATTGGTCTATCCAAACCAAGTCAAGAATTCTCCGTAATCCGGACTATGGTCCGATTGACACGTACGTTCGTTTCTCTCAGAATCATTACTGAATTGTCATTTTCAGGTGCTGTCATATGCATCAACGCCGATCTATAAACAACACATAGCCCGCGCTGGACACACAGCTGCTCCTAGTAATTGTAATACACAGAATGGTTGGTACAGCGCAGACATGTGGCTCATCACAATTCGTGCATCAAGAGGACCCCGGCTGCTCCCTATACCGCATGTCCGCAAATTTTCAATATTTTCCTTGCGGGGCGCAACACTTTTGAGGCTTGCGGGGCGCACTTCGGACATTCATAGTGGCCAAAACATACCAAAAAAGGAAAAAAATTCCGAAACATATTACCGTGCTACTGAAGTACCTAGGCAAACCCGCGGTTCTGCTTCTTGCGAGACCAAACTGCGAACTGCGACGCAAGAATCTCGCACACTGCTACCATTCTAGCTGCTTCCCACCTGTAAACAGTGAGTTTTACGGTGCTTCATAGACTCTAAACTTACCAAGTCGTGTATGAGGAGAAAGTCTGCCTGACTCGATTTCGAAGATAGTAGACCTCCTCCTTCAAGTTGTCCCCAACCGAAGATGGCATGAACGGGGGCATGAAGAAATGTACCATATGTCAGTAAACATAGCTACATGGTGAATCTGGGTGAATCCCTTTATCAATTCGTAGTCAACCAGTGCCTGTTTTGGGAAACCGGACATCTGTTTGGGCTTTGTCGCCGGTCAGTGTAGAATTGGCATGACCCCGATCCGAGATCCACGACCTCTCGGGGCGCTACCGACGGACATGAGGTATGTGCTACAGGCGTCCGAGGCGCAACGTTTTGGACCATAGGATGGGTGATTTTGAGGACTTGCGAGGCGCTACCGGTGGACATACAGTATAGGGAGCAGCCGGGGTCCTGCATCAAGTGACCCTTTCGTCAGTCAACTCAAAACGGTCTCTGAATGTTACGCCAGGGTGCTGTCAAGTCAAAATCTTATCAGCGCTAATCGAAATCAGTCAACCAGCCTTGATTAATTGATTCATCCCCGTCATTTAATGCAAAACGGCCTCTAAATGTTATGTCAAGTCCAAATCTCATCAGCGCTAATCAGTCAGCTAGCCTTGATTAATTGATGCATGGGCCTCATTCATCTACGATGCTTACAGAAACCTAAAGTTATCCCGGAACGTACTAGCTCGACTACTAGGGGTCCCTGCACGTTTAAGCCGACATGCCCGTCGGTCGTGAAATTGCATTCGCTGCGAGCCCCGCTTCCGCTATCTTGTCATATTTTGCGGATCAACAAGGACAGGATCGTCCGATCAAGTGTGAAGCGAAATTTCGGGATCGGGATTATCGGTGCGATTCATTATTCCAACGCCGAACAGCGTCTCCGATAAACTAAGTAACCCCACTGAGTGCGTCGAACAGGGCCCATATCGAACATCGCCGATCAAATGTGGCTTTCTAAGATATCGGCGAGCTGTCCTTTGCCAGAACCTTGAGGTACGAATGAGATTGGGGATCAATATTGATCTAGACATCCCTGAGGAACCAAGAGAAAAACATCATAGTATACGCTCGAACAGACCCTGACAACCCCTGATACACCCAACCAACGACGACGCTCCCAGCAACAGGGTCTTCTCCTGATCCTTATCTCAGAAACCAGCTTACAGTAAAACATATCAAGTTGCCGGATAACCCTGGAATATAAAGTTGACATGGGTAGATACTAGTCTCTTACTAGCAAGTAAGCCTTCCAAAAGAAAGACCATTGACGGCCCCAAGCCTGGCAGGTCAAAGATTCCCATGGTATGTCGCACACCACAGGCACCGTAAAAGCATCTTCTTCGAATAGTAGGTGCCTCGGAAGTTATCCAGCAATTTAAGTCGCGTTGTATTTCTGTGTTTGGCGTTTAACTGGTCCAAAACAAACAAGCGCCAAAAATGACCACCGCAGGGGTCGAACCTGCAATCTCCTGATCGCCGTACTATCGTAGTCAGACGCGATGCCATTTCGCCAGGCGGCCATGTATGACTGTAGAGACGTATAGGCATTTCAGGAAGATGACCAATGAAACGCATAAGTACATGAGTACATAAAGCAGAGGTACATGGCATCTAAAACATGGTAGATAAAAGGCAGAGGTCGTAAAGGTCGTCACTGTCCTGATATACTATTACTACAGGGTATGGGTATAAATCGTCTAGTATAAAGTTATCTCACATGGACCATCGAGGTATACAGGAAGGAAAGACACTACACCTTGTAATATCTCTCTATATCAAAAAGAGGTTTCCGTCTCAGCACCAGTCTGTTGCGGCCCTCCGCTGGGGGGCCTCTCTAATCCAACATAAGCATACACATGCTCGCGCGCTGCAGGTAATGAAGCTCTCAGACGGCGCTGGACATCTCCAAAACGTCCAGCTGCCTTTCTGATCTCGAGTCTATCCCAAGCACGGACAGCCTGCCTGAGCGTGCCACGGCGGCGTGGCAGCGTCCAAGGCCTTGCACGCAAGGAAATAAACCCTGAACAAGCGCGGCACTGGGGCTAAGTGACGGCATCTAAAGTACAAGTAGCGCCACTGACCTGATGTCGTAACAGTGCCTTGACTGACGGGCTGAGGCTTTGGGGACTTGGCACGCTTGACGAATCCCTTCAGGCACCCGTAAAACCAGAATGCGTGAAGAGGGAAGATGCAGATCATGAGAAGGCCTGGGCCATATGAATCATTCGTGACGTGGTGCCGGCTGGCCACCATGGATGCGCATAAAAATACATGAAGAACGATCCGAGTCGCAAGAAATGATAATGCGAAGACCACGTCTGAGCGGAAGCGGGAGTTGAGACTTCCCATGGCCAGAACGAAGGTAGGTACCTGTATCAATTCAGCGCGCTCGATATGTAGAGAGATAAGCTATGAGAATTGGAATTTCACCTCCATCACGGCACACAGTGCAAACAGATGACTCCAGCCCATACGGCAGGTATATTCGACGATGGCAATGTATAGCGAGTGGTGAATCCAGCCTGTTAGCAAGTTAACTTTGCTACGATAGTAAGTCACGCCCATCAATAGGTCTCTATAGAGACATCGTATCAGCGCAGGCTTCGGAAAGGAAGAACTCGGACATACGTGACAAGATATGCTTGGAAGAATCGGCCGGTGCTCTCCGTCCATGGCGTCGACCTTATCCCTGTCAAATCTCCACCCGAACTGAGATAGTGAACGAAAAGAGGTAGACTCGTTAGAGACATCGCGGCACTACTGATGGTGGTCAATATCCATGACCGTTGTTTGACTGTAGAACACAGAGGCGCAAAAACGTGATAAGCGGTTATGAGGGCCAGAAATGAATACAAAAACGCAGGGGGTATCGCATCCTCGATGGACACGTCGAACATGGCACGGACGTGAAGGGGCGAGAGAAGGAACCAACTTATCTCCCGCTCATTGAGCTGTAAATTTAAAGAACCCAATAATGGCAGTTTATGGCACGTTTACCGATATGTCAATGGTTCCGAACCTTGGCAATCAGCGAATATGCACCGGCCCATTTTTGTCAAGAGAAAAGTACACAGTCATACGAACTCGGACTTGGCCACTCAGTGACTCGGTGGGTTCATCACCCTAGACTCTGTCACGCTATTATGTGAAGAGACCTGCAGTGCCATGAACAGCTTTCTGACAGCTACAGCACTACTAGTAATAAGGCTCAAGAGCGTCTACTACTGACTTTTGGCTGAGCACGTTGTTCGTGTCAAACGAACGTGTGCACGTCCTACTTGTGTGAGAGAATTTGGACATGTACAAAAAGAAGCGATTGACCAACAAATCGCTATATATACACTATCGCTTACGCTCAATCCGTCTGTAGCGCTCTGAATCGATTGCTTTAAAATTGCTTAGCGCTTCATATTTATTCTTGCAGTATGTTCCTAGGTCATTGAAGTCGAGTAGCCCGGACCGGTAATACCGCAAGTCCGCAACAGGGTAGCAATCTCGTGGATAAACCGCTGTCTGCTGACCAACACTTCCTGTATACACTTATACACAAGCTTCTAGCTAGTCATGCGTGTATGTCAAAAATAATGAAAGAGGATATATCATAGTCTATTCAAGTACAGAAGATACCAGTAAACTTGTGTTTGAATTGCTAGGATCAACTTGAAGACCCTAACCCTATTACCTTCGCCGTTTTTGGGGGTGCATTTCAAACGTCAACAACGCGGGCCATCGTCTCTTTCAAAGTTTCACCAACAACTTTTACTGTTATACTGTGGCGACAGGTACTCAGAGCTGGAATAGTTCAAGCGTACGATGTCTGCCGGAATGGGAGAATCTATACGAACACGAGCAATAACATCCACACTGACTGCGCGCTTGTCCCCGACCGTCCCATCTGCTTCTCAAACTTATGAACTCCTTGTCAGATCCGCCCTTCGACAACGACTCACTCACAACATATTCGTGTTCTCCGCCGCATTTACCCTAGTCGTCAGCATTCTTCTGGGTGGAGAGGATGAGACGAGCGCTTTCGCCAGGTTGCTTTCGCCCGGAACTTGGATGATGGCGTGCCTCAAGTGGTTCGTTGGTGTGTTGCCCGTGATTGCCATGAGGAAGGTTTATCTTACCTGTGAGTTAATTTAACTTATGTGGATGCTTTTGTCTTATATCTATTGCATAGCTGCCGCCACACCGGCAACTTCACCAGCCAAAATACTCACGAATGCTATTTCAAAACCAAGCACGCGACGCTGCTGGGCGGTGTACATGTCATGTACATTGATGCTGATCACGCTCTACATGAGCTCGTTTACATCGGAAGAACGTGAAAATCTTCGTTTGAATGTCTTCGTAAAGTCGAGGTATGTGATCTTACTGTATATGCCCGGAAGAGAGTTGCATATCCCGAGTATTGTTATGCTGAGATGGCTACCAGGAAACATCCTTATTACCTCAATGGCCGACTGCTCTTCCTCATCCTGGCCCAGTTGTGGCTAGCTACTAGTTTCTTGCTTCGAAACATCATGTTGGACCGTTTCGTGTTCAGGTGGACGAAAAATGTAAATTCCTCGGAACTTGTGAGTGTTTTCCTTTCTTTTGGACCATGTTTGACGATCCACCCGTAGCCATATGCCACGAGCAATGTTCTGAAGCAGATTTTAACAATGGCTCTCTTCACCTCATTTTCATTGATGCTATATGGCGTCGCTTTTGGTTTATCGCGGATGCTTATCCTTCCACTACTCTTAAAGCTTCCGGTGGTGAGCAGTATCATCCGGCCGTTTGTTGCACATTTTGCAAAGGGTACATGGACTCTAACTCTACCTATATTACACTGGTCGCTTTTGGTTCGATCGTTTATGATGGGCTTTGTGACTCTGATGAGTTGGGAGTTCGCGGAGTCGCTATTTGATGCGTATGTTCCCCAGGTAATTATCTTTTGCAACGAAAAATCTACATTCTAAGGCCTCTTTCAGCCGATCAAAGTTGGAGCCCTTACTGCAGATCCCAATGTGACAGTTGTATCGGGGATTACGACTCAAGACACGGTGTTCGCACACTTTGCATACTCTGAATTAGCAGACCTCGCTTCGGACGAATCCTCGGCAGGGAGCGCCCGTAGAATAGCCCTATTTGGTGACCAAAAATATAGCCCGAGCTTGTGGAGCGTCCTAGCCCGTCAATCTCTCCTCCGTCTTGGACAGGATTATCAAACATTCCTGCGACGCGGCGCACCGATCACCCCTCCTGTCGTTGTAGCACCAACAATCCCCAAACCCAAGGATCCACCATCGACCCCTCTGATTCGAAAGGCCATTTTCAAGGCTCCGCGACAATCTCCTCTTAGCAGTATGCTGGATTCGGTTTCGTCGGATTCAGAGCTCTCGAAAGCTGCTGAGGCTGTGGCAGGTGAAATGGAGGAACGTGCTAGCCAAATGCACATTCCAGAGCTCTTTCGGTCTGTGGCGCCGTCATCTGCGGCTGCCCCTTCCACCGATGCCGTCCCGGCTAAACCTGCATCGAATGTCATGTCCAGCTTTATTGCACAGGTAAAATTGCGTAGTGGGGATCTCGTTGTGGGCTATTGTCCAATTTGGTTGAAGGAGTCGGCGATCAGATGGAATAAATGGTTTTATCGAGAGCGCTTGAATAAGGTCGTTGAAGTTTGCTTGCCAAATAGGGAGCTTGATGCACTCATTATTGAAGGTGCGGCCAATTTTCATACTTGATGTGCAATATTGAACTCAGCAACAGCGCTATCGCACTTCGTCTGTGCTTCCCTGAGCGAAGATCGGTATGGTGTGGTTCAAAGGGACATACCACGCATCATCGAAGCTTTCCTCTCGTTTTTATCTGCAATCGAACAGTATCAGATCGAGGTGAACGCGAAGTACACACCACCGACGCCTGATGAACTCTCTCAAGGCGACACTAAAATATTGGAGGAAAAAGAGATGATGCGTTTAGAAGTTGCCAGGGCCTCTGACGTACTGGTTGTTGTTTCAGATGGTTTGTGACTTTATGCCTCGCCCAGAAATTGGTTAACAGTTCAATTTTTACAGCACTAAAAACTGGGGTAGCAAACATTTCGCGGACGTTCGGTGATAAGCTAGTTGCTTTCAAGTTTCCTCCTCGGACAGCACGGAAGCTACAGTCATTTGTTGACTACACTTAGAGTTGGAGTCGTATCTCCATGTCCTCTAAATCCCAGGCGCCCTGTGACCGCTCTCGTACCATACGTCATCACGTGAGGTAATAATGGCAATGCAACTGAGGGCAAGCGGTCCCCACTGTATTTATCCTTCCGAACGTCAGACCATCTATCGTAATCAATCATCCTGTTTGCCGTTTGCTATTCACACATACACTCAGCCAAATAAAACATGCGAGATTTTTTTTTTCAAGAAGCTATCGACAGACCGCGAACATGAACTCTTTGCTCGACATACGTGACGGCAGGAGAAAACGTGCGTTGTTGAACGTGTGCTTATCGCGTACTGGTACCTCGACGTATCTTTGTGCGGATTTTGATTGAATCCCCAACTTCTAGCTTGGCTATCATCGAACTGGAGTTAGAGTTTAGTGCTAAACAGCGAACGTTCTTATGAGTTTATCAAATACACCACGTGGTCACGTGATTTTCATCCGAAGGCACAGCGTTTTCAAGCAGGTGCTTTCATTACGCGCCAGAATGGTATCTGTAGAATGAACAACACTATTAGCAGCTGGTACTCGGCGGGTAAGTTGATAAGCACTAGTAGCCCACTAACTGTCCAACCGCTCCAATCGAGGGTACGCACTGAGCCATTTCTCGATATCGAAGGCCCCCTACATTGATCATTTTGATCTTTCTAGATTCCCAACAGCAATGCGCGTAATCTGAGGCTCAGAACATACCAATATCCCGATGGTTTAGAGGACATCATGAACTGCGAGTACTGGTGGCTGACCACTCCCGACGTCTGATGCAATGCTTCGCAGTCAGCCTCCATTCGAATCGGTTGTCATATTTCATGGCTGCTTTCATAGCGTCCCACCAACTTCCTCTTCTCTGTGATCACCATGCGTCTCACCAACAGATCCTCGTCGATGCCTGTCTCTTCTATCCCTCTCGCCAAATCCCAGACTCCCATTCGGCGTGTAACTTCTCTCTTGCGTTCTCCGCTCCAAATCGGCATGAATTCCCGTCCACGTTCGCACTCCACGGATACTATAAGGCCGTCAATTAGTCGCCCCCTTCAATACACTCCTCCCCCTGCGGTCGCCCTCCAGACCGCGTCTCTGTCCACCGACAGTATCATCATCACATCCTTCCAACGTGCACCGTTCTGCTGCCATGAGGACCTTGTTACCATGCCTCGCCCTGAACTTGTACGTGTCGCTCAGAACATCAATGAACGTCTGCCAAAGGCACTGCAAATTGTATGCGGCGATGATGTGGAAGATGCAGATATCCGGGGAGCGATAGAGGTCCTAACTGGGATCCACGCGCGAGAGTCGGTCCCACCCGTTCCAGCCGCACCTAGGGCGGTACGGATAAAGAGCATGGGTGCGGCAGTAGATGAAGCACCCTGGGATATGGATATCGACTCGAGTGTAACGGACGAGCGAACTACCGGTATTCCTTCTAGCCCACTTGCCATGCGCCGCCCGCGCTTGGAAATTCTCAAGGAGGAGCAAGAACAAGAGGAGCCTTTGAGAAAGAGGAGGCGTGCTTCACCAAAGAATGCCACCACCCCCACCTAGTCGTGTGACTACTACGTCGGGCTCACGCCTCCTCGAGAGTCTTGACGTTTCAGCCTCTCCTCTGCTTGCATCAGACAGCAGCGAGATTGCTAACTTCCTGACCAGCACCCAAGGGAATGTACAGCGTCGACGCAGTGCCCGTCTGTCCAGAAACAACTCCCACCCACGCGAAGTTGTAATTCGCCTCCCTTTTGCATCTTCGCCCACTGCACAACCTACGCGCATGCTCCGCTCGCACTCCCAAAAGACGAGTATCACGACGTCTGCGCAGGTCTCTAACCTCAAGCGTGCTCAATCCGATGCCAATGTCACTCTTACACGCCCCAAGTACCATTTCCGACGCGGGCGCGCTATGCCCAAAGTCGTCGATCCTGCCGAATTTGGGCCGGATGTAGAGAAGACGATGCAGGTGCTACCGATGATTCCTACAGGGTCTAGGCTTGCTGTCGATTTTCTCACTCCTAGGGCCCGTAGTGTGAGCGCGTCGACCACGGTCTCACAGGAGAAGAGTGAAATCGGGTCAGGAGTCGTCGAAGCGATGGGGGAGATGGCGGTATGAGTTGGAACATCCAGCGGAAGTTGAGGGGCTTCGAGTCATTTCAATTCCATCTTCACATATTCATTTATACTAGCACTTATGGCCTCTATGTTACAACAAGTATTTAATACAACACGGAACGTTTGAACATAATTGTCGGGTTAAGATAATTGCTTCTCGTTTGACGAAGAAATAGATCGAATCTTGTGTATGTGATTTTGATAGCCTCTATACGCATTGTGGGCGTCATGAAGCAATGACGTCAGGAGTTTCTTCTCGCCATCTCTAAACCCAGACAGATCGCTAGAGTTAAGGTCGAACGACTTTTCTTCCCCGTGTTTTTCCAGTACCTCCACTACCTTGTTTCTCCATGCATTCCATACTCTTGTTTCGTTCGGGATGAAACACTGCAACACCTCTTTTGGCTTGAAATCAGAATTAGGAGGCCTCCGGGTCTCATCGCTAAGAACCAAACATGCAAAAACTGCCTGAGCAGCTCTGTTTTTCAACGCAATTTTCAACATGGGCGGATGATGAAGCGCTTTCAACAGGATATCGGTTTGTATCTTCTCCTGCTCCAGCGACGCTAGAAACGAGTTGTATGCCCATGAAGCTGCAAGCGATGTGATGAACATGATCTGCCCGAACGTCGTTGCTTGGGGAATAAGAAGGAGCTGGAGAAGGAATTGAAAGAGGAGGAGAAGCGAGCAGAGTCCAATTCGTCTAAACTCTGGGCCGCCGGTGATTTTCAGATCAAAATTCCCTTTGGTTATCGGATCGATGTCTTTCTCTGCACCTCTGAGGATGACTACATCGGTTCGCATGAGGAGTATCCCGTCTGCAGGCGGTACGCCCGGAGCGGCTTCCTTAACGGAAGCAAATTCGAGTCGGGCGGTGCCCATCACGAGGCAAGATATGCCGTTTGAAATGATTCCTAACATGATGAGGGCGAATGCTAGCCCATCTCCTGAAAGAGCAGAAATTACGCATGTTGCGAGACTGACAGTAATGGGAACAGCGGCCAAGAGAGCATGATGGATGCTCATCATAGGCGCCCGGTCCAAGTGTTTCACCACACCGTCTCTGACATCGACGATGGTGACGGACAAAGGTGTAGTCTCCCTCCCTTCCACTTCCGCCTCTGGATCAATGTCTTTCGTCTTCTGTACCATAAGGTACGCCAGGTGACCTGTGGCCATCTCTGTGCCCGAGAAAACACCCCAATAACGAGGGCCAGGTTTTCCATCTAGCCCAAATACCTCAGCGGGTGTGAGATTTGGACCAGGGAAAAGACCATCCCAGAATCTTGATTTTGAAAGCTGCCCGAACTTTTTGGCGACTGCATAGCTTCCTGGCAAGTTATACCAGCCCAGCCAGCGCCGTCCACGATAGAGATGGACAGTAGACATCGCAGCGATCGCTTCATCGCCACCGAAGAATCCAGCAACGTTAGATGTATTGAGATTGAAATCCGACCGGGTTATTGGGACAATAAAGCTGGGTGTAATTGTGTCATTCATGTTGTTGCTGTTAAACGATCTCTGCGATACAGCATGGTCATGAAATATACAGCCTCTAGGCGCTAACTAGAACTTGGTGGGAAATAATAATTTTACCCCATTGGAGACTTCGGATGTATTGAACAACAACAACGAAACACGCACCGTATGGACCTACAACGATCATCGACGCCTGGACGAATTGTAGGGAATCATGTGTCTCAAGTATCTGTTATACCATCGTCAGTCCTTCGTTATCATTCTTTCTCGTACCTTCTCATCCTTGAGTCACTTCTAACAGCACTTGAACGTGTTTACTTTTGCTATTTCTCGGTTTGCACTGGCTACTACCTTTTACTTCAAGAAGTCAAGCACACTGCAGGCAGCAGCATTCTCTCTGGTAATATTCGAAACGGGCGCTGACTACCTCAGGCTGCTATTAGTGGCAAATTCTCGGGATTTAGTTGGGATACTCGTCACTTTGTCGGCCGATGAGCCCAGGTCACAGAGGTTATTCTATAAATGATGTGCTGTAAGTACCTTCATTTTCGTATGCGTCATCCCTACCCCATCCCCTTAAACGTCCGTCATCAGCTCTGTCTAGGGGGGCTACCATCGGTACGACCGTCGACAACGTCCAGCCTACGCCTTACTCCATTGCTTCCGAATCCATCACCCAGGTCACCATTTGTACATGCGACTCTACCGACACAGCCAACCATCAGGCTCAATCTCGGATAAAAAGGAGCACCCGGAAATTGTTACTGGTTGACAGACCGCCTATCAACAAGAATCATGATGAAAAGCGCCAGCTCATGACAAGTGCGCGTAGTGCCGTCTTCTCGAACTCGCCGTCCTCCGCGTGGATGTAGTGCTGCTGATTCACCCGCAAAATATATACATATAGTGGGTTAGTCTCTTACGTGTGCGAATTCCTTCGTGGGCCTCGTGGCGTACATACTTTGTCGGGTCTAAGTGCCCGGAGGGCTGTTCCCAATGTGTACAAGGCCAGCTACTGGGTACGATTAGGTTGTTTCATATGCTTGTATGTATCTGGCTACCAGACCTTGCCAGATCTCCGATTGTCTCCCGCCACTCGCTGGGTCTGCTTTACCTGACAACTGTCTCATCGCTACTAGTTGCATAGTTTTAGCCACTCCACGTTGCCGGTCAAGCTGTGTTTTTTCTGCATCGTGTTCCTCCAGCCAGTGAGCTTGGCAATACATATTCGATCATTTCCGCTAAACAATAAGACACGTTCTAGGACCGACAGGCCACAGTTTACAGTTTCCATGCCAATCAGAAGATTATCATCAATCCTGAAGCTCGGTCTTCTTTAATCCCACTGTTACACTCACGTATATTTGATTCCCGCATTGACCATGATGGCTCTTCCAACGCGAATTAATGACCTGGACATGATGCGGTCATGATTTTCCGAGTGCGACGATTCTCTCGACACGCCACACGATCACATAAAGTTTCTAGGTATCAAATTGAGAAGTCGAAACATAAACGTATAAAGGGAGGCGACTTTTCAAAAGCAATCCGCACCTTAGGCCCCAACTTTGAGTTCATTCGTTCCTCAGTTATACTATCATACCTCATACACCTCACAAGCAAAGTGCTTTCCGTCATGAAATTCACATCCGTCCTCTTCTCCATCTCCGTCTTTGTCCTTGCCGCTTCAACACAAACGACAGAAACCCTATCATATGACAGCACGTACGACAACGCCACCCTCTCCCTTTCCAGCGTCGCTTGTTCAGACGGCGCTAACGGGCTTGAATCAAAGGGATACACGACCCTTGGATCACTTCCCACATTCCCTAACGTTGGCGGTGCTTACACCGTGACGGGCTGGAATTCCGCTGCGTGCGGGACCTGCTATAACGTCACATACGGAGATAAATCCGTCGCTGTCCTCGTGGTCGACGTATCCAAAGCTGGCTTCACCGTTTCAGAGGCGGCCATGAACACCTTGACTGGTAACCTGGCCACTGAGCTGGGAAGAGTGGATGTTACGGCAGCCCAAGTGGATACGTCCGTATGTGGCTTGTAGTTGCATTGTATCGGTGTGTACGTTACTACGGTATGTATGCCATTGCAAGTCTGTCATGTCTCCATTCAAGTTGAACGTTGAACCCTTCAGGAAGTTCCCTTTGCATCTAGATTCTGAGTGCCAGACAGACTATAATGTTGTGACTTGGGACTTACGGTTTCGATGGACATGAATCGCATGTTAAAATTAGTCGAATAAACGGACGATGGATTATTTCTTCGTGAAATGACTTCTATATGTAGGCTACGGTTATTTGGACTTATCGACCTTGTACATACCTGGATGAGTCAGATCGTCCATGGATAGTTTACATAGTGTCACGGACTTGACAGTGTTACAGACCAACTGTAGACATCATAGCATATTCCAGACAGCATTTTGCGAAGCCCCACCCTTAAAGGATGCATACACTGCACAAAACTTGAAGCTTAAAGGAGGATCCTAATGCAGATCTGAAGCGATACACCGACATCCAAGGTAGTCTCAACGCATTTGAAGCCTGCACGGCAAAGGATATCATTGGGATGTTCATGAATGTTGATCGATAGCATGCATATAGTATGCTATATTGTACAAGAGTTGATAAAACTGCAGGCTTTAGCGTATGTGAGTTTCCGACCCCACCATTGAACTAACAAGATTTAATCAAAGCGCATCCCACCGTCGATCGTGAACTGCACAGTTGTTAGCCTTCGTGCACAGGCTCTCAAAGGAATACTTACACTTTGTCCTGTTGGTTATTTCAGATCAAGACAGGTTGCAAAAGGGTTCTATGATGTTTACCTGTGATAAAATGAGATTCCGCAGAAGCAATGTAAGAGACCAGTCCTGCAATGTCGTCTGGAACCCCCAAATACCCCACACATGTATTCTTCTTAGACTAAAGAGGAAAGCTTGAGGCAAGTCGTGAGGACAGCCCTATTAAATAGTCTTACCTTTTCATTATAGCAACTAGGGTCAGATGATCCTGTCAGCTTCATGCTTGCCTCATTTAGTCCATCGACTTTGAAGCTCAGCATTCAGCTTTCATCACGAGATATCATGTTTATGGCTTTACTCACCCATAGCCGTCATAATTGGTCCTGGGGCGTAGGCATTCACGGTGATACCGTGGCGTCCAAGTTCAATAGCTGATATATAATCACTTGTCAGAATCATCAGAATGCAATGTAGATAGACACTGTACCAGCGGACTGTGTAATCCCTCGGACTGCAAACTTGGAAGCAGAATATGCGCCAAGGTATTCTTCACCTGTGCGAAAGAATGTATTGAGCGTTAGAACCTACGGATGGATGTACGCACCTCTTTTCCCTAGTAGGGAGCTGGCGCCGATGATGCGCCGACCTCGTTTGTGATTCTCATTTAAAGAGATCATCTTTCGAGCGGCATATTTGTAGCTTAGAAATACGCCTGTGACATTGACGGCAAAGATCTTCTCCCAGTCTGCCAACGTAGCTAGTCGAGCGAAGTTAGTAGTACAACGTTGCAGATATGATTTGTAGAACCATATATCTTACTTTCTACCAATGGTGCGACTGCGATGATACCGGCATTTGCGACCATCTCGAAGTGACATCAATTATGAGAATGATTTGAAGCTCTGCCAGTAGCATCCGTACTCACAACATCCAGACCACCAAGCTCAGTCACGACGCTGTCCACCATCTTGCGAACGTCGTCCTCAACTGTAACATCTGCAAGAAGTACGCAGACCCTTCGTCCTGCACAACTCCCCATTATCTCCCGTGCGACTTCCTCGAGGTTCGACTTATTGGTAGGAATATCACTGAGTCCGATGTCGAAGCCGTCAGCGGCCAGCCTAAGAGAAATGGAACGACCAATGCCTTGACCAGCACCAGTGATTAGAGCAACTCCTTTAGACATGATAACCAGTGATGTAAGTTGCTGGGAATCATGTCTACGAGCTGAGCTTATAACTGTAAGACCGAGCGTCCATCAGGTCATGGGTCTTGAGGTTGAGCCTCAAATACGTCAAAAATAGTACTCGGCAGTAAAGGCCCGAGATACGGTCACGGTACGATGGGGTATGTCGATATGAACTTGAACGGACAAACATACGAAAGCAGCACATATCAGTGCCAAGACCGAGGAATTAGATTAATTATTATTCACCTTTCTGCATGGAATCGTTTGTTATCAACTGTCACTGACACTGGCTCCTCTGCAAGTGCGACTTCTGCAGGATTGTCGCCCACTGCTCTTCTCCATGATGGTAGGATGATGTTAACATTTTCATCTGTGGGCTAAGTTTTTGTTCAGATGCCGTCATAGTCCAGGGCTAACTCAGATCGTTTGTACTGTATCACCAACCCGGCTGAGCTCTACCGCGGTAATTGATTGCATTTTCTGTTTTAGTACTCGGATTTGCGTTTCTACATGAATCATTTGCGAATGGTACGTGGATCCCTGGATTATCTCGTGTGTTACTAGTAGTTGACTCGCGTACAAAAGACTTACTATCAGTGTCCTATCAGTATCATTAAGTTTGTGGCGCTGCTAATTCAATGTTGCAACAACGTGGCCGAAGATAGGCCCAGTACCCACGTACGAGCGCCCGCAGTTTTGCGCTCAACACTCAACGTTCAACTACCCACAACCTACGAGGCATAATCACTACCAGCTTACCTCTCATGAATCGACAAGCTCAGCTTGAGAAACGTTTTAACGACATCCTTCAAGGCAGAGTCACTGCGGATGCACGGAGTTACGCTCACTTTTTAGAAGCGATTTGTGCACAGCAAGACCCTGCGACCTGCATCAACAAAATTGTTGAGAGCCCCCACGGCTCAAGTGCAGTTCAAGCTGCCATGCGTCACAATACTACTTCTCAGTTTCTCAATGGTTCTGCAACTACGCTTCTGTTATATCTCTTCCGAGCAACAGACCTCGGCGACGTGTTGGATCATTTACTCACCGCCATAGTTAATCCTCCCATTTTTTGGACTGCCTTTACCCAGGCATTTGATCAAGGTAATCTCAATGAGCCAGCCCAGGAAGCATTCGCGGTACTCCTTCTTCGACTCATGAACCTTACTACGGGGAATACATCGTCTTATCGTGACCTCGCAAAGAAGTCTAGTATCCTTACGAGGCTTCTCGATTCACCGCAATGGACTGTCAAAGACATTGGCTACCGTATCCAACACATCCTTTCCACATTCACGTCCGGTACACCTGTCGCTGCAGTCGGTGGACCTGGTGGTCGCCATGATAATGATTTCAACGATTTCAGGGAGATCTCCATTCTTCCAACTGCAGACGAGATTCTCTGCCAGCAGCTTCCTTTCATTCGCCCGAGCAGCGTATTGGAGGATCCTGATGGCGAGGCAACTCGTACAGCTGACTACTTGGATAATACCTTCCGCTTGCTGCGCGAAGACATGTTGTATGAGATAAAAGAAGAGCTCCAGACTGCTACAGGGCAGAAGAAAGGGCGTCACCGTGGGCTCACCATCGACGGTGTCACACTCGATGGCGTTTACAGTGGTACAGATGATAAAAAGACTCGGTGGGGCATCAAACTCAAATGCAAAGACGATTTCAAGTCGATGAAGAATGTCCCCGACAAGCAGCGCAAGACTCATCTTGAAAAAGATCCCGCGGGCGTCAGAATTCTCAAAAATCAGTCTCTTGTATGCATACTTTCGGGAAATAAAATCATCAGTCTCGCAAGCGTCCATCGTGTCGAGGCACTTCTTGCGCAGAAACCACCTGTTATCGTGCTTCAGCTGGAAGGGGAAGCTAGCATCAGGAAGACTCTCCTTCAGTTGCAATCATCCAATGCCATTCGACTCATTCAGATTGACACCGCCCTCTTTTCGTTCGAGCCGGTCTTGAAGGCCCTACAGAAGACGCAAGTCATTCCGCTGTCAGAGGAGCTCCTGTTCTGGAAGGATGGGAACACTATTGGTAGCGCTGCAGTGACCGCAGCTCATGTCACGCGTCCACTTGCTATGAATCCGTCCGTGGATTTGAAGCCACTCCTAGGGCTTTCATCTAGCATTGTCCTTGACAAGTCGCAGGCAGCATCGCTATTGGCAGGACTTACGCAGAGGCTTTCCATCATCCAAGGCCCTCCAGGTAGTGTTCATCAACCACTCATTCGTACCTATCTTGTTGACATCCTAAAGGTACCGGAAAATCATTCATTGGCGCGCTGCTTGCGAAGGCCATCCACGATCACACCGAGCAGAAAATCCTTGTAGTCTGTTATACGAACCATGCCTTAGATCAATTCCTGGAAGATCTCATGAAGATTGGGATTCCGGACATTAACATGGTCCGCCTTGGCGGCAGACCAAATGCGCAGGTCGCCCATCTTGGTATTGCGGGCCAGAAGAAAGAACGTTTCATACGATCCAAAGCTGATTGGACTATAATCGACGACTTGAAGAAGTCGTCGACGTTTCACTGCAAAGCTCTAGAGACCTGCCATGGACAAATTCGTAGCTTCGAAAATCGGTTTCAGGGACATCCTCATGTACATAGAATTTGAAGAACCGACCTACTTCGACGCATTCCACGTACCTGAATACGACGCTTCGGGAATGACCCGTGTTGGCAAGGACGGCAAACCTGTCGATGCTGAGGAACTCATCGTTCGATGGGACAGAGGATTTGATGCCGGGCAGTTCAAATCCGAGCCCAATGTACGTGAGGCACAAGATATCTGGAAAATGCCTAAGGACGCTCGCCGGGACGTGATAGAGAGATGGAAGTTGGAGATACGCAAGTTAATCCTCGAGGAGATTCACACACTTGGTACAAACTACAACGAATGCCAAGATCAACTGACACGCAAGTTCGGGGAAGCTAGGGTGGCAACTCTCATGGGGAAGAGAATCATTGGATGCACAACGACTGGAGCAGCTATGTTTGCACAGGACATTCGTGCGGTGAATCCCGATGTCCTTCTCGTCGAAGAGGCTGGTGAAATCCTAGAAAGCCACGTCCTCACCGCAATGGGTCAGAGCACAAACCAGATGATTCTCATTGGTGACCACAAGTACGTGAGCCAGTGCTGATTTTGAGTCCATCTCGCTGAAGTCGACTCACAGGCAACTACGTCCCAAAGTCAACAACTACAAGCTAACTGTTGAAAAGGGTGATGGGTTTGAGCTTAACAGATCACTATTCGAGCGTCTAGTTCTCAAGGGCTTTCCTCACGAAACTCTGACAGCCCAACATCGCATGCGTCCAGAAATCTCGGCGTTTATCAGGAAAATTACATACCCCGACCTCACGGATGCTCCCAAAACCCAGGGCCGTAACAATATTCGCGGTATTCAGAACGACGTCATCTTCATTGACCACACTCATCCTGAGGATGACGACTCTCGCATCTCAGACAGAGGTGATGAGGCTTCGTCTGGGTCAAAACAGAACACCTATGAAGTAGAAATGGTTTGGAAGATCGTACGCTACCTTGCCCAGCAAGGCTATGGGACGGAGAAGCTAGTCGTTCTAACACCGTACCTCGGGCAGCTTTCAAGACTTCGAGATGTCCTGAAGAGGGACAATGACCCTGTGCTCAATGACCTCGATTCGCACGATCTCATCCGCGCCGGACTTATGTCCTCAGCTGACAAGACGCCCAAGAAGCGCATCAGGCTTGCCACGATAGGTAAATATCTCCTGCTATTCGACTTACAGCGCACCTCTAACATTATTTTGAATAGATAATTATCAGGGAGAGGAGAGTGATATCGTCATCGCCAGTCTGACCAGGTCCAATAAAGCCAACGACATCGGTTTCATGAATTCCCCCGAACGTCTGAACGTGCTTATCTCCCGGGCTCGAAATGGACTCATCCTGATCGGGAACTCGCAGACATTTATGAACGCTCGGAAGGGTAAGGAGCTATGGGGAAAATTCTTCGAGCTCGTCAAAAAAGGCGACCACATGTACGAAGGCTTCCCGATCAAATGTGAACGACACCCAGATCGAACGGTCCTGATCAAATTTGCCTCCGAATTTGATACTCTCTGTCCCGACGGTGGATGCACGGAAATCTGGTAAGAATTTGGACATTGGTGTAGCTCTTACTCACACACTCTCTAGTAACACCATGTTAAACTGCGGCATCCATCCTTGCCCACTAAAATGTCATCAGATCTCAGACCATTCACAAATGCCATGTCAACATCCGTACTCGGACACGTGCCCTGTCAATCACAAGCTGAAGTGGAAATGCCATGAGTCAAAGCCAGACCCTTGTCCGGTTTGTGTCAAGGAAACCGAACGTGCTGAGGAGAAGCGAAAACGCGAGCTCGAACTGAAGCAGAAATTAGAAGAAGAGGAACTGCAACGTCAGATACAACGCGAACAGGAGCAGTTGGAACACGACTTACAAATGGCTGAGCTGAATGCTAAGTTTAAGGCGGAAATGGATGCGATAGCTGACGCCCAGGTTGCGCAGCAGCGAGCGAATGCCATGAAACAGAAAATCCAGGATATCGAGGCAGCCAGAGCCAATGCACAGAAGGCGGCTGCAGTTGCGCAGGCACATGCTGATGCCGCTCGTTCTGCTTCGTCATCCAGGACAACAAACCCCATACCTCCCACACCTTCATCCAATCCTCAATCAAATGTACCTCCGCCAAACCCTACTCCTCCGTCATCGCCGTCGCCAAACCCACCACCAAAAACGAAACCTCCGACCACCCAGACTCCTTCCAATCCTCAGCAACCGAAGCATCAACAACCCAAACCTTCATCGACGTCGCCGATGAATGCAGTACCTACGTCGGCTGCCCACCAGGATTGGTTGCATCAGAAGCAAGTCAACGGTGAAAAAAACAGCGCCATCGACGGTATCATGGAGTTGACAGGGCTTGAGGATGTGAAAGCCCAAGTGCTCCGTATCAAGGCCCATATTGACTTGATGAAACGGCAAGGCGTGCCTCTAAATAAGGAGCGTCTCAATCTGGTTTTGCTCGGTAATCCAGGAACTGGTGAGCAATCATCAAGTATCTAATGAATTAGCCGCTCATATTCCTCCAGGAAAGACCACAGTCGCGAGATTGTATGCACAGTTCCTTGAATCAGTGCAAGTCCTCCCGGGCGATGCGTTCCTTGAAACGACAGGTTCAAGCTTAGCGCATGAAGGGGTGGGCGGAGCGAAAAAGCTCATCGAAGACGCTATGAAGGTTGGAGGAGGCGCTATCTTCATCGATGAAGCATACCAGCTCATCAGCGAACACCAGCACACAGGAGGTCAGGTGCTGGACTTTCTGCTTGCTGAGATGGAGAACCGAGTGGGTACCCTCGTCTTCATTCTCGCGGGGTATAGCAAGCAAATGGAGAAGTTCTTCGAGCATAACCCTGGTCTTCCCAGTCGTGTTCCGTACTCTCTCAAGTTTGCAGACTACACCGACGCAGAACTTCTGACGATGCTGGAAGCACTCATTGAGAAACGATATTCGGGACAGATGAAGGTCGAAGATGGCATCAGGGGCTTATATGCTCGAATTGCAGTGCGTCGACTTGGACGCGGTCGCGGTCGCGAGGGGTTCGGAAACGCTCGTGCATTACAAAACATGTTTGCGAAGGTCGCCCAGAGACTAGCCGAGCGACTTAAGAAACAAAGCCAACAGGGGTGGATTACTGATGATTTTCTGATCACCAAAGAGGACTTCATCGGTCCTGACCCATCCCAGGTCCTTCCACAGTGCGCTCCTTGGGAGAAATTACAAAAAATGATAGGTCTTGATTCCGTCAAAGACTCTGTCCGTAATTTCTTTGACATTGTCGACACGAACTATCACCGAGAGCTTCAAGAGAAAGAGCCTCTTGCGATGTCTTTGAATCGTGTCTTTCTTGGCTCACCGGGAACCGGCAAAACGACAGTTGCGAAGCTCTATGGGCAAATACTCGCAGAACTAGGACTCTTGAGCAACAGTGAAGGTGATAATCCATACTTGTGTTATTGGCTGCCCGTTAAATGACGACATTCTATTAGTCGTTGTCAAGAATCCATCTGATTTTGTGGGCGCGTATCTTGGCCATACAGAGAAAAACACCAAAGCTATATTGGATAGTACCGTTGGTAAAGTCTTAGTTATAGACGAGGTATGCGACCCTAGATTCTAGCTGGTTATAATATTGATCTCGTCTGGTAGGCTTACATGCTGTATAGCAAGAATTCTGGATCCCAGGACCAATTCAAAGCGACTGTAATTGACACTTTGGTCGCAGAGATTCAAAGTGTACCTGGAGAAGATCGCTGTGTCTTGTTATTGGGATACAAAGAACAGATGGAAGAGATGTTCCAGGTATGCTCAAACATTCACTCGAATTTCTGGGTGTAAATTCTGATGTGTCTACTCAGAATGTGAACCCCGGGCTCGCTCGTAGGTTTGCCATTGAAAATGCATTCACTTTCGAGGACTTCACCGAGTCCCAATTGCGGGATATCTTGGACTTCAAGCTGAAAGATCAGGACCTTGAGGCCACCGACTCAGCGAAACAAGTTGCTAGTGATCTTTTGAACAGAGCCAAGAACCGTCCTAACTTTGGCAATGCTGGTGAGGTGGAGAACATGCTTGGCCTGGCGAAATCTCGCTATCAGAAACGTCAGGCATCAATCCCTCCCGATCAACGTTCCGATGTAATCTTCGAGCCTCAAGACTTTGATCCGGATTGGGATCGTGATCGCAATGCTGCAGCCAATTTGACAAAACTCTTTGAGGATCTTGTTGGTTGTGACGACATCGTGACGAAGTTGGGCAACTATCAAAAAATTGCTCGTGCGATGAAGGCTACTGGTGTGGATATGCGCAAACAAATTCCAACGAGTTTCATTTTCAAAGGACCCCCAGGTAAGTAACAATTCCTTATCCGGAGCGGAATGTTGATGCTTTACTTATCCCCAGGTACTGGCAAAACAACCATTGCGAGGAAGTTTGGCCAGGTGTATTATGATATGGGATTTCTTTCTTCATCTGACCTTATCGAGTGTTCTGCTTCCGACCTCGTAGGCCAATACGTGGGTCACACCGGCCCAAAGACGAAGAAACTTTTCGAGAAGGCCTTAGGCAAAGTACTATTCGTGGATGAAGCGTACCGGCTTAGTAACGGGCATTTTGCGCAAGAAGCCATCGATGAGGTCGTCGGCCTCATGACCAACGAGAAGTTCATGAACAAGATGGTTATCGTTCTTGCAGGCTATGAGAAAGAGATGAACACTCTTTTGAGTGTCAATCCGGGTCTCGCCAGTCGTTTCTCTGAAGAAATCACTCTGACCAACATGACGGCGGCCAAGTGTCTTCAAGTGCTCGACAAGGAATTGCAAAAGACGCAGATTGTCTTGTCCGAGCTAGCTGATACCACTTCTTCTGCTTACTCGGAGATGGAGACTATAGTTGACCGGATGTCACGCTTGTCGAACTGGGGGAATGCCCGAGACGTCAAAACCATTGCCCAGAGGCTTGTCCATCATGCATTCAATGCTGTAGCAAATACTCCCGGGAGTAACCCATCACTCACTGCAGATGAGGCGATAGCTATCATGAAGGACCTACTCAATCAGCAGCGCCAGCGGTTGAATATTCCACGTATAACCACTTCATCCCCGTCAGGCAAACTGCCGATGGCATCGTCCAGCAATTCAGCCCCTCCTCCGCCCCCTTCTCAATCCGGGTCTTCTTTCGCAACCAAGGGATCTCGACCGCCTAAACCACCTTCTCAAAAGAGCTCTTCTTCCAATCAGTCGCCGCCAAAGCCTCCTCCGAAATCAGGGCCGTCCTCCACACCGGGCGGATCCCACTCACCTAATAAGCCACCCCCACGCCCCAGTGCACCATCTAGCACATCGCGTCCGAAAGTTCCGCCACCCCCATCATCAACTCCCTCGTCTGCTGCACAAGTCACTCCAAAAACGACTCCTCGTCGCCCAAGGCAGCCCAGAGGTTCTCAGCAGGCGTCGCCTGCATCATCCAGTTCACGCAGTCTGCCTCCTTTCTCTATTTCAGGTGCCCAAACTGCTTCTCCTATTCTTTCACAAGGCAGTATCCCGCCAATTCCAGATCAGCGACGGAAAAACATGCAGTTACCAGTTCAAAGCGCCCCGCAGCCCCAGTCTACCAATGATGTTCAGCGTGACCCAGGAGTTGCTGATGCTGTCTGGAAGCGGTTAGAGGCAGATAAAGCAGCGGCGCAGGAGGCAAAAAGGAAAGCAATCGAGGAGATCAAGAGGCGTGACGCTGAATTGAGTAGAGCTGCTCAAAGGCAACAAGCTGCGGAGGCTGCAGCTCGAGCCCTCGCTCAGCAGAAGGCACGAGACCAGGCTGAGCAAGAAGAACTCAGGCGCCAGCAGGAGGCGATTCGAATTCAAGAGGCGGAGGCAAAAGCAGCGAGGGAGAGAGCTGCTGTTGCACTCTGCCAGATGCGTCTGGAGCAAGAGAGGAAGAAACGTGAAGAAGAGAAGATACAGCAGAAGTTGAGAAATCTCGGCGTCTGCGTGCGAGGCTACCAATGGATTAAACAACCATCAGGTTACCGTTGTGCGGGTGGCAGTCATTTTATTCACGATTCCCAGTTGCGCTAGTTCCACGTCGATTCTACATACAGTAGGAATTTCTTTAGATTGCGTCTTTGAATCACGGCACTCTGTTCGATTATGACTTCATGATCATGACGAGTAAACTGTCACACGGATCTTCCCAATGTTCAATATGCATCGTTGTACGCGATACTCTGCGAGCATATTTGAAGAGGTTCCGCTGAATTGATTTCACAAGCAAGATTGGGACCTTCATTGACGCTAACAATACCCGCGCACAGCACTAACTCAGAAAATGAGCATGAGGGGTACATTGTATCTAACTATTCCTCCCAATTGAACCAAATGTACCAGTCCTAATCCAAGTGTTGATGCAGAGTTTGACAAGAGCTGCTTATTGTTGGTAGTGCTCACATTAGATAGTTCCGCTGGTCATAGATTTCCGTACACGACCTCCCCATCGATGACAGTTGCTGTCCCTTTGGCACTCGGGATATCATCTATAGGCACCATCATAATCTCACGGTCCAGAACGACGAAATCAGCTATCTTCCCGATGGAGAGTGAACCAAGAATATCCTCAGAGAAAGATGCATATGCAATATCGAGGGTCATGCCTTTTGAATGCTTCAGCATGCGTGAGGCGCTCGGATGGGTACCTAGAAAAAGAGTGTAATCAATAACTTTCGGATCAGCGAATTTCATTATTCTCCAGGACCATGAGGCGAGTCACCTGTTACAGAAAGTCATGAAGAAACCAAGATGCCCTCGACAGGGAAGTCAGAGCCAAGGGGCAAGACTCTGGTTGGAGACGCACTGTGAGGTATCAGTTCCAGCTCGATACAAGGCGGGAAGAAAAGGTAACTTACTTGAGTAGAGTTCGATACGCATACGCGCCTTTGATTCTCTTTGAATCCTGTAGGAACCTAGCGTGATGTGTTCTAAGTCGGATGAAAGAAGGAAACTTACCAATCGATCCTCAGCATGCTACATGTCACTTGTCCTGTAAGGCGAGATATATCAGTCAGGTGGTAGGAAATGCCTATCGATGAACTCACGCATGGGTTGGTTGCACACTAGGAATCACTGGAATCATATACCACCGACAACGCGAACTCAAGGTAAGAACCGGACCTCTTACCACAATCTTACCACCTAACTTTCCAGTTCGCTTGATATTATCTAGTATCAATATTTGCGTGTGCTTAATACGGGGTTGCAAAACGTTTATGGAAAACGAAGCGTTGGCGAGCATATCCTCATAAATGTCAAGTACGATATGATTCGCCCGGTCGCCAATGCCGTGGACGTTCTAGTGGTGAGGGTCAAATAGGTGAGCTAGTGCAAGCATGAAAGAAGATCATAAACATCGGTCACTTACAACTTGCCAACCATCGGTCGAAAACTCCATTACTAGCTTTGTCAGTGCTTCCGGCCGCACGCGCATGATACCGCTCGTTGATGGATTATCACTATACTGAGATCTTTTATATCAGCACGTCCATGCTCGAACGGTAATATGAGTGGGTGTTCACGGACTCAAGCAGTGCAGCGCCGAACGAACCAAGCGCACCTATTCATTGAGATCAATATAAACACAAAAAATCAACTCGAACAGGACCGACCATCTGCGAAAAGTTTGACGCTGCACACTATCCATCGTCCACCGAATCCGTGCTGGATCAGTCTTGGAATCTGGCTTCCCCAGTACTCATCAGAGTTTACACTGCCCATGAAATAAAGCCGGAGCTGGTGCGCGTGTCAGTAAAGTGCTACACTCAAGGAGACAAAGAGCTGACAGGTATCTTCTGAGTCTCTGAAAGTCTAGAATACAATTAATCCAATATTTTGGAGAAAGGATGTGTCACGTACTTCCTGTAGAACTGTATTTCTTCAGGGACAGAAAATGCGTCGTGCACGCTAGTCAGACCCACCACGAGCGCGTCACTAGTAGTGCGAGTGAAGTACTCCATCGCACGGGTTTCGCTGAAGGGTGGTGAGGGAATGCGATCCATAGCGTTATCAACGAATATTCCTGTGATTCCATATAGGTTTCAGACAAGGAGGTACTACCTCAAGAACAGAACATCTGAAGAAGAGAAACACACCAGTGAGTTTTCCGTGCTCATCGCGAATAATCAGCCCGCCATCGATGTCCTCCCAGGAAGGGGTACCATGAGCTGTAGCACGCGGTTGGATGCCCAGGAGACGCGAACATCAATACGGGCGAGAGGTATCCGTCGACCACGAAGAAGTGGTTCCCTGCCAAAGTCGTCCTTTGAGGTTGTGAGAAACTGCGAAGAGAAAGTAAACACAGACATACGGCATAAGGGTATTGCGCTCCAGGCCATTTATTCTGGTCCCATCCCATGCCCTCTATCCATCGAGTTGGATCGCCCAGAATGTCAGGATGTGATGTAACATAAACTTTCAAGTGGCTCGAGGACTCTTTCATGCCGCATCAGTAAATTGACTACATAATCAGTTGGAACAAATACTCAAGAGAGGTACAGTTTCCCAAGTTGTGATTCATCTTAGAACCATATGAGCATGGGCATCTTCAAGGGTCGAGAATGAGGGCTCGAAATTTGAACTCGAGTTGGCGATTTGTACCAGTCAGCCCAGGAACTACGATACTACCAAGTTGAACGTTTATCACCCTGAGAGATGACTCGAGAAAATTGAATGGCAAAGGTAAGTGAATGACGCCCGCCAGCAGTTGTGGGTTTTCCGTTCCACTGAGTAAAACAAAGGTAACTCCGCTAATTATAAATTTTATCATGTCACCACTCACATGCATCACTGAGTCTAATGGCTGTACTGTCACTGAACATTCACACTAGCACTCACTGTGAGTTCTGTTTTATACATTCCGAAGTTTTTCAAGGCAGACTGGTCCAGTGGATAATTCAAGTTGCGGTGGACCTTGACACACACAACCGACCCTGAATCAGACTCTAGCTGTCCAAACGAATGGTCACTGGCGTTGAGACAACATTGAGCAATGAGCGCTTGCCCTAGAGCACCTTGGCCAGGGTATCAAACCAAGCCGCATAGTACTACCTATATGATACCTTCGCGATCCTTATCAATCAAGTTCCAGGCCTGTATTACTACAGACCGACGGGCTCGGACCTTCTTGAGCGCTCTCTGGGCGCCCGAGTCACATGTCCAACTGGGTGCGCATGGTACTAACTGGTGCTTGCGCAGATCCTGTTTGTTGTTCTTTCGATCACACGTGCCCTTACTACGAGTCTTAACCCTCAAAGTCCAACCTAACCTAACCTATTTGTGTTATCATTCATTCTCAGTCCACACTACCACCCATACCACTGCCGCCGCTGAAGGACACTCGAAAAATGTCTGATCGACGAGCTGCCTTGCTGACCAAACGGTTTTATGATGTTCTCAAGGGCAAAGTCCCTATCGAGCCACGAACCTGTCACTTATTTCTCGATTCTATATGCTCCCAACCGGATGTTGCGTTATGCGTAAGCAAGATAGTGGGAGAATCAAAAGGACCCTCTGCTGTGCAGGAGGCGATGCGACTGGACTTGTCAGCAGAGTTTATGAATGGCATTGGTGCTGACGTTCTTGTATACCTCCTCCAGGCCACGAACATCAGCAGCAATGTACTGGATCACCTGCTTGTTCAGATAGTTGAACCAGATTTTTTCTGGTCGGCGTTTAGTCATGCTTTTACTCAGGGAGAGCTACTCGAAAAAGCTCAACGTGCCTTCGCTGGCCTCCTCCTTCGGCTGTTGAACCTCTCCAACCACGACACAATACCCTATCTCGAACTAGCTGGCAGGCCAAACGTGCTTCCAAAACTTACAAGCTCTGCAAACTTGGAGGTCCGGCTCATCGGAGAGAAGATCAAGCATATTCTTTCGACATATTGCTCCTCAGCTCCTCCCTCAGCTGCCCATGGCCCAGGCGGACGACATGACAATGATCATGTCAATTTTCGCGAAATCGCTATCCTTCCCACAGCCGACGAAATTAGATGCAAACAGCTACCATTCTTGCGCCACAGCTCAGAGTTAGAAGATGAATCCGGAGAAAGTACGCGTACTGCGGATTACCTCGACAATACATTTCGCCTTCTTCGCGAAGACATGATAGCAGAAATGAGAGAGGAACTTGAAACGCTAGAGGGAAAGAGCGCCAAACGCCGCCGTGCCAACCTGATAGACGGTGTTATACTCAAAGGCGTTTACCATGGCACTGATGATCGGAAGGTGCTGTGGGGAATAACATTGGAGTGTGTCGACGACCTGCCATCTCTGAAGCATATCCCCCCGAAGGACAGAAAAGCGTATCTCACAGATGATCATGCTGGCTCCAAGATCCTTCGTCACCAATCACTCGTCTGTGTGGTGGTTGATAAGGAAGTGGTTGGCTTTGGCACTGTGAACCGAGTTGAAGATCTCTTGATTCGCAGCCCCCCTGTTATCGTTATCCAGCTGGACGGGCGGGCGAGTACAAGCAGAACGATTCTTCGGCTCCGCAATGCCAAAGACGCGAAGCTCCTCCAGATTGACACTGCTCTTTTTGCTTTTGAGCCGGTGCTCAAGGCATTGCAGAAGACGCAGTACATCCCAGTATCCGATGAACTGCTGTTCTGGAAGCTCGGTGTCACTCTGCAGAATCCCCCACAGATGGCGGACCATGTTATCACAGCCATCGAAGCTAACCATTCCGGAAACTTGCAGCACTTGCTTCAGACTCCCGATCCTATACATTTAGATCGCTCGCAAGCCTTGTCTATACTTTCTGGCCTGACTCAGAGGGTATCTTTGATACAGGGACCTCCAGGTATGTCTTTTGACACTGGATGCTAAGTAAATGCTTATGTGGTGGCCGGTCAGGGACCGGAAAGTCGTTCGTGGGTGCCCTCTTAGCCAAAGCTCTACACGACTTCACCGATCAGACAATTCTCGTTGTCTGTTATACTAACCATGTTCTGGACCAGTTTTTAGAAGATCTTCGCAAAATTGGCATTCCTGATAACAATATGGTTCGACTTGGGGGAAGAGCCAAACCGCAGCTAGCGCATCTCAATCTTTTTAGTCCTGGTCAGAGAACGTCCCAGGCTCCACGGACTAAAGCAGATTGGACGATGATCGATGAATTCAAGAGCAGACTCAAATACCTCTGTGGTCGCCTTGACAGCTCTGTCGTGGAGTTCATGACGAACAGGATTCGTTATGAGGATATCCTAACGCATATCGAGTTCGAAGATGAGGCTTATTTTGAAGCTTTTCGGGTTCCCAAGTCAGATGATGGCATGGCTGTTGTAGGCAGCAGAGGTCGAGAGGTCGACCCAACGTATCTCATCGCACTATGGGAAAGAGGCCGTGATGCGGGTATCTTCAAAAACGCACCTCACTTGAAGACGGAGGAATCGGCTCGCATTTGGACTACACACTTACCTGTCCGTCAGAGCTTGTTGGCAAAGTGGAAGCATGATCTTCAGAAGCAGATGGTAGAAGATATTGGCACCGTTGGCAGAGACTACAACAATTGTCAAATAGATCTCACTCGGAAGTTTGGCGAGTCGTTGGTCGCAACCCTCAAGGAGAAAAGGATCATTGCATGTACAACAACAGGTGCCGCCAAATTTACTGAAGATCTTCGAACTGCTGCTCCCGACGTTGTCCTTGTGGAGGAGGCTGGGGAGATTTTGGAAAGCCATATTCTGACTGCTCTTGGTGAAAACACGAACCAACTGATCCTCATTGGAGACCACAAGTAAGCATACTTTCGATCACCGCCTTCAGCGCCCTATTCTGAGTCGTCAATTTAGGCAACTAAGACCGAAAATCAAGAGCTATGCCCTACAGGTCGAGAGTGACCAAGGATATGACTTAAACAGGTCGCTTTTTGAGCGCCTTGTTCTAAAAGGATTTCCTCATGCTACTCTCACCGAGCAACATCGTATGCGGCCTGAAATCTCTACACTTGTGCGCGAACTCACATATCCCGAACTCACCGATGCCGCAAGCACTCACGGCCGAGCTGATATTCGTGGCATCCAAGATAACATCATCTTCGTCAACCATGCGCACCCTGAGGACAATGACGGCAGAGTCAGCGATCGCAGCGATCTTGGTTCCGTGACTTCAAAACAAAACTCTTATGAAGCCGGCATGGTTCTGAAGATCGTCCGGTACCTCGCTCAACAAGGTTATGGGACAGATAATATTGTCATCCTAACGCCTTATCTTGGACAGCTCTCAAAACTTCGGGAAGCTCTCAAGGCAGACAATGACCCTGTGTTGAATGACCTCGATTCTTATGACTTGGTTCGTGCTGGGCTGCTCTCTCCCGACGCTGCAAAGTCATCCAAAAGGAAGATCAGGCTCGCTACAATAGGTATAGATTCCATCAGAACGAATACCTAACGTTCGACTGACTGGAGCAGACAATTATCAGGGAGAGGAAAGTGATATCGTGGTTGCTAGCTTGACACGATCAAATCCTGATGGCGCTATCGGCTTCATGAAGTCCCCTGAACGTCTGAACGTCCTCTTGTCTCGGGCCCGTGATGGTCTCATTCTCATCGGCAATATGAACACGTTCCAGAGCAAATCCCCCCTTTGGAATCGTCTGTTCGATCTTCTCAGACAGGCAGCACACATCTATGAAGGGTTCCCCGTTAAATGCGAGCGCCATCCTGTGCGGAAGGCCATTCTGCGAGATGCTAAGGATTTCGACGATCAATGTCCAGATGGAGGTTGTGCGGAGCCCTGGTGAGTGTCCTTTCAACAAATTTCAGTGAATCTCACCGACCTTGGTCCTTTAGTGGTACCATGCTCAGTTGCAATGTGCACCCTTGTCCTTCAAAGTGTCATCAACTTTCCGATCACTCCAAAGTACCTTGTCAACAGCCGTTATTTGGGAAGTGCGTGGTAGGCACTCACAAAGTTTCATGGAAGTGTCATCAAGGGCCTCCCTTAAAATGTACTCCATGCGAGAAGGATGCAGAGCGAACTGCAAAGCAGTTGCTGCGTGACGCAGAACTCCAGCAAAAACGTGACGCCGAGCAAGCTGCTCATGATACCCGAATGGCTGAACTGGATGCGAGGCTTAAAGCCAAGGTAGAAATTGTTGCAGATGCCAATATTGCGAAGCAGAGAGAGGCTATGCTCAAGCAGAAGGAGCGAGAGATTCAAGAGGCAGAAGTCCGCGCGCAGAAGACAGCAGGTTCCTCAAAAGACGGCAGTGTAAATGCACCCAAAACAACAACCGCTCCCTCACAGCAATCTTCACATCCCTCGTCTACTCCTTCACAGCCTCCAGACAGCCAACAAAGCTCTGCTGCTCGCGATGACTGGGAGTCGCAGAAGAGGCATTTGGGCGAGCAAAATGACGCGATTGACATTATTATGGCGATGACTGGACTGGAAGGAGTGAAGTTGCAAGTTCTACAAACCAAGGAGAAGCTAGACTTGATGAGACGCCAAGGAATACCGGTAAACAAGGAGCGTCTGAATCTTGCGCTCTTGGGAAATCCAGGGACAGGTAGGAGCCTTTCGCTTAATCTTTTCGTGCTGATACAAATTTTTCTGCAGGGAAGACAACGGTTGCAAGACTGTATGCCCAGTTTCTCGAATCGATACAAGTACTTCCAGGAAGCGCATTCAAGGAAACTACAGGAGCGAGCCTGGCTCATGATGGTGTAGGTGGTGCAAAGAAGCTCATTGAGGACGTTATGAAAGTTGGCGGTGGTGCCATATTCATCGACGAGGCCTATCAACTGGTTAGCGCACAGGGCGGGTCTGGCACAGATGTTCTGGACTTCTTGTTAGCAGAGATGGAGAACCGCGTTGGAAGTCTTGTTTTCATCCTTGCCGGTTACAGCCGTCAGATGGAGAAATTCTTCAGTCACAATCCAGGTCTTCCGAGCCGTGTGCCTCATAGATTTACCTTCGAGGACTACACTGACGAAGAACTCCTCGATATGCTTGCTGATCTGGTGGAGAAACAGTATGGAGGCAGGATGAAGGTCGAAGAGGGCATCAAGGGTCTTTATGGTCGAATCGCAGTCCGACGCCTAGGTCGTGGCCGTGGCCGCGAAGGGTTTGGCAATGCCCGTGCACTGCAGAATATGTTTGCGCAGATACGTCAACGACAGGCTGCGAGGGTAGGAAAAGAGCGCAAAAACGGATCATCACCGGATGATCTCATGCTCGTGAAAGAAGATCTCATTGGTCCCAATCCAGACTCTGTTCTTCCGCACTGCCCTTCCTGGATAAAGTTGCAAAAACTCACTGGTCTTAAATCCGTGAAGCAATCTGTCAGCAACCTCTTCAACCTCATTATGGCGAACTATCATCGCGAGTTGGCAGAAAAGCAGCCTCTCGATATGGCCCTCAATCGGGTTTTCCTGGGCTCCCCAGGCACCGGCAAGACCACTGTCGCCAAACTCTATGGTCAAGCACTGGCAGACCTAGGACTTCTCAGTAACGGTGAAGGTTCGGTGCTCTGTTGAAGAATATTTAAGGATCATTACCTGATTACCGTCTTTAGTTGTGGTGAAGAATCCTTCAGATTTTACCGGGCAACATCTCGGGCAATCTGAACAGAACACTAAGGCCATCTTGGAGAGTACTGTCGGAAAGGTCCTGGTCATTGACGAGGTGGGTATATCTGTTCGCCTTCGACTTGTGGTTCTCAGCGCCTCGCTAGGCATACATGCTGCACAGCAAGAATGGTACCCAGGACCCCTATAAGACCGGCGTTATTGATACCATGGTTGCGGAGATACAGAACGTACCAGGGGATGATCGTTGTGTCTTGTTATTGGGATACAAGGAGCAAATGGAAGACATGTTCAAGGTAGGTGCACGACATCATGATCAAAAGCTCGCTCTGACACATGAATCAGGATGTTAATCCCGGCTTTGCTCGGCGCTTTGCGATTGAGGACGCGTTCATGTTTGAAGACTTCACTGAGCCTCAACTACAGGAAATCTTTGAACGCAAGCTAAAAGACCAAGACCTCGGTGCAACAGATAAAGCCAAGCAAGTAGCGCTTGGTCTTTTGAGCCGAAGAAAGAACCGTCCGAACTTTGGGAATGGAGGGGAAGTGGAAAACATGCTGACCTTTGCAAAAGACCGATATCTAAAACGGCAGGCATCGCAACCTTCCAATCTGTCTCTGGACATCGTCTTCGAACCAGAAGACTTCGATCCTAATTGGGACCGTGATCAGCACGCTGCAGCAAACTTGACTCAGTTATTTGAAGATATGGTTGGATGCGAAGCTGTTATCCAGAAGCTGGGAGATTACCAGAACATGGCGCAAGGGATGAAAGCATCGGGACTGGATATGCGCAAGCAAATACCCACTAGCTTTATCTTCAAGGGCCCACCTGGTAATAAAATCATGTCCGAAGTTGTCCAAAGTTGATGCCTTCTCTTCAGGAACCGGAAAGACGACCATCGCAAGGAAATTTGGTCAAGTCTATTATGACATGGGCTTCCTCGCATCTACAGAACTTGTAGAGTGTTCCGCATCGGATCTCGTTGGCGAGTATGTTGGCCAAACAGGTCCCAAGACGAAGAAACTTTTCGAGAAGGCCGTTGGAAAAGTCCTCTTCGTGGATGAAGCCTATCGACTCAGCCAAGGCAATTTTGCGCAGGATGCCATTGACGAAGTCGTAGGGCTAATGACCAACGAGAAGTTCATGGGTAAGATGGTCATCATCCTGGCAGGATATGAGAAGGAGATGAATCAACTTTTGGGCGCGAACCCTGGACTTTCTAGTCGGTTTTCCGAGGACTTCATTCTGCCGAATATGTCGCCAACCCGATGCCTCGAACTGCTTGACAAGGATCTGCGTGATTCGAAGGTTGTCATTCAAGGGCTATCTGATCCATCATCATCACTATACGAGGAGATGCTAAACATCGTCGCTGATATGGCGAGCCTCGAAAATTGGGGTAATGCACGTGATGTAAAATCTATTGCGAAACGGTTGGCTCGCCCTGCATTCATCTCAGCTGGGAAAGCTCCAGGGAGTTCACTGGCCGTTTCATCAGAAGACGCACTGCGTATCATGAGAAATCAACTCTCTGAGCAGCAACAACGTCTCAACTTACCAAACAAGACGGTGCCATCAGCACCTAGTGTCCCACAGATGGCTATGTCAAGAAACACCGCTCCTCCTCCTCCTTCAATTTCTCAGAGTGTGTCCCATGCAGCTCCTCCAAAGCCTCCCGCTCCCAAGCCACCTCGTAAACGAACCCAGCAGAAACCTAAACCCCCCACCAGCGAGCCACCTCCGCCAGACACCACGGTATCATCTCAGGTCAGTGTCACACTACATAAGACAGCGAAGAGATTGCTCAAACAAAGTCCATCGCTTGCCCAGACAAATGACGAGGTGCAACGGGATCCTGGTGTAGATGATGCTACTTGGACGAGGCTGCAGGCGGACAAAGCAGCTGCGGAAGCAGCCGAAAAGGATGCTGCTGAAGAGTTGCGCATGCGCAATATTGCGCAGCAGAATGCCCTGAACGAGCTGCGAGCTTCAGAAGCCGCTGCACGAAAACTAGCGCAGAAAAAAGCGAATGACAATGCCGCCAACGAGGAACTCATGCGCCAGCGAGAGGCCGCTCGTATCCGAGAGCTAGAGGCTAAGGCCGCTCGAGAGAATACCTTGGCCGCGCTGAAGAAGCAGCAGGAAGAGGAAGTGAGGAGGAGGCGCGAGGAGGCTCAAGTACAGCAGAAGTTGCGGGAAATGGGTGTGTGCGTTGCAGGCTTTCGCTGGATCAAGCAGTCGCACGGTTATCGATGTGCTGGTGGTGCCCATTTCATTTCGAACGACCAGCTAGGCATCTAGGTTGGATTCAACGAATGGCAAACCCACTGGGATGGGCTTACGTACCGTTAGGCTGAAAGTTGCTTCTACTCTTGTTTGTATGCTTTGAACTCGATCGCTCCACTGTAAAGTTACTGTTAATCCGACGAATCAACTTTAAATCCAGTGTTACCTGATTTAACATGACCGTAGTGATATCATCGAGACCTTGAGTATCTCATCGAGGAAACGTTAGCATAGTTTGCATTGTGTAAAGACTGGCTTGAGATATCCACCGTCGAGCACAAAATTTGTGATTAAGGCTTCAGTCAATACTTCGAAGTATCTTACATGCATGGCTCAGAGAAGTTTCCAAGATTGCAAGGCAGAACAAGATTCGATTATCATGCATGTAGATCTAGCAGTGCTCGAAGTAGAGGGGCTTCTGATGATACTATCAGAGGCACGATGTCTGTTGTAGTACCAGAGGACCCGATCAATGTGCGTCGTAACGCTTGGACCGCCGTTGACTACACTAAAAGGGCTCAACACCGGAAGTTGAAGGGCACGACGAACAGGTCGAACGATCGCAAACTATAAAGAGCAAGCGTCAATGTGATTTGTAGCATGTGGAAATAATGACTGACTACTAACATACATCCTGCAGCCTGTCTGTCGCTGAGCCTTCCACTAGGTGAGACTTGACCGACTCTATGGCGTGTATGCGTATCTAGACGGATAGAGGAGGTACGAGTTGAAGTGTTCAAATGAGAGCATCGGAAATCCAAGTTGAATTTGGTTTGCTAGAAATCAATGAGTTGGTCTTCTTCTTGACATCGAAGCTGAAAGTGGATGCAGTATGCAGGTGGCAAGTTTGAAGTTTAAAACTTGAAGTTAGTCGTCGGATTAGTCGTCGGAGTTGGAATAGAACCGTATGCACTTTAAGGACCACATGTGCAATGACATACGGCGAAAATAGAATGTTGAATGACTGCGTATTTTCATTCGTCTCCTAGGGCCAATATCCTTGGCATAAGCACCGGATTTTGGTGCTGCATGATGGGTGGGAGCTCATTCAACGTCCTCACATAATTCAGACATTCGACTATCACGTCCATCGCAAACTGTGTCTTGCCACATTCAGTACTTCAGTGCACATGAGCGATCACCTGTGAGGCAGCAAAGTGGAAGATAAAAAATTAAGTCAAAATCGAGTGTACATATCCTGTAGGTTTACAATCTCAAAGTCTGAAATATCGAACTCCTTGGCAAGTAACAGATTGTGCGTGGCTCTGACTGGACGCTACATGGGAAGTCGTCAGAATGCTTTAATCAACAAGGTGGGAGGACGCACGGAATTGATTATATGCCAATATGCACGAACACTATGCGCTGGTCCAAGGGCATATCCGTGTCACAAGCCAACGACTGGACCGCTCGGTGCAGCGCCCGGGCAGCTCGTTTGGAATTCATTGTGCCGTCCCCGCACAAGTTTTTATAGAATGCCTCGACTAAGCGGTGCACGGTACTATCGTTGACTTTCCATAATGTCCCAATGACGCTCTTAACCCCGGCAAATTGCAGGCCAGCCGCTAGGTGTATTACTTCATCAGGAGTATCATCGTCACCCACTGCAGTTTCACAGGCAGAAAGAAATGCAAATTGATGCCGAGACAAATCCATTTGTGTGATGTCGAGGAGCGATAGCGGCTGGTCGCGCATAAGAAAGGCCGACTCGAAGGGTTCGACAATATTCTGTGTCCCGTGACACGCTAGATGGAGCCAAGCATTGTCTCGCAACGCGCACAGTGCTCTCGATTTTGTGGCATCAGCACTGGTTATCTTGGAGAAGGAAACAGTTGGGGGAGAGGGTAAAAGGCTCCGCACCAACTCCAGCTCAGGCTCCACAGCATCCAAAGTGAATGCGGCACCGGCTGGGAAATCCTGACCAATGGCAACGAAGGGCACCGACGGGGACCTGTCATGACTTTCGCGAGCCTTGATCAACGCGGTGAGTGATGGTGTATATGAAGAGATGTACTGCTGCGAAAGGGAATGTCCCTTTGCCTTGTATTCGCCAGCAGCATGCAATGGCAGGAAATTGAAGAGGGACGTTGGGCACCACCATATTCGGGAACCTCGTCGTGCAATTCCGCCCAGACTTTCGACCACCGGGCCGACCACGTCATCCCACAACTCTCTCAAAGCTTTTATGAGCGCTGTTTGGTTCCCTTTAGGACCAGCCTCTTTTTCAACTGCCGCTCGGAGTGCCATTACCAATTTGATGAGTTTCAGCAAATCGGTAGGGAGTTGAATGCTAGTCGGAGGTTGCTTGTGCGGGATGATAATGGCGTGGCACGACGACTTGCTTGCGATGAGCACAATGATGAGCCCATCACGAGCTGCATCTTGAAGATCGGAGAATAAGGGGGGAAGGAGGAAGCGAGAGAAGCCCTCGATTTTCCGGATCTCGTCTACAGCTCTATTCCAGTCCTGCACTAGACGTCTGTACCGAGTTCCCTCTGCTTCCACATCGACTCTCTGGTTTCCTTCTGGACTCTTCGCAGGAGGTTTATCGAGGAGGGAGCTGAGGTCTCTGAATCTCTGCATCAGGGCTACTGCATGATCGCCGTGAGTCTGCAGGCTGTCAAGAGGGGTGCGGAGTCGTGTCATCTGGGTCCAGATGATGGTCCTGCCTTGTTCCAACAACTCAACAGCGCGACACACATCACCACTGCGAAGAGCACACGATGCAGCATCAGTGGCAAGTGTACTTGGGAAGTCCTTCATAATATTGTGGCGAGACGATACTGAAGCTGTTGTAGACATGTAAGCGTCCAGAAGTTGCATGGAAGTTGCATATGCCTCCAGGTCAGTGGCATGTGAATATTGACGAGCATCCCGAACCCAACTTAGACTTGCCCGCAAGCGGGATAGCAAGCCTGCAGAGTCAACATTGGCTGCTGCCTTGAGGTGATACATGGCGGCATTCAGACTATCACTATCATCACCTGTGACGGTGTCGTCAAGGCCTGAACGGTGGAACGACATATAGACCTTAGCCAGCGAGCGGTGAACTAGTAATTGAAGAGGATGATGTTCCGTCAACACAGTCAATGCATATCGTAGATGCTCTCGTGACTCATCAAGGTCTTTGTCATTGCCTCGGCAGTCAAAGCGGGAGGAGAGTCGATTTGCGAGGTTGCATAATGACGCGAGCCGATCTGTGTGACCGATCGGGCACAAGGCCAGTGCTTCCCTGTGAAGTGCGATAGCCCTGTCCAAGTCTTCGTCGTTGCCTCGGTGCTCAAAGCGGGAGGAGAGAAGAATCGCGAGGTTATTTAATGACTTGGACCGATCTGTGTGACCGATGGGGCACAGGGCCAGTGCTTCCCTGTGAAGTGCGATAGCCTGATCCAAGTCTTCGTTGTTGCCTCGGTGCTCAAAGCGGGAGTCGAGTCGAGTCGCGAGGTTATTTAATGATACGGACCGACCTGTGTGACCGACGGGGCACAAGGCCAGCGCTTCCCTGTAAAGTGCGATAGCCCCATCCAAGTCTTCGTCGTTGCCTCGCTGGTCAAACCGGGAGGAGAGGAGAGTCGCGAGGTTATTTGATGACGTAGACCGACCTGTGTGACCGACGGGGCGCAAGGCCAGCGCTTCCTTGTGAAGTGCGATAGCCTGATCCAAGTCTTCGTCGTTGCCTTGGTGCTTAAAGCGGGAGAAGAGTCGATTCGCGAGGTTATTTAATGACATAGACCGATCTGTGTGACCGATAGGGCGCAAGGCAAGAGCTTCCCTGTGAAGTGCGATAGCCTGATTCAAGTCTTCGTCGTTGCCTCGCTGGTCAAAGCGGGAGGAGAGGAAAGTCGCGAGGTTATTTAATGACACGGACAGATCAGTGTAACCGACCGGGTGTAAGGCCAGCGCTTCCCTCTGGAGTGCGATAGCCTCATCCAAGTCTTTGTCGTTGCCTCGGTGCTTAAAGCGGGAAAAGAATTGATTTGCAAGGTTATTTAATGACTTGTACCGACCAGTGTGACCGACGGGGTGCAAGGTCAGTGCTTCCCTGTGAAGTGCGATAGCCTGATCCAAGTCTTCGTCGTTGCCTCGGTGCTCAAAGCGGGAGGAGAGTCGATTCGCGAGGTTATTTAATGACACGGACCGACCTGTGTGACCCACGGGGCACAAGGCCAGCGCTTCCCTGTGAAGTGCGATAGCCTTATCCAAGTCTTCATCGTTGCCTCGGTGCTTGAAGTGGGAGGAGAGTAGATTCACGAGGTTGTTTAATGACGTGCACCGATCTGTGTCACCGACCGGGTGTAAGGCCAGTGCTTCCATCTGAAGTGTGATGGCCTGATCCAAATCTTTGTCATTGCCTCGACGCTCGAAGCGAGTTCGCAGCATTATACCCAGGTTACATAGCAATTGCCACCGGCAAGCATTACCAGTGTTGTAGTATCCCAGTGCATCATAATGAAGGGATATCACTTCATCTAAGGCACGGGGCTCGTCTCTCTGCAAACACCGCTCTGCTCGATGAACAAGTTGATTTGGCGATAACGGAACTATGGATGCGGTAGGCTGCCTCCGTTGAAGATCATTTACATCCATGCTTCCAGCAGAATGTAGAGCGGATGTTTCTATTGCAATCAAAGCTGCTCTGTAAATGTGGCTGTTGGCGTGACAGACATCAAGCACTTCGCTCAGTAGCTCTTCAGCCGTGTCGGCGTCTGTTCGAGATCCCTGTCTCGCGAAGCGAGAAAGCAGAGAAATGGCAAGATGGAGTTGGGTGGTCGGTCGGTCTGGATGACCAGTAGGACACAAATCAAGTGCGTCTTGAAAAAGAGAGATAGGTATGTCGAGGCCGAGGTATCTTCCGTTGGCTTGGCAACTAATGAACTTTGCGGTGGCTAGATTGAATTGTGCTGCACGGCGGTAGGGATGATCCACGGGGCAGAGGTCCGAGGCGCGTTCGAAGTGATCTATGGATCGGTCGAGATCACTATTGTTCTGCGTCCTGCGGTATCGTGCGAGAAGACGATGTCCGGCATCCGTCCTTTGTGCTAACACATCCAAATCGCGAGATGTAAGCTATAGGTTACAGCGATCAGCATTATAATCCCGGACTGCATTGATCACTCACGGTAATAAGGGGACAAAGAACTTCGCCGTCGTTTTGGTCAGAAAGCCGCTGCTCCACCGTCATGAATAGTGAAGTACAAGCGGATACGACTTCCTCCTGTTTCGGTTGAAACATTATGGCTGTGATACTCGTTAGCATCCATCAGGCGCTATTTGCAATAGACAATACTGACGATGCGACCTTTCGCTGCGATCGAGTAATTCTCCGACGGAGATCTCGAATGTGCGGAGAAGTTCTCCGTGACAGAGCATGGCACCCATTTCAAATGCGGCATACACGCTGACCCGAACTTTAGAAGATGGCTCGCATGGCCTCGAGTCTTTCTCAATACCTGCAAGACACACGGGATTGAAGACGACTTACAGGATAATGCGCTCGTGCCATTTGACGGAAGCTCGGTCTACGTGTGCAGATTTATTGCTTGTCTGATATTCAGCACCGTCATCCTTGATCACTACATGGAAGCCAGCGGAAATCCGTCGGAGACCAAGAGCGAGATCGGTTGCGCGAATGGCTGGAGGGAAATCGTCAATACGAGCTGAGTAGAGATAGATGATACATACAAGTAATGACAACTTGTTGCACTCCACTGATGTGTATCTCTCCCGAGTCCTGTGTGTGTTCTAGGTGGCTTGGCTCCTCGCCCATGACTGGGGGGGCATCATCGAGTGGATCCGACACGGAATCTGCCATGGGAAATCGTGGGCACCACATGCTGAGTGAAGGTAGATGGCACATACTGTTTATGGCGACTTGTAACGATTCACTGGTCACGAGGTTTGTCTCTCCCAGATCCTGGGGTTGTTCTGGCTGGCCCGACTCCTCGCCCAAGGCTTGGAAGGTATCACCGAACGGTTTTGGCACGGAGTCTGTCCCAAAACAAATCAAGAGATCAATGACGAAATAAAGTGTCGCCAGAAATACTCATCGGTACGCATTAAATGAAGATAGATGTGACACATACTATTGACGACAACTTGGAGCGTTTCATTGATCATGATGTTTTTATGTCCTGCGTCCTGGGGTTGTTCTGGGTGACTGAGGCCCTCTCCCAAGGGTGGAGGGTAGTCATTGAAATGGCCAGGAACGGATCTTGACATGTGACTGAGGAATGGATTTCCACTGACACTTGAGAATAAAATGTGAGCTGAAGGTCACGAAAATACTGCAGAAGCTGTGAGGTCCAGATGAATTATGACTGAGGGAATCACAGCATGCATGTGACATCCACACCGTGCAGCCTGATGAGTCAATAGGGCGTAAGTGACTCGCAGGATAATGATCGGAAGCACTTACAGTGGGCGTCAAATTGTACAACAAAAGCACGTCGTAGCCTGTATGGTGCAAAAATGAGTAAAGCAGCTGAAACGATAATGCTACGACAGCAAGGCATTCCATACTTCTTCAAGAATTCGATTACTGCGACGTGCGTGAAGGTCACGGTGGTGTCGAGGCGGCCATTGCCAGTGAATTATTATGTAATATAAGCTAAGGCCCAAGCCTGAGCGCAGTTGAGCAGGCAAATATTCTAGTGCTTCACTCAGTTCATTGCCACTCAAAAAAAATTACATGATATGTCAATTTGTCTCGTCTACCCTTAAGGCTTGAAGGAAACCGGTCAAGCGTTCAAGTGTCGGAAGTAGCACTGCCAGTGAGTCAAGAATACAATCCGAATAAGCACAAACTAGACTTTCGTTCACCGTGACTCGGTCAAAACATCCATGTCACTGCTTTCAAATTGCGTGCTCGATCAACGCCGCGTTATACAGGTGTGCAATACGGTAAATTTGGGTCTATTACGACTACTTCACCAACCACGTCCTAAATCTCCCCCATCATCTGCGGAAGCTCCGTCCTCCCCACGCGCAAACGCCTGCGCCGGTCCTTGCCACCGACAGAACACGGTCCCTTCACACCCCGCATCATGTTGGATACTTCTGGGAAGGCGCATGGGGAAGTATATCTTGATAATGGTGAGAGGTATGCGTATGGAATGAGGGATGTTGTTTAGTGTAGGTTCGATGCGAAGAGTACGAAAGGAAAGGGATGGTGCTTATAGATGCCGCAAGAGCGGTAGTGGATGCATGCATACGACTGTATGAACGGTTCGCGTGCAGTGTGAGGGATGTGAGAATGGCGAAGTTGGTTGCTCTTGGACTTGGGAAGAAGCCTTGGGATGTTGTTTTGGATGGCGGTTGAATAAAGATCCTGCGGTGCGCATGGTGAATAATTGGGCTGTTGTTGTGAAGTCGGAATGAGATACATACTCAGAGCGTTTGTTGCTTTGTGTCGCAGATGTTCATTGCGCTTTCATGATTTGATCGATATTTCGACATGATATCTTGACGCATCAGTAAGCATAGTCCAGTTGAGAATTCGCTTTACTTTCACGCATCACTTGCACTTGCACATGGAGTCCGCTATCAATTCAAATCAGAATTCCAAGATAGTGGATGAGCACTAGTAACTGGCTCATCGACTACCTTGGGACTCTGCAAAGGAACGACTGGCTGTCGTCTTCTTTAATCGACCTGACGGATATCCGTGCCTCATCTGCAGCTTACTCCAGACGTACCGTAACAAGGTGGTGTGATCTAGAAGTAGGACCATTCAAACTATGGATCTTATCAGGCCCCGTAGGCGTCTCAAGGACACTTCGTTCGCTGATTAATTTGTTAGCGCTCTCTCTCGATATTGAATACCATGCATGCACTTACGACGTATTTTTTTGCACCCCAGATGCAGCTACACCGGCCACTAATTGTATAGTCAGAAAAGCAAACAGAATAGTATTCAGGAATGAACCTGTCGAATGCCCCAAGGGATTTTTGCCGAATCATTTTTTTTATACATTGTACTCTCTCCTGGTGCCTCCAATTCATCCGAGTCCAAGCAGACTAGTTTTGATCAAGGGAGATTTACAACTTGACTGATGAACCATGAATGAAAGAAAGAAATGGCCGACCGTGAGAAACATCGGAAGTCGTGTACTAACCGCTGAACTTTGAAGCTTGAATTGACGCGCAATACAGTATTTCATGTCCAACAGCACCAAACCACGTGTGGACGATGAGGACGACGTCGATGATCTCGACGGTCAGAAGCAGACCATGTTTTCACTTTCTAGATGCGCTTATAAAGGCTCGCAGATGTCCTAGATCAATTTACCTCCGTCCAAGGCCCCCGCATCCGGTTTATCCCAACCATCGACGTCATCGCCTGCTGTAAATGAATCAGCATCATCGAAACAAACGCCGTCTTCGTCAAGTGCTGACTTTGAAGCTGATTTTGCGAAATCGCTTGCTGAAGACATGGAGGTTCTTTGGCGTGGTTTTGCACAGCAGGGAGTGAACGAGGGTTCAAGCAATGAAGACGAGACTTCGGAACAACGAGAAGAGCGGGAGCGGAGCATTGCGGCGGCTTGGGAAGCTATGTTGATAGAAGGGATGGATGGCGCGATCGACCCGTCACTCACACAGGGAGTACCTATTGCCTCAAAAACTGGGGAAAAGGACGACTTTCAATCACGCATCCGAAACACTATGAACAAGCTCAAGGAGAGCGAGTCAGGCTTGAAGTCGTCAGATCCGAGCAGTTCTGCTACCAGTGCTGATCCACTCGAGGCGCTTTTATCTCAACTCGGAGACGAGGATGAAGAAGACATGCAGGGTGTCTTGGAAGCTATGATGGGTCAGCTTATGGGAAAGGATGTCCTGTACGAGCCATTGAAAGAACTCTCCGACAAGGTAGGCTATTTCTTGACATAGCGAAAACTCTGATTATCTTTCCTTCGTCATATTTGCAGTTCCCGGACTACCTCAAGGCTAATGCAACTACATTAACGTCCGATGATAAGTCACGTTACGATGCACAGATTATCTGCATGAAGCAACTCCTCGAAATTTTTGAATCGAAAGATTACGCTGACGACGACGACAAGACGAGAATAAAAATCATCGACCTCATGGGCGAGGTGTGTTAGCTCTAAGTCTTCTATGCTCTATATCGCATTGAAATCTCTGGTACAATTACAGCTCCAGAAACACGGGTCTCCCCCGGAGGAAATTATGGGCCCATTGCCCTCCGGAATGAGCATGGGTGCTGACGGTATGCCAAATATTCCTGATAACTGTATTATCAGTTGAATGCGTATCGGCGGAGGGAATGAATAACTTTAAGCGAATACCTGAGCTTGTAGGCTATATCAACGATGCTGATCTAGTTTCTTTCGTAGAATTCATCACTTGCCTGTGATACGGAATCAGGCATCAGCTTTGTATGCCCCCATGGGTTTCAGATTTTGTATCTGCTACATCAACGATGCGTTAATCTTTCTATTTTGCTACTTTCTCTGGAGCAGACGAGGAATCCTCGAGAGATGTATACAAGGTTCTGATCTTGGTCCACGTTAGTTCGATCTCCCGTGGAACATTCGCCCTCTGATACTATATCTATGGCTTAGCGACATGGGGTTTGAATCATGCTCCAGAGTCCTTCAGGACGACTAGGAACTCATCTGTCGCGCACACGATGAATTCAGTGCCGATAGATCATACGAAGGTATAATTATCTGGAACTGTTAACGATCTTGATCGCATATTCACGGAGGGTTGTCTACCCAATTGGCGAGACTGTACGAAGAAGACTCTTCTCGTTTCGACCGCAAAACTCTTTGGATTATTTTTGAGGTCTGGCTGTGGACGTGAACATGGGCGACACATACGTTGTCAGCTCTTCCACGTGTCTTACCAATAGGCTTGTGCTAAGTAGCTGTCAGTGCACATCAGTCCGAGGTCGACATTAATTTCCAATCTGTAAGTCACTTCCAGACTTTTGTGTAGTGTGATTAAATTTCAATGTATTTCCTCCTGTCAGCGCATGTTCGATGTCATCGTCAAGCCTATCCCTAGTACTGTACTCGACTACACTCTTCGGCTATTGACTGAAATGGCATTAATGCATGACATGCTTCTCTTTTCGCCCATGTGTTTTGATTCCGTATCTGCTGCGAGTGCGTTGGTGGATTATGCATTATGATCGATCGCTCACCGGCACCGGTACACCTATGACAAGAGATCCTAATAATTGATGCTAAGCAGTATAACTCGCTCTTTGAGGATCTGCATTTATGTAATTGCAGCTCAGTGCCCGTACTATGTACTTACTTCGTGGCATGCTCGTGAATCATTTGTGTCGCCACTTCAAAGCTTCAAGCTTCAAGGCTTTATATGCATCAGTAAAATATTTCATCGTAAAATATCTCGATCGACACACTGATCTTGCACCGAAGTCTGATCGCGGGAGAAGTCACGTGATCGATTGCGTCCTGGGTCCAGACCACGGGCAGGTGTCGAACTTCTCACCTTTGTTCACGGCCTCACGGTTTGCAATACAGGATGGAAGTGGCCTCAATTTTCTCAACCTCAGGGTGGTGAACCAGGTCGACCATGTGCAAGACTAGGAACAATCATTTCCAGAAAATTTCAATATGGACCACATTGTCGCTCTAGGACGAAGACGCCAGATTTTTTATCCTGCCAATCATGGGATACTTGTTGGCACCATTCTGTATCCATTTTGCAAAATCATTGTTGCTGTTGGATACCAGACATTTCGGCAGAACCTGCAAAAGCGTGTTCAATTGATTACGCCCATTGTATTACAACCTGCCCCGACCCCGTTACCACAGAACCCTCGCTCGATTCTCGAACCCCTAGTGTCTCATTGATCTCCCCCTTATCGCTCAATGACATGTGATATTGCAGCAGCGACCCTGCGTCTGCATCAACTTCTAACTTCAGACGGAAAATGTTTATTGCAAAGTTGTGCAAATCGTGCGTCTTATTTTTCTCCATCGTGCATATACCTCAGCCATCTTACAGTTTTCAGATTCTCCAGTCGCTTCAACGAAACTGCGGCCCTGGATGCACAGCGCTTCATCCATGCAATGGACTTGTCCATCTCGCGGAAAAGGAAATGGACAGTCGCGTAAAGGGATATGTCCTTGATGTTGAATCTTACATCAAGTCAAGGCCGCAATTTGAGCGGTTGTAAGCCTTGCTTTGCCTTTATCGAACTCGCCTGTCAGACTGGTCTCCTGACGAAGTAGTCTCGCATCCGGTCGTCGGCGCTCACGTCGTGTCCCGTAAATCCTCGCAGTCTCATCAACGCCTTTCTCTCCTGGAACCTGCGAAAAAACGACATCCGTCGGGGAAGTTATGCAACCTCGAGTTTATGTGCATACATGCGCCGTACGTCTTCAACTGAAGGCAAAGTCCACACCGATCAACACTCCGAGCCGTACGCTGGCAATCACCGCTCGATGCTCCATCATACGTACCTCTCGCGAGGCACCAGTTACCATCATCAGAAAACGATATGACATTACTCGATACTTTCCGGAGCAGGCGGGGAGTTTTCAAGAGTCCTATGCTTATAAAAACAAGATTCTGGTGATATCTCGGCTCAGGTCAGTTCGATCTGGTAGATGACTGGTCCGTCTGATGCTACATATGGCTTAGCGACTTCGGGTTTGAAAGAGTTATTCAGGACGACCGGGAACTCAAGTACTCATCTATCGCGCACACGATGAAGTCGGGGCCGAACCATCAGCCGAGGGTATATCTGAAACTCTTGATGATCTTATCGCATATTTACCGAACGTTGTTTACCTGAATGGTAAGACTGCGCCAGGAAGACTCGGGCTCCTCCCCTGTCGACCGCTAAACTCTTTGAGATCTGGCTGTGAATGTGAAACATAGGCGATACATACGTTGTCAGCTCTTCCTTGTGTATCACTAACAGGCTTGTGCTTAGTGGCTGTCAGTGGCTGTCAGCCCGAGGTCGCCATAGGTCCCGGTCACATCCAGACTTTTTGCAGTGTCATCGTCGACCCTACTCTTCGGCGATGGACTGAAATAGCAGCAACACATATAGTCATTTGGCGCTTGCGCCCAGTTGAGTATTCGTGCGTGATGGTGGCAATGATCTCAGAAAGCTACTTCGACATCATGTGATCGGGAACTTCGATCTCTTCCCATTGATGTCCGTCAAAAGTGTTGATTTGAATGGATAAATTGACTGATGATGGAAGTCTTCGCCCATGCATCGATCGCATTTCTATTCTACTTTAGGTACAAGCTAATTAACCTTCCGACGGACAATGCTACAGTAACAAATCGCGAGATGATCACAGTAATCATGAGTCATCCATACAGTGAACAACGGAGTCTAAGTAAAAGGGAATCAAGCGTATCCAAACGATTCGACATGCAGTGTGATGCTCGGTCCACCATTGAGGATACTAGAAGGCCCAGAAACAGGGAAGCGAAGTGCATGACGGGTCGCACGCGCTATAGCCTGCGATCCGCAAACTGATATCATCACCCATAAGCCTTTCGTTCTTGGAGCCGGCATAATGAGTACTTACCGCTCACCGACATCCTGCCCGAGGTTACACTGACCTCTTCTTTGAGCAGTGCATCTAGATCCGGTCTTCCATTTTCAGTCCTAACGCCGCGCAGCGACATGAATGATAGTGATAAGGAGTTTTTCCTAGTTACCACGTGTTCGGGGCTGCTTTTTTTCTCGGTAGAGCTTGAAATGCTGTCATCGTCTTCCCTGAAGGACTTGGATTGCGTCGTGGATGAAGCAGTGATGAAAGATGCGGATAGAAACTGTCAAAGACGGCGGGGCAAGCCGAACGGCTTTGATAAGCGCCTCTTCGATCCATTGGACGTACTCTATCGTGCATGACGTTAATGACATCATAGAAGAAGCTGCGGATTGTTATGAATACACCCACCAGCACCGCGAATTGCCCAAATGAACACAACCCGTGTGCAAGAACTTTTCCCCTTGCGTACGCGTCTATAACAAGAATCAAACATCCAACCATGTTGATAAATGATCACACATACTCGATAATGTTGAGGAAGACAGGGAGGGTATACGAGACGCCAGATCCGCCTGAATTCGATCAGTACATGTTATTACCAGACAATACACAACTCACCTGCAACCAATACAGAGGTGTCGTACGAACCGAGGTCAGGAGATGAACCATAAGGACCATCCACAAAAACCTTGACAGTTTCCTTCCTGGCAGCTACTTCCTTTAGTTTTTTCGTGAAACCCTCCTGCACGTTGACCAAAAATACAAGCTCCTTCCAGAACGGAGCGCTAGGTCCCGTAACATCACGGTTGGATCGATCCTCCGCCGGTGCGGTTGACAGCAGGCTAGAATCAAAACTCGCAATAGTAAAAGGGTGCGCTTCGAATGGCAGTGTCGAAACTGAGGGCATGATCAGATATGCCGCTTGTCCTGGGGACCAATGGAAATGCGGGGGTCGACGTAGACGCATTCGAACGACGCCTTCGGAAAGCAATTCTGTCGCTGCGTCCATTGTCCCAGTTCCTGACTTGAACCCAAAGTAAGAGTGATTGAATACTACAAGTCGGATTGCTCGGATGAAGCGATCGAAAGCCCAGAACACAAACGAGGGCCATATCCAGAACGATCCGCTGTTCGCTGCAAATCAGAAACATAGCGTCTGTATGAATTCGTACTTACTGAGCACCCTTGGTATGGTAATATCCTCCCACAAGGAATATGCTGCGTTCTGTCTGTCAATACAAACTACAAGCGAATAAAAGTGCTACACTCACAGGACGCCAAGGAAGTGAACATAAAAGAAGACCTCATACATATTACTGCGAACGGGACGCAGTGACACTAGGATCAGGATAGAGAAAGCGACCATGGCGGTGATACCAGCGCGAAGCCATGGTTCGCTCAAAGTTTCCCGGAAGCTTTCGATCATCTCTATTAGAAAATAGCAAGTACAAAATTGAAGATACAAACAAGGGAAAGGATACTATCTGGCCCGCCCCATGTACCCAAAGGAGCATGAAGCATGTCCTAGCCATCATTCGATGAGTATAGTTGAGCTTTGGGTCCTCAAGTAAGTGCCACTTTAAGGGAAATTAAGGGTCATACCTTATCGTAACTGATTCCCGTGACCACTGATTCGAAGAACTCAACGAAACGTTGGACCAAAAGCGTTTTCACTTACGAGACACAATATTGTTCTTTGTTCCAAGGGCTGTGATAATTGGAAACTGACTAGCCGCAAGCATAGCTATGCGATTGCTCCAGAAGATGATATCAAGCTTCTGACCCTCGGCTGAGGTAGCTGCGTGATTCAGTGATTAATATAGTTTAAGCGGGACCGCCCATCATGATCCTGTGTACTTACTATTAATGAAGGCATAGGTCAACAAAAGGACGATGTATGCCACAGTGACGAAAACCTCTGTCATGTTGAGGGTATAGGATCGTCCTATTTCCAGGGTCCATCGGAAGGCAACAACGCGATAGACATTTATGACGGCAAGCGGAATTCGACGAAGAGAAAATTTTCGATGAACGCCATTGGCGATAACCGTTTCTTCGTCGTACTCATGGCGTGCCCGCCTAGCGAACTTTGAGTGAAGGAATAATCCCCACTGGAAGCATCCGATTACGAAGAGAAAGGCGGCGATAGTATACCAGATCTGTTGAGGGTACTGGACATTGTCATCTATGAGCGAGGATATGTCAGCGTCAGAGAAGGGAGAACTCGACATCCCCAAGTTGTGAGGAAAATATGGAACCTAACAACTTGAAGGTGAAGAGAAGAGCATACTAAATAAGAGAAACATATCAGTGTGGGTTTGCGTAATGAGAAGTCACCATGAGGGAATAATGCCGAAATTGATACGCCACGTACATAGGTTCGAAGGATGGCCAAGAGGGGAATAATTGGCGTACTGAAAACCGGGTCAATGGGCTGCGGAAAAATAAACCTCAGCAGATCAATACGGTGGGTAACCATCAAAAATCTTATCTAGCAAAGATGCGATCGCAAAGTTAACGAAAGATCTACTTCAAAAGTCGAAAACACTGCAAAGTCAGGTCAGCATACAACTGAATCGTGCATGGATTGATCACGCACGGCACTATGTCGTGTGCTGTTTCCATTGGATGTAAGAATTTGAAAGTGGGGTAAGATTCAATCTTGAATCTCAATCACTTAACGAGCGCTCTCCGTAGCCTCAACGTTTAATATCGCTTATTTTATTAAATCCCCGTCCGAACGCATGCAGCGCCTCGTGCGCCAATACCGTCTTATTGACTCATTACCGCGTCAGCCTTAACGTATTATGTCTTGGACTCGCGGGCTCACATGCTGTCCGAGCTGCGGATTCTAGATTACAGATCTCAGCTATCATGGTGGAGCGGACATGAATTTTAGGGTCAGAAAGTTCCTCGAGGTGAATAATCGTACTCATCTATTTGTGGTGCTCAGAAAACTCGCTTAAACACCGGCTAGACTCTTTGAGCTCCTGGTTAAAATCCAGTCAGGCCAGCATCGTACGGCGTTGAAATCACCATGCATCTTGCTCGCCAATGTGCTTGTCTTGCATAAAGATCTGCACGAGCGAGCCATGTTGTCACGTCACATGATAAGAGTAGCACTGTTATTGTGCGTTCGCAAAATCCCGAACATAGAGCTCAACTTTACATAAGATAAAAACCTTAAATCACAGCCACCTGAAGCTTTGCGACATGAGTGGCGCATACTTGTTCTTGTTCTTCTTCTTGTCTTCCAGGTGTGCTGCTTCTTCCTCATCTTTGTGCAGCTGGAGATGCTGCTCTTCTTCCTTGGCTTCCCTTCCTCTCAATTCCTGGATTTGCTCTTGCCTGGTGTTCCATCTCTCACATTCCACATTGTTGGTCAATATCCACAGTGCCATTAGTGAACGGACTGCCAATTTTTCAGTGAGTCCCTCATTTATGAGCTGCTGTCGGGCAGGTTCATGTTTGGGTGCTTCAAAATATGGCTAACAGCTAAATTAGGATTGTTCTCTGCCATGGCTGAGGATAAGGTTAGTGCAAACAAACTTAGGGAGGAGTAGCTAAATACTCTGCATAGGGCACTGTGAGGTGGGCAGGAGCAAGAGGTGCTGCACCACCTCACTTAATTCACACTTAGACTAATATCTGTGTCAGCATTTAACACATTTGTTTGGCATAATATTCTGCCAGACTGTCACAACCCAATAACGAATTAACGCTGGGCAGAGACTAGGACTCGGACTAAGGTTATCACAACAAAGAGGTAATGAGCAAGGACATCTTGGATTGCTACAGTTGTAGATACAAGAGGTTTGAACTAAAGAACTATCGACCAAGACATGCTACCTATATACAACTATTGAAACGGAGATTGAAACTGAGATATAACTAGCCAATCATAAAAGGAAAAGGGAATCGTACCATAGAACATCGTAGAATATTAAAGAAGTATCACGTGATCATATCTTATCTTATCGTATCTAATCTAATCTATTCACAATCAAAGAACTCGTCTTCTTCATCAGTCACATCGAAGACACGTGTTGTGGGCGCTAATGGAATCTCTGAACTGGTAGGCGCTTTTGGGGTAGGGTTAGGGTTTGTCTTAGGCGCTGTGTATTGACGCTTAGGAAGATTTAGGAAAGAATAATGGTTTGTTAAAGGTACTCGTGACACAGACCCCCGATCACCAGCAGACAATAGAGCACTAGATAATATATAATAAATATATATGATGATGATGATGATGATGATGATGTAGGTAGCTGTCAAAGGTCATGTGATATTTGGTCATTTGTCATCCTGGGACAACAGTTTAATCAGCCCATCACACATACCCGACATGCACAATCTGTTATATAAAGTTAATGTTTTATGTCCAGAATGTGAACCTACTTATATATGTTATATTTTTTATTATCACCTGTATTTCTGAGTTCATTATGATTTTGTGCTTGTGTCGCTACATAGAATTAAAAGATGTAAATATACCAAGTTCTTGATATCAGAAATACCAATCTCTCATTTAAGTAGCATCAAGTGAATAATGAAGAAAAAATTAGTGTGATGTGCCGACAGTTCTAACTCTAACTTAGTGACTCCTTCTGAGACTTGCCAGTAGATGCATCATGTATGTTGCAAATTTCACCACAGAAGCTGATCAACATTATTATGGAAAGTCAGACAACTGTGCCCATTTTTGCAAGTATTTTGGTGATATAAAATCCTAAACAGGTGAAGAGCTTCTAAAGGACTCCTGACACTGTTTAAGTTAATATTTTATGATCCAGAAGCTACAACAAATGTAAACTAGGCATGGAATATAGAAAATGGACATGTGCAACACGGCATCACCATTCATCTCCAGCTACATGGTTATTGTTGTAGAAAGTGAATCTCTGCTGGGCTCAGCAGAAACTGTACCACCTAGTCAACAATATTTAGGTAGATCTTAGCACGACCTAGTCTGCTATACTTGCAGAGCAAGTGTGTTCGATCCTAAAGGGATTACTAATTGGTATTAGTAGTAAAATGTGTCATCTTTGAGGTTCACAGCATTGCAGGATGGTAATGGGGTTATATTGCTGTCACAAGTACCTTTAACAAACCATTATTCTTTCCTAAATCTTCCTAAGCATCAATACACAGCGCCTAAGTCAAACCCTAACCCTACCCCAAAAGCGTCTACCAATTCAGAAATCCCTTTAGTGCCCACAACACGTGTCTTTGATGTGACCGATGAAGAAGATGAGTTCTTTGATTGTGAATAGATTAGATACAATAAGATAAAATATGGTCACGTGATACTTCTTTAATATTCTACAATGTTCTATGGTATGATTCCCTTTTCCCTTTTATGATTGGCTAGTAGTTGTATCTCAGTTTCAATCTCAGTTTCAATAGGTATATAGGTAGCATGTCTTGGTCAATAGTTCTTTAGTTCAAACCTCTTGTATCTACAACTGTAGCAATCTAAGACGTCCTTGCTCATTATCCTTTTTGTTGTGATTATCCTCATTTGAGTCCTAGTCTCTGCCCTAGCATTTATTCGTTATTGGATTGTGACAATTGCTCTGTGATTCTACTGACTATGGCAACACCAGCTGTGGATGTCAAAGACAGTGGGGGGTTTTCAGGTGAATGCGCGCAGTGCTTTCCGGCCCCAAGGAAGGAAACCTAGATGGAAAGAGAGTTGAGCTGTGAGAGCGGGTGGGTCTGCCTTGCTGTGGTGTTTCTATGTATCTGAATTTTGTCCTTAGGACCCATTTGTGGATTGTTATCTTAATTTTGGATACTGTTGAGGCACTTCATTGAGTTCTTGGCTCGATGGGTTCTGGGAGTGGAGGGTGGGGGAAAATGAGATTGAGCAGTGTGAGCTGTGCAGCAACTAACAGTGATCGCGGCATGGGAACAAGAGGTTTGGTGCTGCACCTCATGTTCGCACAAAAGACCTTACTCTAATCTTTCTCTCGTGCCTTGTTACATAATAGAGTCCCAATCTTTGAGGTTCACAGCATTGTGGGATGATAATGGGGTTATATTGCTCTGTGATTCTACTGACTACAGTGACACCAGCTGCAGATGTCAAAGAGTGGGGGGTTTTCGGGCGAAGGCGCGCAGCACTTTCTGGCCCCGAGGAAGGAAACCTAGATAGAAAGAGAGTTGAGCTGTGATTCCGAGTGTTAGGAGTTGGCAATGCATTCAGCAATGCTTGAATTCCCAATTTTTAGGAGGCAGACAGATTACTCACGAGTTTTCTCTGTTTAGGTTCTTGTGCTTTGGCGAAGTGGGGGTATGGTGTACCATAGGAATTGGTCATGCAGCGTGGGGACAGCCTGCATGTATGGTGCCATGATCTGTGCATGTCTCCTTAGGTAAACAAGGAACACATCACTCGCCCAGTGCCCTTTGACTTTGACTACATTGAATGGGACATTGTGTAGGAGATACTCTAGGGTTGACCCAATTCGTATTCCATGCCCTTGTAAGGGCTCGCAGCCTGCTGCTTTCGTTGCTGCTGCTAACCTTCTGAGAAACTTTGACTTAGTCAGTGGGTGGTGGGTGTTGTTTCTGTGACAGTATGCAAAGAGTGCAAATTTGGGAGGAGGTTTGTTGATTCACAAATGGTTTAGGAACACTTCTTTGGGATCAGATAAACCTGCTTGCTTTGCCCAGTGTAGTCTTTGCCTTCTGGAGCTGATTTCATCCGTGGCAGGTGGAAGTTTTGGTCATGAGATTCTGCTGGTCTTGTGTGTCCTTGACGTTTTCAAGTGAGATGTGCATGTTCAGGTCGAATGCGCTGAGACGCGGAACGGTGAATTCACCTACTCTGGCTGTTGTGTAAAAAATGGCTGTTAGGCAAGCAAAAACTGCTGCATCTAAGGGTTCGTCAAGCTTGAGCTTCTCATGAATGGCGATGATGAGGTCTATGGTGTATGGTTCGCGCGTGTCGTTTTGCAGATGCAGGAGTGAGTGATGAGGCTGCCTTCAGCATTGCTTCGATCTCGATGTCATTGAGTGACCAGGTTGCACTGTGCACTATGTGCCATGCTCGAACTCTGTTGATGTAGTTGGATACTGTCTTCCCTGAATAGTTGCCTACCATGCATGATATAAAAGTTTCGATCAGCATGTTGCTGGCTGGTGCTCTTTGGTCTTCGGTGATGGCCTTGCTGTCACAAAACACGTGGAATACAAGTAGACCCAATCCGTAAGTCTCGTGCATGCTCTCTGAGTACGTGTGGACCATGACATTGCGTATGCATTGGACGTCTGCGGCTGTTAGCGGGAGTGGTTTTCCTTGAGCATCTTTTGTGGCATGTATTGTCGTTGGGTGCCACAGGTAGAGCCTGTCTTTTGCTGGACAGTGTGGGTGCAGGTGTGATCATGGGGGTTAGGCTGGGGCTATATGCTGGATTGTTTGCTGTGAGGTTAGTGGTTCATGCTCTGCAGTACAGTACTTACTAGCTTTGCGATGTTTGGAGGAGTTCTGTTCCTCTGACTTTGAATTTGCGGTTGATGCAAATGTGCCGCTCACGTTCTTGTCTCTCGCACTTGTCTCCCATTGGGTGAAGCAATTTGTTGGAGGTGGGACTCGAGGTGACAGTGTGAGTGTCAGGATCTGTGGGTGGGTCGTGTGTGTGATGAATTGGATGGTCTGGTGCTTCTGTGAGGAAGGGGCAAAGTTCTGGGGGGATCGGGATGAGAGGGAGGTGTTTGGATTTGGGAGGATATATCCTGTGGGACAGGCCGTCTGCGGGTTCTCTTTGCTTGGTATGTACCTAGTAAGAATCTGGCACCTGGTACTGGAAGCGACCTGATGAATCTGCTTGAAGACTTCATTCCAGGCTTGGTTCTTGCTGCATCCTTTCCACCATCCTTCGACGACGCCACGGTTATCTCCATAGACTTTAAAATAAGTGCCAGCGGCACAAGCACTCATGATTGTCCACACGAGGAGCTTGAATCTGATGCTCTCCACCCACCCGATATCTCGGCTGTCTTTCTTCCATCCTGGTGAGAGTTTCCACATGCACCATCTTCCATTGATCGTGATGCTGATGCCGTGACCAGAGCTAGCATCCGAGTAGGCGAGAAAGTCGATAATGATGCATGGACCTGGGATTGGGGAGATGACATGGGGGGAACTGAGGAGTTCTTCCCACCATCTGATGTTGCTTGCGGTGCTACATGGGGGGGTCCAGGCCATGTGCGGGCAGTCTTCAAAAATTCCCAGCATTTTTTTCAGGGTTGTGAGGTAAGTGTGGCCTTCTGGCTTGATGAGGCACATGTGGAGGAGTTTACTGTAGAGTTTCTGAACTTCTTGCAGTGTGTGGGTCCTGCTCGATTGCCAAGATCAGATGGCCTCAAGGTATTTGATGCGCTTCTTTTCAGATAAGGTGACTGTCCAGTCTTCAATGTTCCATGCAAGGCCGCTGTATGGGGGCTCGTTGCTGAAGGGTTCATCTTTCGACATCTCCCATATTGTGCCCATGTTGGATGAGGCGTCATCGATATCTTCCATGCTGTATGTGAATTGGCTGTTTTCAACCGATCGTGGTGATTCTGCTGATAGATTGCAAATGGGGAGCGGGCGTCTTCATCAAACTCTTCCAGTGATCTGTCTGGGTGTTTCTCCCCTGTACCATTTGTGACCTCCCTCTGTGATAGCTCCTCCATTTTCTGCGATCTTGTCTGCCCACCTTCGATGTTGTCTATTGTACTCTTCCAAGTATCTTCTCTTGATGCGAAAGAAAATGTGGTCATCAACCCACTTGGATAAGGGACCAATCCCTTTGGCTCTGAATATGTCTGCCCCAGTGTCCGCAACATTGCCATATATCCCCACCAATGGGCTGAAACCGAAGCAGAAAGCCATGTCAACTGCAAACATGTCTTTGTTGAGACGTATTGCCAGTCCCGGTGACATGCACCAAACTGGTCCGGTGCATGACGTGCGGTGTTAGAATATTTTTCGGGAATTTTGCATGGAATGAATTTTGTGTCATTTGGCTCGAAGATGACTCAGCTAGATTCTCATGCATCTGAAGCTTCCATGAAAAATACTTTCTGTGTATGTTGTTTACGGGAACTTCCAGGAAACTTTAAATACATGTGTTACCCGGTTTTGCTTTATGACATATGCTACGTCTCTGAATAACACCAAATACAACAAGTTTCAACATATTATGTAAACCATGTTCTCTTACCACAGTCAGCTGATCTATGACTAAGCCTGACAATCATGTTCACCTACATATGATTCACATGGGTATTATGATCTATGACAAATAATGTAGTATATCTAGATATGTGAGAAAACGAAAATTGAATATACCTAGGTACGCGGGAGTAAATTAGCACAGCCACGTAGGTTTGTCTATATAAGGACCTCCGTTTTGGCCTGAAATAAAATCAATCAGACTTCCAGAGTCACCCTTAATAAAATTGTGAGTGAGGTTTGTGTGTGATCAGCATCAGCAACAACCACGAAGAGTTGTTCGACATTGTCAGGTACATTGATGAGACAGTAGGAGCCATTGAGCTCACTGTGCTCAACAGCCTGCAAGGCCTGGTTATTTGTTTTGAGAAATCTCCTGTTTTTCTGAGTGTTTGTGTTTGTGTGCGGTGTCTCTGTCTCTATTTCTCTATCTGTTTCTCTAGGATTGGGATCTATTCTTTTAGTTTAGGATCTATTTCCTTATCTCTGTTTCACTCTATCTGTTTCACTCTCTCTACCCATTGAAGGCTAACAGTCTGAGTGCTCGTTTATTGTCGTGTCACTAACGTGTTATAGATTTAGCAAATATATTCTGAGTGTTTGTTTCTTGCTGCTGATACTAACATACTTTTGATTGTAGCGAGTACATTCGAGCCTTACCTTTAAATTCTTCGTGTTGTCTCTACGTCCGCTAAAGGCTCAGAGTAGCTTAGTGGGGAGACTTCAGGAGTTGATTATTGTCCACTTGACCTCACACATCTGAGTAGTATACTGAGCCAGGATTGTTATTTGTCAGATAGGCTTTAGCTATTGAATAGGGGACTTGGTATTGAAATCCAAGGACGTCCGTTTCTGATTCTGTTTAATACTCATCGTGAGTTCCTTGGCAGCAGATTCAATATTAGGCTAAGAGTTCTATGGAAGCTTTTGACAAGTCTTGACCTTTGATCCTACCTGTTTGCGCTGTGGGAGTGACCAATACAGCTTCACACGATTGTTTCATAGTAAGTTTAGAATATAGCACCATTGATTGTGCCTAGTTTTAGTTATCATTTCTGTTTAGCACCAGTGATTGTGCTTAGTCTTAGTTTTGTTTCTGTTTCTTGTTTCTTTTAGTCAACACCATACCGCTGGGTTGACTAGTGTTTCTATACTGATATCGTAGAGTACCTTTGTCTGACCGTAGCTTGGATATACTGACAGGCCACCCACGAACGACCACATTATCAGTCATTGGTATTTGTCTGAATCGCTGACCATGGAGATATTTGATTTTGTAGGTGTTCATCTATAGATCATCTATCTAAGAAGACACCGGCCATTGTGAATGGTGCAGTGGGATTGTTCTGTAAGCTTCTGTGACATCTCCTATGGCGCCTTGTGAGCCAGGTGGGAGGTGCCATATTGTTTGGCAGATGCTGGGGAAGGTTCCGTATGTACAAGGAAAGAGGTTGGAATCGACTCTGGAATTAATGGATCTAATGGGCAGGTGTGGGTTTATGGGAAAAGATAGATTTTGTACAAGTTGAAACTTCCCCGGCTTACCAGGTTTCAGGATGAGTGATAGCAGGGCTGTCTGGAAGTCGCCAATGGCAGTTTTAAGCTCCTGTGCTGTGAATGGTCCAATGAAGTGACCTTTCACCAGCTCGTTCTCAATGATGCTCTGGAATACTTCCTGGTACTTAAATATGGTGTCATTATTAGGTGGTGAGTATGTACATGTGATTGGGGGTATCCCACCTGAGAAACTGTGCATGAGTCCTTCTGGGATGGATGGGTACCTGCCAAGGAGGTCTGATTCAGCCAGTAGGCAGAGCCAAGCTTCTGCATTGTAAGGCATGTGAGCTCTAAGCCTTCTCACCACGAGGGCAAGTTTGGGCTCCGTGTTCCTTGCTTCCACAGCCGGAGCATTCATGCAAGGTGTCATGGTTGTTTTTGGCAACTTCCTGGGTGTTGCCATTTGTGGCAGAGGGGTAGACCCTTGGGGTTGATGAGCTGTCCATCTTCTGCCCGTCGACAGCGAGTGTTGGCTCCATCCCATAGTTGATGGGATTTGCAGCCGAGGCAAAGGGCGCAGGCAGATAGGCCATGTGAGCCTGCACCCAGAGAAAAACCCCTGCGGCGCTGGTTGCGGTTGTGGCTTTTGTCTGGCAATGTGGTCTTTGACTCCTTCTGGTTCTCTGTTCTCCATGGCGGGGAACAGGAGTGTGAGTTCCGGTTGAGGAGGTCATAGATGCTACTGCGTGAGTCGCGATAGCTGGACCTGCGGTGTTGATTTGCCAGAGGGTCTCTGCTCGTGGTCTGTGGATTGGCAGGTTGTTGGCGGTCGTCCACATTGTGTGTGTGGGCATCCATGGCATGTGCGTGGGCAACCATACGGAGGTGGGTATGGGCATCCACAGGATGTGTGTTGCAGGCATCCGTGAGATAGATGTCGCGGGCATCCACATGGGTTGTGGGCATCCGTGTGGTTGTTACAGGCATCCACAGGAGTGTCGTCATGGGTAGCTGAGGTGAGTGGGTTGGTTGTTCAAGGTTAATGTGTTTGGAAGGGGGGGTTGTAATATGTTAAATGCAGTTTAGTATGTCTGTCTGTCTGATGGTTTGAGTGGAAACGTACATTGAGCCAGGATTGGGATCAGACTTTGTGCCAGAGTTCCTCATTGATCATCCAGATCACATTCTCATTGATGTTGCCGATGTGAAGCCTTCATTGCGTTTGAGGTGGTCATGCCAGTCTTGGTGTACGCGCAATGCATACATCAGTATAATGAGGTCTCTGATGTCACCTGTCGTTCTGGATTGAGTGATTCTTGAGGTGCCAGAAGAACAGTGAGAGGGCGTTGATGTGTGATTGGGGCCATTTTGCCTTGCTGATTTGGACTAGGAACAGGTTCTTCACCCTTAGGAATGTTGAGAATGGGAGTTTGTGGTCCGCAATTGCTGCCTTGGACACTTTGAAGGCTAAGGATGGGTGCAAAGTGAGCTGGTTGTCTACCCTTGTGATGCTCAGGTTGTTTTCGGCTATGGAGCATGAAGATCTGAGAGCATCCTTGCAACCATCAGGGGAGAAGTACCATAATTCTATGTATTTAAAATTGGTGAGTTTTTGTGTTGTGTATTGCGCGGGACAAGGGTTTAAGGAGTCCTCCTACAGATGATGCTTCGTTGAATCTGTTCTCTTCAGCTTCTTCTTCTCTGCTTCTAGATGTTCCTTCTCTGCTTTGGCTTCATGTTGTGTGCGTTTGGCTTCTTCTTGGTGTGGCTTGTGTTCTCTCGGCTTCTGCTAATGCTTGTGCTTCTTGTCTCAGTGTTGGTTCCATTCCGCTATCCTGCGTTGTTACCGTCCCTCCATGTCTGTTCCAGGTGTTCCACAATTTGCTCTTGGTTTGGTTTGTTGCATTGATAAGGTCTGTACAAATGCCATTGTACAAGACTCCGGCAAAGTCTGGGATAACCTCGAGTGTGGGGTTTGTGGCTATATTCATTCTAAATTTATTATGGTTGGCTGAGGTGTATAGTACTAATTGATGATTGTCTCGGAGGAAAATGAGATTGAGCAGCGTGAGCTGTGCAGCAACTAATGGTGATCGTGGCAGAACAAGAGGTTTGGTGCTGCTGTGCCTCATGTTCGCACAAAGACCTTACTCTAATCTTTCTTTTGTGCCTCGTTACATAATAGAGTCCCAAGTAATGGAAATAACCAAATGTCTGATGGTGTGAAATGATGTCCGAAGCCAAAGTGTGATGTCCGAGATTTCAGACTTTCGGACTTCACAATAATAGGTTGGAAACTTTATAACGAGTGTTGGATTGTGAGTGGTATGCGTGAGTATAACGAGTGATGGAGTATGACGGTGAATGAATGGTAATATTTCGCAATGCAACTAAGAACTACAAGAATATTCTGGGTGATCCACAGAGTTGGGAAATGGCTCCTAACTACTGGATGATAATTGCAGGTCACTACAGAGTATTTAAGTAAGTATGTAGAAATCCAGAATACTACAGGCAAAGATAGTTGCAATATATTTCGGGTCTGATGTCCTATGTAATAAGACATGAGGTGCTGTGCACATGTAATAACACGGTCTGAATGTCAGAAAACATGCACGGGAATAACTACACACCTAGTGAGGCTAGTTTGGATGGACAGGACATGGGATGGACAAGTGCGCACAAAGTGCGATTGGCCGATGCAATGTCCAAAGGTCTGATGCGGAGTGGCTCGGACATGTGCAGAAGTGCATTGGACATGTGCGCATATGTTTCGGGTGTTGATGTGAGTATGAAAATATGTGGTTCCGAGCCCAGCACTGCGACCATCGCTACATTGTGCTCTTCATCAGAGACATCCCAAACTACCAACCCTGGTTGCTCAACAAGAGCATCCAACTGGTTGTGATGGGAAGCATCTTAATAATGTCTGAGTCAGAAAGTGGTTAGATTGAGTGAAATATTTCACACCTAAGCCCAATCCTCCCCCCACACCACCCATATAGTAAGGGCCATTTGCTTCCTCACAGAATGGCAAATCAGAACAACCCTCAAGTAAAGGGACGTCATCTTCATTAGTCTCAGTCTCATCCATTAATGTGGGTGGCATGTTATCTGCAAGTTGCAGGACAGACAGCAAGTTCCTATAAACCATCCACACAGATGAGCGAATGACTTTGGGATAACCCATTTGATCATAGCAATGTTGAATAAAGTTGCCGAGGGTGGGTGGGATGATGTCAAACACAGGATGAGAGGGATTGATATAAAGTTGTTGGACCCAATCCATGCCCTCATGGTCTATGGTAACCTAGAGCACATGAGATCCATGTCCGATGTAATGAGACTTGACTTACCTTGAAATCCAAAGCATTGAAGTCTTGAGGGTAGTCATAGATTAGGCTTGGGACGCCATGCGGGAGTACCTGATACATGGTCAGATTTACATCACTAACATTAAAAATTTAACTGTACTTACCTTATTGCAGTCATGTCTCTTGGCTGTGTTGTTAACACAGTTGTGATACACATCTAATTCTTGCTGCAGCCAAGGTATGAAAACCCAATGAAAACCATGCTAAGATCCACAATTAGATTTAGTATCAGATAGGAAACCAAAATCAGAGGTATGAACTTTTGAAGGGTGTTTCCTACATTATACAACCCTTCGTTGACACTGTGATCAAGCATCATCTCGGAGCCTGGAGTGAACCGATGCCATAGCTGAGACCAAGTAATTTCTAGCATAATATTTTTTTTGGAATGCATCCAGCGATGCTGCAGCATTCTTTGGAGGTCGGGATCATAGTGTTGGCGAAGAAGGGTTTGAGTGTTGGCGATACCAAAGTTTTCACTACCTAAGTCACTCTGAGTAATGAGCATATCTAAAGTGGTACAATGTTAGTTGGTGTATTTATATAGAATAATGATGACTTACGACCAAGTTCTTCAATGGTATCAAGGTAGTATGATAAAATCAGCTGCAGGTTTCTATTAGAATGCCAAACATGGATCCACATAATATGTCCAGAAAATGGTTCAATCCCACTGTGAAGACCAAGACCAAATCTTAACCATTTATCATGTTGGTTGACAGCGAATAAGTCATTCACACCAGCAGCCCAGAAGCGCCCCCTCTTGAGACACCTAGCCTTACATTCACATACAAGTTCAGGCTTGAAGATAGTGAAGTACGAGGAGACTACAGTCCTGCAACTATAAGTTAGATCTTGACAACTGTGAAAGAACTTAAACTGACCTTGAGATACTCATATTCTTTTCATGAAAGAGCAGACTGATTACTTCTGGAATTCCGGCTTTCAGATACATCTGGCAGATATCAATCATAGCATCACGGATAGACTCTATGGTATGGCCTTGCTGACAAGTGCATTAGAGGCCCATGCTCTCACATATCTCTCTAAATTTGGTAAGCCTAAAGAGTTAGTAGATTAGACAGTAGTATTTTATGTGACACGCCTTGTACATACCCAATGCCATAACACTCAGTGTTGATGTGGTTCTCCCACAGAGTGCAAACAATTTCCCTGTTATTCCAACGTGCCTTCCATAGGTGGAGAATATGAGGTGCAATCTCACTTAGCAGCACTAAACTGTCATTAGTTGGATGCATCAAACAGGGATAACTTGAAGTGCATACGGATGTGCTTATACTGGTTGGGCATTGGTGACTCGGAATGATGTTAATGCCCATGGACTGCAGAGTACTGTTAAATACTTACTGATGATGGGAATTCCATGATGGACTATTGTGACTCACTGAGATTACTGCAACTCACTGACATTAACACCTTATTATCCACCAAAGAGAAGGTGATTCAAAGTGTTACTGTGCCTTTTGTGGACCCTGAGGATGAGGATGAGGATGACGGGAGCCCACTCCCAGTCAGCAGCATCTTCATGCCAGACTCAAGGCAATAACAATAATCTAAAAAGGGTTTGTCAATGTTAATGTAGAACATCAAGAGAAAAGGGACCGCCCTGTTTCAAAACAGTTGTGTGCAAATGGCTGATGCATGTCTCAGGAACAAACTGAATTCAATGTATAAGTAAATTTATCTTACCAGAAATACAAAATGCACCATTACCAACATCAGCAACTCTGCAAAAATCTAGCCAAGTAGCTACCTTGATGCCTTTCCACAGCCTCATCGATCTCGGCTTGGACTTTAGCTTGCTCCTCGTTAACTCAACCTCATCAATCTCAGCTTGGATTTTAGCTTGCTCCTTGGGAAAACATGCCACTGCTATCAGTGTCATGCATACATGTTAGCACTGGAATGAACCTTGACTTGGAAATAAGATGAGCTACATGAAAACAATAGAGGAACCGCAAGGTCAGACAATTGCATCACTTGCACTGTCTTGCCTTCCAAGTGCAGTTGATCTCACTGAAGGTTGGACCAAAATTGTGTCACTTGCTACTGTCACTTGTACTGCCTAAAGACAGCACACTCAAACAGTTGCTTGATCATGAAAACCATTGTTGTGTGACTCCGGTATGGTTCCTCTGAGTCAAGCTGCAACTCAATGTGCATTGGGATCATATTTAACATAGTATGTGTCTTACTACTATCTTCAGATGCTACATGTTGTCTGACTGCCTCTATATGTATTTAAGTCATGAGTCAGTCTCACAGTTTTTACAGTATTCAAGTCAACTCTTGCTGATGGCGTCTATCGGTGAACTTGTCACACAATTTACAGAAGATGCTGTTGCTGATTGAGACTGTACATGCCAACACCCATCCTGCACCACCAATATTCATAAAAGTGAACCATGCTATTATATTGCCACAATGGTTCCTGGGAAGGCCGGTCACTTTGTCTGTAGGCCATGCAACCACCACTATGAGCAGAAGCTTGCTACTGGAGGCAGACCCACAGGAGGACGTGCTCCTGACCCTTCCATCGACCCTCATATACTAATCCAATAATCAGTCAATGCTGCACAAAGATTGTGTCTGTTTCTGCTTTCATTTATGCTTCTTGCCACTGACTTAATTGTTTTCCAGAATCCATGCAACCATCTCTTGTTATCACAATGTCTCATGGACAAAGAGCGGGACCAAATGTGGCAGTCCCTTCTAGCTGGTACCATGGTGAGGCGCACATCCAGCAATCTCGCCCTGCTGCCTTCTCTTCAGGCCTTCCAGGGTACTTGACTAATCATGTCATGTACAGTGCAGAATGGGAGTGCAGGGCCAAGCAGGCATACACCACTTCTCCTGCAGAGACCATCAGCTTGGAGATTTTGGCAGTTCACAAAGATGAAAATAAGAGGAAGGGCGGCCGTGCAGTTTCCTTTGGGGTATGTACACATGAATATTTCTATTGAAGTTCAACTAAATCATTGATAGAATATCTGTGAGGGCAAGAGGAATATTGATGCTCAGATTGATGTACCCCAGCTCATCATGCTGGCTCTTGAGATGGTCAGGCCAAAGATTCTGGCCTTTGCACCAGGGTTTCCATGGCATGAAGATGAATTTATTATTTGCGACAGGGGCCGGGTGGATTTGTCAAATCATCCACCAAATTTTGCTTACTTCTACAAGCAATGTGTGCAGCCTTCTCATACTAAAGGCCCACACACCACAATATTCAAGACCAAGCAATTTCTACTGTCAGTTGTTGTACCTATGACTCAGTGGGATGAGTATGAAATATGGCTTGAAAGATCGAGGAAGTTCATGTTTGTGCTTATCCGTCTACTAAGACAAGACCACTACTCATTTGTATACTTGAGAAAATCGAAATTTTTGTCCTTATACCAGATTCCTGATGATGCCTCCCTCAGAAGATAGCATTGACCACTCTGAGTCTCACTCTGAGTCTACCAGCACTATGGCAACTACCTCATCTGGTAGCACATCATTTCACTAACCACTTTTCAATCCCCCATTGGCTAAGTCTTCCAATGCTGCCATGTCGTCTAAAGCCCTGAGTTTCAAAAGGATATTTGAACATGACAGCACCCCTCCAAGTCTTCCTTCATCACCTCCTCATAAGAAGTCAGTACCGGCTTTTCAATCTCCTGATCATGAACATCTCAGGGAGGCATTGCAGTCGGGAGGTACCGCCAACTTAGATATACAATAGGGTAAGTTCATTTAATAGTAACTATATCAGCACTGATTTCAGTTCATAGTACTCACTCTCATCAACGAGACAATTCAGTTCTTTCCTATCTGGAACTGTCTGCTCTCTGACATCCTGAAAGACCCACAACATCATGCATTCTGTCTTGATCCTGAGTTGAGCCAGGCTGACATGCTTTCCATTGAAGCATCTTTAAAAAAGATGATAGGAGTAGGAGATTTTAAAACAGCACACCCTGGCTGGCTGACACTTTTCTCAGCACATCCAACCATCCTAGAGACTGAACTTGGTTTCCACCTGCAGCAAAATGTGGCAGTCAAACACCCATTTTACAAGATCTACCCCCAAGGTAGCAACAGCAGCAGCATGCCCAGCAATTTCGCAATTGGACAATACATCATAAATGATGAAATGGCAAAGTTTTTTAGAGAGGCGAATGTATTGTACTGGGCCAGATCACTTCTTCAGTTTGCATATGACTTTATTGATCACAGCATTTCCTGTTCAACTGAACCACCACCTTTTGATATTCCTCACTTGTGCTTTGTCAATGCTGGTCTAGCCGCATTGTATGCTCAACCACTGCCTACTACGTCTCATCAGAAATCAAAGGTGAACATCCCTCGTTCTGGCTACCTGGTTGAAGAGTTGATTAGTGGCAAGTTCCTGAAGTATATTCATAATATGGACTGTCAACTGCTGGTTGACCCAGATGAATTTGGCTACGAAATAGCCAAGTTCCTGGCATACACGCAGCATATGTAGTACATCAAAACCAGTGGCCTGGCTTTTATTTCAGACTATCAGGGTGTGCACATTTTATTTCTGAATAATCAGTTTATTAATGAGTTGTCACCAGGTGACTCTGAACTTCTAACGGACCCTCAAGTTTTGACTCACCCATAAGTGTTTCTCCTTCTGTGTCATCCAAGTTTTGCTCATCTTGGAATTCTAGCACAGTTAATGGAGGCAAAGACATGTTTTGGAATGGGAATATTGAGGTTGGTGTGAGCAAGTTCGAGAAGGACCATATCTGCAATAAGTACTGTTAGTGGAGTGGTTTCAAACTGAAAAGTTTCAGGATCGAAGAGTAGAAAGTTCATAGCCGCTTTGTGTTTTCATGATTTGTGTTTCATTCCATGTAACTTGCAATAGTCTGAATCCTCAACTGTATGAAGTACAGAAAGGTTTTGTCCAATCTCAAAATTCAGGCACCTACATCAATTATAACAGACCAAGAAAAATTTGCCTTCCTTGGACAAGCTTCTACGAGCTTCTAGATTCTTCATCAGCATTTGATTGCAGAACTCCCACTCCTCAAGGAGCCAGCACTCAGAGAGATTAAGTCAGTGAACAAACGGTTAGCAAAAATAAAATTGAAATATATGGATGTGGTGGAAAGAAAAGTGATACTCCACTACTCAATCTCAGGGCAGGGATAGGCCAAACTGGACTTCATAGAGAGGGGAGTTCAAGTTCTACAGGTATGTTGGAATATATGGATGTGGTGGAAAGGGAAGTGATACTCCACTACTCAGTCTCAGGGCAGGGACAGGTCAAATTGGACTTCATAGGGAGGGGAGTTTGAGTTCTACAGGTATGCAAGGCAAAAACTTGGTGCCTACCAGAAATTGGTGTGAATCACCATGCTGACCACAGCATGATAAAGGTGGAGAGAAGCACAGAAATGTGAATGACAAATGAATGAGAAGGAAGACCAAGAAGTTTGCAGAAAAATGAGGCTATCCCTGCTATATAAGCTTAACACGAGGGAAACAAGTACCCTAGGAAGCAAAGCAAGATGGTCAAAACAAAGAACAACAATGGTATTGATCGGGAAGGCACAGTTGGGGACTGGCGGCTCACCCGCTGTTATATGTTAATTTTGGTGTATTTGGTCAAGAACTATTGAAACAATATTGTAGTGTAAGGTATCGAAGGGTGTTTGGTATCCTTGTGATGCACATGGACAAAAGAAGGCTTACAAAATGAGCACAGTCATCTGACTTTCCATAGATTATTGCAAGTATGCAAAGTGTTTCAGTGGCCCTTCCGGCACTGTGGTTGTCATAACATATATTGAACACATGGATCTGTTACGACTGGGATAGTTCTGCTGTTGCCGGTCAAGATAGACCTGTCAGGCGAACAGTTCGTCAGCCTTCCTAATACAAGGAAGGTTTCTGGTGGTTCCTACTGCACGAGCCGCGGCTTCTATGCAGGATCAGTGGCGAGTGGTTTTAGCACTTCTTCCGCAATCAAGGGTTTCAGGCTAAGACAGTGAGTGACTGCCTTAGAATCAGAGTTCAGGCTACTAAGGGTGGAGACCTTAGTAGATCAGGTTTCAAGGGGAAAACCCAGTAGATTAAGTTAAGGAATACAGCTATGGTACATGGGGTTTATATAGGTAAAAGGAAGCGGCGTAGCCGCGACAAGAACAGTAACAGAGATAGGAAAAAGAGTACAACCTATCAAGATAGCAAAGATAGGTGAAACTGCCATGCGGCGCAAGATAGTATCTATGTTACAATCAAGAAAGAAGAGAAGTGCGGACAGCCCGCTTGATAAGAGAATAGCCGAGTCTAGATGAGTCTAGAGTCGGCGGCATGGTTACAAGAAAAGAAAAATGAAATAGGAGTAAATGTTATTGTAACAGGATCCACAAAAACAGAGGAAATGGCTGTGTGAGGGCTGCAGTTGGTATCAATGCTCAAAAACAACAACTAAGTGGATTACTGATTCAGATAAGTGTTACACTTAGAATTCGTGTCTGGTGTCCCTAATAATTTATGAACTTGAAAATTTTGTTTCAGCACCAATATAGCATCAACTGCAGTCGCCATATGACAGTGCTGTGATCTATAAACAAATTGCAGAGGCTCAGTGGGGTAGTAAGTGTATACTAACTGATTACTTCCTTTAGTACTGACATAACTGAACCTTAGAATCAAATTTCCCTATTCATGCACTTGGACTTGTAGTTCAGCAGCACATATCCAGCCCACAGGCAGGAAACTTCTGCATGCTCCCTTCTGCATTTACTCCTGATTCCTGTCTAGCAAGTTCAAACATTTGTCATCCAATTGCTTCTAGACCTAAAATCTCCATTTATGGATGGGATACCCAAACTGTTGTCCACTCAGACCTACTTTAGACATTTCCACTCTAGCCTGGCTATCAAGAGGCTCATAAGGTCTATGAAGAAATGTGGACATCACTTGCAAAATTGGCTTGCTCAATGATCGTTCCTGAAATGGTATGTGTTAAGGCATATCTGGCAGTGATGATGACATGTGCCAAGAAGCCGGCTCAGATATCTGTTTGTATCCTTACTGTTAGTTCAAGTTTAAGGGTAATTCTAACCACTTTCATCACAGGATATTATTGAGTCAATTAGTCATGTACCTTATTGTATTGGTGCCAAGAATCTCAAAGTCTCCATCTATCTCACTTTGCTTCCATTGTTCTTTAAGTGGTCTTATGGTCTACCATTTTCTTTTAATAAGGCTCATCTGCTATTAGTAAGTAATTTTAAGGAAATTATTTCATGTCCATCAGGCGAAGATACTAATGCAATTGCTATTTATTTTCTTAAGATGAAAGGTAGAAAGCAATAGTTCCATGCTAGAAAGGGTATCGAAGTCCATCTTCTGATCCCTCTCAAAAAGTTTCAGGAGGCAGAGAAAAGGCAAGAAAAGGTTGAGGAAGGTACTAAATCTAAACTTAAAGTCCATATATGCTAGTTGTTCTCCAAACTGTCCCTAACCTACTACTATTTACACCAGAGAACATCTGATACTGTGTTATCAATAATAGACCCATGACCTAATAATGCTTATGTTAATGACTCAGAGACTCAGACAACTACAGGTAGCCTTCACAGGCTTGGCTCATTGCAGTCAAACAAGCTGACAAAACACAAATTATCCTCAGTGAGTTTAACATCTTCCTATGCTTCACCGCACTCAATAAGATGATACAAAGCCATCTCTTCCAGCAACACCTCCTCAAAAGCTTCGCACTTTGAATACAACTGTCTCCCCAAATGCAAGTAAACTTTGTCGTGCACGCCAAGCACAAGCAACTATGATCAGTGGGAAATTATTTCCAGATCCTTTCCATGAGTGAGATCCTAGCTTTATATATAAGCTACACTAATTTCAAATATTGCAGTTACTCTGTGTCTATTCACTACAGTGCTACACATCATTCCCTCTCTCTCATTATCCTTAATCCAAACACCTCCAACTTCATCAATACCATTACTCCGACACAGGCAACTTTTTTTTTTCAATCCACAAGGCAAACCAAAATATGGTGCATTCAAGGCTGCTCAATTTGGCTTCCTTGACAAAGCTATTCTTGGGCCCTCCAAGTCAGAGTCAAGCTCCAATTCAACACATATCTGTCTCAAGCAATGTTACTATCAAAATAAAAAGTCAAAGAGGTTCCCTCATGCTGATCCACAATAATCACAGCTGTTACAACCTGAGATAAAGTGCAGCATATGGGCTGGAGCTTTAATGGACCATGTCCAACTTTGTCGCCACTGAGCTTTTCACACATGGCACACCGCCATTTAACATTCCCAACATTCACTTTGTTCATGTCGCTCTTGCCAGTATCGATGATGCAGGCATTACTAGAACCTATCTTGTTGAAGAGTTTATTGATGAATCCGTGGAAGGCAAGTTTACCAAATACATCTCCAACAACTCACCTTCCCCACTATCCAATCTCGATGCCAAATCAAGCAGGATTGCCAGGTATCTGTCATTTGCACAACATGTCCAGTATATCAAGATGAGGAAACTTGCATATGTTGCTGACTTTCATGGTCTGTTCATTTTTGTGAACTTGTCTTTACTTCTTCTGATCTCAAGCTTATTTCAGGAGGAATGACCCTTTTGACTGATCCTCAAATCATAACTTCACCATTAGTTTGTATAGCCACTCAATCTTATATGTATTGCTGACAATTTTTACTAGTGATCTTTCTGGGTGCTTATTTACAGAAGGCAACTTGATGCATGTATTCACTTCATTTGAGGATAAGCACGTATGTAATGAATTTTGCAAATTTTTTTCAACTTAAGACATTTATAACAACATGATGCACAAACATGTGGACGGCCTACAATAAATCCTTACCCTCTCTCACATCACCTCCTCACTTTGACCCAGATTATCTATTTGCCAAAGAAAACTCAGGCACTGAAGCAAGAGTGGACTCAGATATCACTCATCACTCACAGTGGTGGCAGTGAGTACGATGACTTTGGTGCACAAAGTATGGACCTAGGAACTTGTGAATGTTGAAGGATAGGTACAATGGGGAGATTGTCTTCATAAGTCTTTACTCAAGTTTTGATAGGTTTAAATAAGTTGAATCAACAATGTATTGATAAGTCCTTGGTCTGTGCACATACTTCTTACATTCAGTGACATAGCACTTGTGAGTCTCACATTGACACCTTTGATGGCCCATGTCATGAAGTTGAGGGGAACGCAGACAACAGCTAAAGAAAGGTGGGTAATACGCTCATTGAGACTCAACTGTCAAAGTACATATCACATGTTCTGATTCCAAGACTTGGATATAGGACCGAGTTTGATCCAGCATTACAAACTGAATACAGAGCTACTACATGGCAGTCTTATGATGTGCTGAAGACATTCCAGCCCTTTTTACACCTTCCATGTCCTTTGTCTTCACAGCCTGTGTGCTCACAGCTTTGGGTGTAGTCAAATTCTGTAAATTGCATGTTAATTGATTTTAGCTGACCATACTAGAAGAAAAACTTACTATGGGTCCTGGGTCATTGGATTCAAAGGTAAAGGTGAATTGTTCAGGGACTTAACAAAAAAACAAGTAAATAGTGAATTCATCTATAAACACTTGACATTAAATCAAACATTGAGTTGTGAACAATTAGTTATAGGTACTACAATGAGTGTTAGCATTTCATCTGATTGGATGTGTTTGTGCTAACCTGACGGTAAGGCCAAGATTTGAGACATGAACATCTAAAGCTGTTCACCACAGTGTCGTCAGGGCCAGCCTTGAAGCAGTGAGCACTGAAAAAACTGACTGTAATATATAAGTGTCTGTCCCCAAAATGTATCTAAAGACATGTACAAATGTACAGAATAGCACTCAAACCCTCCAACCAGAATGGTGCTTCTTCCTCTCCTACCAACGACTCATCTTATGTGGTGGTATGAGCTCAAAGACAGGGTGATCAGCAGGTGCATAAATTCCTTCTACCTTATCGATGAGATCACCAGGTATGGAAACCTTATGTTTATCAAGTAGATAGCTATTTAAAAATCATGTTATTTGTACCTTGAAATTAAAGGAGTTGAATTGATGGGGCTTAGCATGAATGATGGCAGGAATGTCATAGGGGAGAATTTTGTGTTTATTACTGCATGGAGTATTATAGTTCCTGAAACAGACTCATGGATCCAGCTCAGCCTGGAGCCATGGAATTGCAAGCCAATGTAAAATATAGCTGAATGATGAACCATTGGTAAGTGTCAAAGGAAGTATTGGGCAATGTACTTTTGCAATGTGTTGTGAGTATCATACAAGCCCTTTACAACACCATCTTCTAATATGTTTTTGAAGCCAGATGCAAAGTCTTTGCATAAGACTGACCACAAAATGTCAGGCTCAATGTTTTGGTGCTTCTGCATCCAACAGTGTTGCAGTGTGCCACAAAGATTAGGATCAAGGTGGTGACACATCATTGTTTGTACATTGGCAACAGAGAAGTTCTCTGATCCAGTGTCACTTTGGGTGATCAAAGGAATAGCTAGATTATAAATGGTGGCAGTCAGACTGGATGTATATCAATGAAAAAGTGGAACATTCCATACCTCTAAGATCTCTACAAGCATCAATATAGTATTGAGCAATGAGACGAGGATTCTTGTTTGTCCACCAGATTTTGAGCCAATTAATCCAGCCTGTAAATGGATCAAGACTGACATGAAGGAATAAGCCAAAGCATTGCCATTTGTCATGCTGGTCTTGTGTCCACACATCATTGACACCTGCACACCAAAAGCATCTATGCCTCAGGTGGCCACAACACTGGGCTTGGACAGCAGTGGGTTCAACAATTTTCAGCAGCCTCACAATCAGTGGTCTTTTAATACTTCTCATCACACAATTTTCATGTCATTCAACCCAATATTAAAATAAAACTCTGCATATTCTTGAATATCTTGAGCTGGCACTATTGCCAGTACTGTTGATCAATCTGAAGGTATATATATGCTTAAAACTCATGGCAGGGCTTATATTGATTTGCTCATCAAAGACTATCCGAGTCTGCATGAGTAGAGAGTAGAAAGTAATAGTAGGTCACACTCAGACACCATGACTTTTTTCACAAATTTGTAAGGCACAACAATCACTTTTATAAATTTGCAAGGCACAAGGAAATCAACTTGTAGTGCTGTTGTCAGTCAAGGAGTGTGGTGTGATTTGCACTCAGGTGTGGTCAGGGGTCTGGCAGGGGAAAGCCAAACAATTGCCTTTTTCTATTGAAGCTGATCATCGTTGTTCGAGCTGATCACTCTTGCTTTCCATAGCCTCGTGCCTCAGCTTATTGAATATACACTCAGTTGGCTATACAAGCAACTGTATTAGTATATGTACCTATTGAATATACACTGAATGAAATTATTAGCTAGGTAAGTAGACCGTAAATGAAAGTGTCTCACCTCAGTTGGCTATACAAGCAACTGAGGTGCATAGATGACAATGAACAAAGAAAAACTGTACGTGATTATGTAAGTAAGCAGTCACATGTTACGATAACCGTTATCATCGTTTGTACTGACTTCCAACACTCCTTCTCAAATGATGACTCTAACTCCTAGCTCGTGTGCGAAATGCTTCGCCTTAATGCTTGGAAGGGCCTTCGTTAGCATGTCGGCGACCATGTTCTCTGTCGGGCAGTATAAAAGTTTGATCGAGCCGTTCTTGATGCAGAAACGAATGTAGTGGTATCGAATATTGATATGCTTGGTGCGTGCATGGTAGCTTCCGTCTTTGGTGAGTGCAATTGCTGACTGGTTGTCACTGTATAGTGTCGTTGGGTGCTGCAGCGGCCGAAAAACTTCCCTGATGAAACGACGAAGCCATTGAGCTTCCTTGGCTGCGTGAGTGGCCGCTACGAATTCTGACTCTGCAGTTGACAGGGTTACTAGCTCTTGCTTTCGTGAGCCCCACGATATTGCACCGCCGTCAACCAAAAACGCGAATCCGGTTATGGCACGTCTGTGCTCTTGACTGGCGCCATCAGTGTCAGTATACCCGACTAACCCTGCACCACTCGTCCCAAAAGTGAGTCCCAACTTCCTCGTTCCCAGCAGATAGCGGTATACCCGCTTCACTCCTTCCCAGTGCATCCACCCTGGCTTGTCTGCAAACTGCGCGAGTGTCGAGACGGCAAAGGCTATGTCTGGACGTGTTCCGATGGCCAGGTACATTAGGGATCCGAGCGCTGAGCGGAACGGGACTCGTTTCATTTCAGCAACTTGTGTCGTCATGGTAAAGGATTGGTCCTGTGTGTACTGAATACTTGGGTTCATAGGCACTGCTGCGGGTTTAGCATCAATGAAGTTGTACTTCGTAATGATAGCATCGACAAATGATTCTTGGGATAACGAGACGGTGCGTGCTTCACGGTTTCAAGTGACTTTCATGCCGAGTAACCAGCTGATGGGTCCTAGGTCTGTTATTCTAAATCGTGACGCGATTTCGACCTTGAACGCTTTAATTAGCTCCTTTGAGCTGCCAGTTATGGTGCAGTCGTCGACGTGTGCTGCGAGGATGAGCAGGTCTTCTCCTATGTGTGCTGTGAACACTCCCCAGTCACTTTCCATCCGCTCGAACCCTAATTCGGTGAGTTCTCTGCACAAACATTTGTACCATTTTAATGTGCCTTGTTTTGATCCATACAGCGCAACTCGAAGCTTCGCGACCTCGTCCTTTCCTCCTAAGTCCACTCTGTGGAAATCGAATATGTCAATGTCCCAGTCTTGGCGTGCGGCGATAGCGAGAATCAGTCTCAACAATGCGAGACGAGCCACTGGTGCGTAAGTCTCGTAATAATCAACACTGTATACTTGAGTGAAGCCTCGTGCGACTAGCCGGGCTTTATACTTATCGATTTCTCCTGCAGTGTTCCTTTTAATCTTGAAGACCCACTTGCAGCTGACGACATTCTTGTTCTTGGGCCGCTGAACAATGTCCCAGGTACGTGCTTCATTGAGACTCTGTAGTTCTGCATTGACGGTGTCTCTCCACTTCGCCCAATCAAATCGTGTCTTCGCATCTTCAATGATGCTTGGTTCCAGGCCTTCAGCCTCACTCATTCCCGTGAACATCACATAAGCAGTAAGTTCTTCATCAAATCCCAATTCTCTTCCTAATCCTTCTCCAGACGCTACCATGCCACCGCTACCTTCCTCTCTCTCTTCCTCTACCCTTTGCATCCCTCTAGGAATGATTGGCTTGCCACTCCTACCATTGTGAGTACCTTCGCCGCTTCGTAACCTGCGCATATATGGTGATTCTGTTCGCTGACGAGTAGATCGTCTAGGGCCAGGTGGCTGCTGTTCAAAGTTTGGACCTAGTGGATCATTTTGAGGGTCTGGGTTTGGCGGGGGATTTGGATCCTGGTGTGGATTGGATGGGGCTTGGGGATTGGTCACTTGCTGATTGGCTTTTGTAGTTTTGCTCTCCTTCTCAATCGGCGAGTTTGGCCTTAGCACTGGACCTTCCTCGTGCTGCCTCGCGAATGTTACATTACGTTCGACAGCAATACTCCTCCGGTCCTCAAAATAGATCTGATGGGCTCCACTCTCGGCGTCAAATCCTATCCATCGACCTGCGCTGTCTTAATAACCGAGGGTCTTATATAAAGTTGTGTAAATGTAATGACACCACAATTACACTTTGGATAAGACTGCTTGCCAGTCCTCAATTAACACGGTCTATGACTTTTCCTATTTCGTGGTAGATAACATGTGAGTTCTTGGGAGGCTCGCTAAACTAATCTTTTTATAAAGATCAACCTAGCCGGAGCTTTACTTTTCTTTATTGAAACTCAAATCTCTTGTCTAGGAATAAGCTTCTAGACACGTAATTTGGTTTCTGGAATGTATTTGCCTAGGAAATCTCCTTCTAGGCTCTGGACTTGGATACTGGAACTAGTGAGACGTGGTCTCAAATATATGAAATATGACCAAGATCGCTTGGTCTATGGACACTTGACTATGAGACAATGGTCTCAAATATACTATATATATGTTCAAGATCGCTTGAACAAAGGGGACTATAACTTGACCAAGATCGCTTGGTCTATGGGACAACTAGTGAGACGTGGTCTCAACAATATGATAGATGACTAAGATCGCTTAGTCAAAGGGCACAGAGCAATGAGACAAAGGGGTCTCAAAGACAATATATATGACCAAGAACACTTGGTCTATAGCACTGAATAAGTTTCTAAGGTAAGAAACTTATAATCTCAAGGGAATTCTTTTCCCTGCACTTGTCTCACTTCAAAGGGACTAACTTTGCAAGTGAAATATCTGAGAGGCAGATTGCTACAAATGGGAGATCATATATTTTTTTGGGGGGAGAATGGGCTCTCCTTATATACATTTTGTGTGGGAAAGTAACCTAGGTTCACAAACAATAAAAAATAAGGAGGACCAATCAAAATATTGGGTCAAACCCAATAAAAGAATAAAATACAAGTGAAAGATGGAGCTATGACATCATTGTGGAGCAGAACATTCTGGAATGTGGAGTAATGACATCATAATGACATCAAGAGTGACATCATTGTGGAGCAAAAGATTCCAGAACCTTCCATGAGTGAGTCAGAGTGAGTCATTGTGGAGCAGAATATTCTAGAAGGAAATGACATCATGAATGATGTCATTGTAGAGTAGAATAATCTAGAGCTTGATGACATAATATCTTTCAACAGAATACCTGCAGGAGTATCTGTGGAGTCTTATGATATCATAATGACATCATACCCTATGGGTACAATTTTATGAAGTGTCAGGTGAGTCAAAGCATCCTAATGAAAAAGTAAAGTAAAGAAACACTAGAGAAAAGTAGGTAGCAAAAATAAGACAGTTGGCAAGAATTGAAACACGGTCTTTTTGGATAGGTTTTTTATAGGCTTTGTACTTTTCTCTATGGTTTTCTCTAGCCAAAGTGAATAAGCCAAAGGCAAGGCTATACCTTAACCTCCATTTCCCTTCTCACATCAACTAGGTCTAAATGTGATTCCCATCTCACATTAGACTTTTTCCGTCAAAACGTATTCAGATCATGAAACTTGGGGAAAACTGGAAATATGGACCATGGTTTGAAACCAAGGTATGGGTTGACTAGTCTGAGGACTAAGCTAGCAGACTTTATCTTTTGAGGGTCACCTAGTATTCATGTCCATGCATGATTCCCACATCATGCAGGACAGCACGTGTGCGCATGTCTAGCTTCGAACCGGTTGGGTCATGCACCCATACCTTGGTCCCCCAGATTGGTAAGTCTGCTAAGTTTGGTTTCTTGCCGTGCAACATCTCATATGGAGTTTTCCCTTCTAGCGAGCGTGTGGCAGTGCAATTCTTCACGTAGACAGCGTGTTTGATGCCTTCACCCCACATATTCTTTGGTAGACCACTTGCATGTAGCACTGCACGGACACGTTCGACGAGTGTGTGATTCAACCTTTCAGCGACTCCGTTGTGTTGTGGGGTATCGTGGGTGGTGAGTTTCCATTCTGTCCCTTTTGCTCGAAGATGTTGAGTGAATTCATCACTCAGGTACTCTCCACCACGATCTGACCGTAAACGCTTGACCCGAATGTTGTGCTGGGTCTGCAACCATGCCTCATAAGTCTTGTATGATTCAAATGTTTTGGACTTTGACCCTTGGAGGTATAGGCACGTATAACGGGAGTGGTCGTCTGTAAACGACACGTAATAGGTCTTCCCACTTGGTGTTTGAACTTGGGAGGGTCCCCACAAGTCAGTATGGACTTCATCGCCAAGGTTTTCACATCATTTTGGGTCTTGCTCCTTCCCTATTGGTTTGCGTGTGGTTTTTGCATATTCGCACAATTCGCACTGACCCATGGTAGCACGATTGGGGTCTAGTGTGACTCCTTCTATCATCCCCTTTGCTAACATCTCTCGAATAGCCAACGGGGAGATATGGGCCATTCATTGGTGTAAGTCTTCCATAGACTGGACCTTAAACGTGTTCATGGCTGCTGCACTTGGGGTAGGTTCATTTCGAATGCAATATAATCCTCTACTGACGGTAACTTCACCTAGTGTCTTGTTCTTAGCATCTAGAATTTGGCACGAGTCTCCACGAAATAAGGCCACATAGCCTGCGCAAGTGAGTCTGCTGATTGAGACCAAAGTTGCTCCCATTGACAGCGCATAAAGGACATTTGTCAACAGGATGCGAGTCTTGGTGTTACCGTTAGGGATTTCGATGGGAAGGTCACCTTTGCCTATGGCATCAAAGGTACGTTTATCGGCTGCTTTGATCAGGTATGGGGGAATTGATTTGAAATTAACAAAGCGGTCACAGTATTGGGACATGTGTTGTGATGCACCACTGTCGTAGAGATCAACAGATGCTCTGTGTGTGTTCGTGTTGTTTCGTGCGAGCTGGGCACTGTCAAACGATATCGACAATGTGTCTCGAGGTTTGGGTTCGTCGTCCCAAATATCTTCAGTGCTCGCTAACCACACCCCATCAGGTTCAGAATTGTCCTTCGAGTTCGATGCATCCGCATTTGACCCGCTAGCCTTGGATTTGTCGTCATCTTTCGACTTCGACTTCTTCCCACGCGACTTCCACCCTTTCGGTGCTTTACCAGCTTTGCCTCCTCCGTCTTCCCAGCAGTCCTCTTTCTTGTGACCTTTCCAGCCACAATTGTTGCAATTGTATGGAAATTTGGGCTTCTGCGAGTGCTGCTTGCCCTTATACGAGGTCCCATCGGCCAAGAAAGCTATGTCATCGCTCTTCGACTTCCCTTTTGTCCTGTTCTGGATGAGTAATTGGTCGTACTCATTTATAACAAGATTCATGAGTTCGTGCACGGTGGGTGTTTTCTGATGCAGCTGGATACTTGTCGAAACAGCTGATAGGATATTGTTATAGCTGTGTGGGAGCGATGCGAAGGTGATGTTGAAAAAGTCTTTGTCTGGGACAGGGTCACCAGCTGATGCTAGCTCTTCTCGTAGTTTTCGCAATGTGTCTACGTGAGCTCGAGCATCCCCGCCTTCCTTTAGTTTCAACTCGCCGAGCTGACAACATAATTCCACGGTGACGCCTAGTGATCAATTCTCGAATTGGTTCTTCAGTGTGTCGAAGAAGTCCTTCGCGGAGGTTAGGGAGAGGAGTTGAATGAATAGAGTATCTGGGACCAGTACTGCTATTTGTTGCCTAACAATGACATCGTTCTCATCCCACTTCTTGATCGCAGTCTCGTAAGCTTGCATTTCAGCTAGCTCTGTGGGTGTTGTAGGTGACCATCCAGCTGCTTGTCCAGCTGCTGGATTAACTGGCATCCCTAATCCTGTAAGGTGCCCTGACAGTCCACGAGCTAACAACGAGAGTTCAAGTCTGCCTTTCCACAGAGGCCAATCCTTCCCTGAAGCATCCAACTTCGGGACTCTCCAGAACTCGTCTCCATGTTTAACATTCAAGGACATTGCGTGGGTGATTTTTTTTTTTTTTCAGTTGCAGAGCTCAGGGCTCATAACCTATTGAATATACACTCAGTTGGCTATACAAGCAACTGTATTAGTATATGTACCTATTGAATATACACTGAATGAAAGTATTAGCTAGGTAAGTAGACTATAAACGAAAGTGTCTCACCTCAGTTGGCTATACAAGCAACTGAGGTGCATAGATGACAATGAACAAAGAAAAACCGTACGTGATTATGTAAGTAAGCAGTCACGTGTTACGATAACCGTTATCGTCGTTTGTACTGACTTCCAACACGGCTGACTCAAATCAACATATTAGGAAATCAAACAATAAACAACAGTCGGTCGGTCCAGTGTTGATTTGAATGGCTTGATTAGATAAATTCAGACTAATGATGATGGAAGTCTTCGCCGACCAGGTGTCTATTCTACTTTATGTACAAGCTATTTAACCTTCCTTTACAGCTGACGGATACATTCCTCGAAAGCTACAGTAACAAATCGCGAGATGATTACACAGTAATCATGGGTCAATCATACAGTGAACAATGGAGTATAAGTAAAAGGGAATCAAGACTATCAAGCGTATCCAAACGATTCGACATGCAGTGTGATGCTCGGTCCACCACTGAGGATACTAGAAGGCCCAGAGACCGGGAAACGAAGCGCATGACGAACCGCACGCGCTATAGCCTGCGATCCGCAAACTAATGTTACACCCATAAGCCTCTCGTTCTTGGAGGCCGGCGTAATTAATACTTACCGCTCACCGACATCCTCCCCGAGGTTACACTGACCTCTTCTTTGAGCAGTGCATCTAGATCCGGTCTTCCATTTTCAGTCCTAACGCCGCGCAGCGACATGAATGATAGTGATAAGGAATATTTCCTAGCTGTCATGTGTCCGGGATTGCGTTTTTTCTCGGTGGAGCTTGAAATGCTGTCATCGTCTTCCCTGAAGGACTTGGATTGCGTCGTGGATGAAGCAGTGATAAAGATGCGGATAGAAACTGTCAAAGACGGCGGGGCAAGCCGAACGGCTTTGATAAGCGCCTCTTCGATCCATTGGACGTACTCTATCATGCATGACGTTAATGACCTCATAGAAGAAGCTGCGGATTGTTATGAATACACCCACCAGCACCGCGAATTGCCCAAATGAACACAACCCGTGTGCAAGAACTTTTCCCCTTGCGTACGCGTCTATAACAAGAATCAAACATCAAACATGTTAATAAATGAACACACATACTCGATAATGTTGAGGAAGACAGGGAGAGTATACGAGACGCCAGATCCGCCTGATTTCGATCAGTACCGTGTGATTACCACACAATACACAATTCACCTGCCACCAATACAGAGGTATCATATGAACTGAGGTCAGGAGATGGGCCATAAGGACCGTCCACAAAAACTTTGACAGTTTCCTTCCTGGCAGCTATTTCCTTTAGTTTTTTCGTGAAACCCCCCCGCACGTTGACCAAAAATACTAGCTCCTTCCAGAACGGAGCGCTAGGTCCCGTAACATCACGGCTGGGTCGATCCTCCGCTGATGCGGTTGACAGCAGACTAGAATCAAAACTCGCAATAGTAAAAGGGTGCGCTTCGAATGGCAGTGTCGAAACTGAGGGCATGATTAGATATGCTGATTGTCCTGGGGACCAATGGAAATGCGGGGGTCGACATAGACGTAGTCGAATGACACCTTCGGAAAGCAATTCTGTCGCTGCGTCCATTGTCCCAGTTCCTGACTTGAACCCAAAGTAAGAGTGATTGAATACGACAAGTCGGATTGCTCGGATGAAGCGATCGAAAGCCCAGAACACAAACGAGGGCCATATCCAGTACGACCCGCTGTTTGCTGCAAGTCAGAAACATAGCTATCTATATGAATTTGCACTTACTAAGCACCCTTGGCGTGATAATATCCTCCCACCAGCACTACGCTGCGTTCTGTCTGTCAATAGAAATTACAAGCGAATAAGAGTGCTACACCCACAGGACGCTAAGGATGTGAACACAAAAGAAAACCTCATAGATGTTACTGCGAACGGGACGCAGTGATACTAAGATCAGAATAGAGAAAGCGATCATGGCAGTGATACCGGCGCGAAGCCATGGTTGGCTCAGAGTTTCCTGGAAGCTTTCAATAATCATTATTTCAAAATAGCAAGTACGAAATTGAAGATACGTACTTGGGATAGGATACAATCTGGCCTGCCCCATGTACCCAAAGTAGCATGAAGCATGTCCTAGCTATCATTCGATGAGTATAGTTGAGCTTTGGGTCCTCAAGTAAGTGCCACGTGGAGGGAAATTAAAGGCCATACCTTATCGTAACTGATGCCCGTGGCCACTGATTTGAAAAACTCATAATCAACGAAACGTTGGACCAATAATATGTTCACTTACGAGACACGATATTGTTCTTTGTGCCAAGCGCTGTGACAATTGGAAGCTGACTAGCCGCCAGCATGGCTATACGGTTGCTCCAGAAGTTGATGTCAAGCTTCTGACCCTCGGCTGAGGTGGCTGCGTAATTTAGTGGTTAATTATAGTTTAAGCAGGACTGCCCACGATCCCCTGTACTTACTATTAATGAAGGCATAAATCAACAGGAGGACGATGTATGCCACAGTGACGAAAACCTCTGCCATGTTGAGGGTATAAGATTGTCCTATTTCCAGGGTCCATCGGAAGGCAACAATGCGATAGACATTTATGACGGCAAGCGGAATTCGACGAAGAGAAAATTTTCGATGAACCCCGTTGGTGATGACCGTTTCTTCGTCGTACTTATGGCATGCCCGCCTGGCGAACTTTGAGTGAAGGAATAATCCCCATTGGAAGCAGCCGACTACAAAAAGAAAGGCGGCGATAGTATACCATACTTGTTGAGGGTACTGGGTATTGTCCTCTACGAGCGAGGCCATGTCAGCGTCAGAGAAGGGAGAACTCGACATCCTCAAGTTGTGAAGAAAATGTGGAATCTAACAACTTGAGGGTGCAGAGAATAGCAGACTAAATAAGAGGAACATATCAGTGTGGGTTTGCAAATTCGAACATAATGTGAGGTCACAAGGGAATCATGCTGAAATCGATACGCCACGCACATAGGTTCGAAGGATGGCCAAGAGGGGATTAATCGCTGTATTGAAAACTGGGTTATAATGGGGAAAAACACTTTGGGAGATTAACATGACGAGTAACCATAAAAATCTTAGCTGGCAAAGATCCAATCGCAAAGTACGATTGCTCTGATTAAAAGTCGAAAACATTGCGATAAATGTCGTGACTCGCACTGTCGTTCAGCGTCCGCGTCAGCCAAAGTCACTAACTGGTTGGCTCATTCGGTACACTCGTCAAAACAACCAAATCGTCCTTTATCATGCATGCTGCTGGATTTATCAAGCACGGCAGTATGTAGTGCGCTGTTTCCATCGAATGTATGAATGCCAAGGCGCCAAGGTCGAGTGAAATTCAATCTGCAACTTGAATCTCGATCACTCTTCGAGCGCGTAGATGCAAAAGCAATGCCTCGCAGGCCAATACTGTATTCGATGTCTTATTGACTCATTACCGTGTCAGCCTTAACGTATTCTGTCCTGGATTCGAGGGCTCACATGGTGTTCGAGCCGCGGATTTTAGATTACCGATAGTTATCATGATGGAGCGGACATAAATGTTAGGCTTAGAAAGTTCCTCGAGGTGAATAATTGTACTCATCTGCTCGTGTAAACCTATAGTGGTACTCCAGAAAACTCGCTTAAACACTAGCTAAACGCTTTGAACTCCCGGCTAAAATCCATTCGGGCAGGCATCGTATGGCGTTGAAATCACCATGCCTCATGCTCGCCAATGTGCTTTTCTTGCATAGGGTTCTGGATGGGTGAACTCCCATGTTGTAGTCATATGATAAGAGTAGCACTAGTAGTACGAGCGCTAACACACTTTGACTTAGTTGAAACGAAGAAGATTTGTCAGCACACCGCGTAAGGTTGTGCTGGCCAAGTGCTGGGTTTGAATTCGTCATGGGCCAGCCCGGCCAGGTGAAATTGATCAAATTCCTAGTAGAGATCATCCGTTTCAATATCATCCTTATCATTAACGATCAACACATGGATGCTCGAGTGTCTGCCTGCGTACAAGTTCTATGGTGTTGTATTCACTTCTCACCAAATTTACAGTTCTTGTCCTCTGTGCTCACACTACTAGTATTATGCATACCATTCAGCTACAATTCGCGCCATGATGAGTATACTGGGTGTTCCTTCACCGCAGAGTGCTTCATTCCAGTAGTTACTTTTTACTGGAAAGACATAGATGTCATCGAGTATAAGTGATTACTGGAATGAAGATGGAGAGCAGCTCGAGAATCTCGCACTCGAGATTGCTTCATAGGACCATATCTCTGTCCTGCCAACTCCCCATTTTTCTGATCACCCTCTTTTTCGATTCTAATCTGTGTCTTTTGCAGAGCGATATTCTATGTAGTGATCACCTCTTTATACTACCACCGCCAGTGCCCCTGTCACTCCCGTCGTGATCTCCAGTCTTTTACCTCAGCGAGGAGTGAGAGCAGCTGCAAGAAGGTCGTTCTAGATTCTCTCTTGCTCCCTTTGCGCTGACGTTATTATTGATACACTGAGTTATCGCGCGCCATAATGAGCCTACTTGGTGTTCATTCATGGCAAAGTGTTGTTCGGCTACTGAATGTCTCATTCTCCCCGACACGAACAGCACTTGCATGTCGGTTTACGTCTCGCGGTTTATCCAATCCTGCTCACTCAAAACATAAACTGGCGAAGTAAATTGCTATTGAGTAGGAATATCAAAGTGTTCCTTTGGGCTGTCCGTCAGGGGGATACATGATCAGTCACGGTAGTTCGCGAATCAAGCTTCCAGATCTAGCATGCTGCGGGAGGTGTACCGTTATTAGAAGAAGAAGAAAACAAGAAAGTACAAAGCTGGACACGAAGTCGCACTAAACACGGTCGTGGGAACGGGTGAGAAGATCTCTGCTGTTCGGAACATAACGCATTCCACCATCAATCAAAGAAGATGCCGCCATCGATCGTTATCTGTCCACGTATCAGATTGCGTCATTCCGTATGAGTAACAAGATGCTTACTGTTTGGCCTGCGAAGCAACGTATTACACTCATCAGTTGCTGAGCTTATGAAAGCCGGGATATACACACCTGTGATGAAACGTGCTTCCGGGGTCACCAAAAATGAAACCAGGTTCGAAATATCCTGGGGAGCTCCGAGGTCACCTACTGATGACAACCTTTTGAACTCAAGTACGAAAAAAAGTTAAAATTAGCATCTCATATACATTGTTAGAAAGATCACCTCATCGTAAACGCCATTATAATTAGCTGATCCAGCCAGCCCAACAACTGCACGAGGTAAAAATGATCACCGTTTATCAATCCACAAACCTCTGAATCGAAACTTACGCATTGGTGTGTCGATCGTTCCTGGCGCATATGCGTTCACCGTGATTCCGTTGCGACCAAGCTCGATGGCTTATAAGAACGTTACTGAGGTCAAATGCTTATGAAACTACATGCACTCGTACCTGCGGTCTGCGTCAGCCCTCGGATAGCAAACTTAGATGCACAATAAGCGCTGAGTGAAGCATGCCCTGGGAAAAAAAAACGTCACCATACATGAAGAAACAGTCGCATATGTGGACTTACCTTTCTTTCCCGCAAGGGAGCTCGCACCGATAATTCGCCCACCCTCACCTTGAACTACCATCTGCTGCGCTGCATACTTATAGCTGTAGAAAGTGCCCTTAACGTTGACCGAAAGCACAGACTCAAAGTCATCAGATGTCGCTGTGGTAATATTTCAGTAAGTTCCGCTGGTACATCGACTGTAAAGTCTTACTTTCCAAGAGTGGTTTTGATCTGAGGATGCCTGCGTTTGCCACAAACTATGATATTAAGATAAGTTTGGTAGTCCAAGGGCAATTGAAGCAGATGTAAACAACTCACAACATTCAGGCGGCCAAACTCTTTGACTGTGCTCTCAATCAAGCTCTTGACATCCTCCTCGATACTGACATTCCCAAACACAGTTAACACTCTGCGCTCCGGGAAATCGGCAGCGATGTCCTTTTTGACTTCCTCCAAGTTCTCTTTGTTGCTTTCCAAATCGTTGATGACGAGGTCATAGCCATCACTTGCAAGGCGTATTGCGATGCTGCGTCCAATTCCTTGCGCGGATCCAGTGACGACTGCGACACCCTTGGAGTTGGATTGAGTGGACGTCATTATCTTTGACCTGGGGTATGGTGAAGCGCTGCTTTCTTGCTATTCTCTCGTGAGGCACCAGGTCCTTTTGTATTGAATATTCAGCTAGTGCCAACTCAGATATCTCAATGTAGATGGCAGATCACCTGATTACAAGCTTTCAACCGCATTGCACCAGAAGCTTCACGAGAGTGCCTATCTCTCTTTTTATAAGTTGTTCACGTCACCATTATCGCACTTGGGGATAAGCTGCATAGCATCTGTCGATGCAAGGGGACAGCATCCGACTTACTCACTTGCTCCATCCGTTTCTGACAATACCAAATCATGCACGATGAACTAGTAGCGTTTCCGGGATCGGGAAGTCTGGGAACAAGCGCTATACAAGACCCAAGCGAGCTCGCCTTGTAAACGCAATAGCTAGCCTGTGACAAATCTAAGGCTGGGAAGTCCGACTCACCTGGAACAATAAAAAAAAAATAGCAGCAAAACCCGCGGCAGCCGATGCGTCCTGTACGTCGTAGAGCAGCCCCAGTCTTTGTTGCCGTTTCGCATGTGGCCCTTACATAATGTGTCAAGTCAAGCTTGCATTCCTAGCCTTCCCATTCTAAAACAGGTCGCTTCCCGGATATCAGAGGTACGTGTCGGCCAGTTGAAACCTGAGACTTTAATCGACTTCATTGTTCTTTGTTATCTGACTCTATTAGACTACTACTCACCACGTTATCTTTCGGTCATTTATAAGGAATAGCTTGTTAGTGTTATGCAACTCTGTCGGATCTTTGCGCCTCGGCGATGCTCTGTACTTGCATAATCGCCTGCTCTGCCTCTACTCGCGTACCAATATTGCTTCCCTTCTCGACAAGTCCCTCCTGGTCTACGTTTCCCTTGGATTTCCAAATTCGTCTGTCTAGGGAATTTGACTTTGATAATATGGCTGGGAGCAATCCCATAGGACATTGGACGTGATGACCGAAAATCAACTGGATGGCCGCCCCATGATCTCATGACTGACTGTTTTATCCTACTGTCGAACCACTCGCGGTATGTCGGACGTCTCAGAATCAAGTCGCGACTCCAACACAACCAACAATGACATGAATGCAGAGAAAAAGGACCAGCACAACGTTAAAAAGAAAAGGAGTTTGGCAGACTTCGACTAATTATCAATAAGCAAACGTGCGTACACAAGAAATTTCAGTCCCTTTTGCACTGCATCATAAGGTTTGCGAAGGTATCTATTGCCCTGTCCTATGTTTGGAGAGAGGACGCACAAGACGCGTTATGCCGGCTCGAGAACATGTACACGTCATGCATCGGCACCCGCGCGCAGACCCTTGTTACCAAAGACCTTTATCGGCGTCAAAAAAACTCAAAGCTTGGAGAACAATTATATACAACAAAAAGGTCTGACCACGACTCTGCTATCTTGCGTTACTATTCTAAGTCTTGCTTAATAACCTTCAACTCCCTTGTTCTGTTACTTCTGTGGGTGTAACGTGAATTATTCCCACTACCTCAGTAAGGAACACCCTTCTGTTTCTGTTATCCGGGACTGACCTGGCCGAGCGCCGTTACGATCTTGTAGTTTCTCGCTTTCCCACCAAAAATGCAGATTCAGAACTTTCCTTTTGAGCTTGCTTTAGGCAAAGTCACCCAGAGTTTGAGGTTGCTGTCGACGTGCAATTTGACTTGGATATCGCCTTTTGGCCCTCGCCACTTTGAGTCCACTTCGAGTCCCGTTGGCGCCAAGATATTGAATCCCCAAGAAGTCGTTTATGCGCTGGATATTTGTAGGATAAGTTCTTGTAAATCTCCATGATACAGCGTGACTATGTTATTGCAGTGCTGGCACAGGCTTTGAACACTGAAGCGAACCTTCTGTAAGGAATATCACTCTGCTAGCCACGGACACCCGCTATGGAATTCCCTTTGTACTCAGATCTGCTTTTGATTAAAATATTACATGAGTTAAAATGTTGAACCCCCCCCCCCCCCAATGTGCATGGGTTTTGCCTTGTGATTCCATTTTCGTTGTGGTGCACTGATTGTCGGGGCCTTGATTCACTGATAGCACCTCACATGCCCCCGAAATCAACTATCGTATGGTCATGCTGCGCCTCACAAGCCTGTAGCACACCCTTATGTCCGGTGATAGCGCCCCAAGAGGTCCTGGATCTTCCTCTGTCCTCTTCCAACTGACGGTCGGTCTCCATAAACAAGCACCGGTTGATGACAAAGTGATTCACCATGTAGATGAATTCAAGTAAACCACGTCTGACATATGGTATACGATAGCGCAGTAGCTGCAGTAGTCGTCCAATGCGAATTAATCAATTCTGTTCATCAATCAACTTTTATGATATCGTGAATCTGCTCCAATGAACTGGCAAGACATCCTAGACATGCTGAAAAAGGCAGTCAGCAATCAAGGACCGGTATCTGAGAGTTAAGCATCTGATACTGCAGACCATTGGGAGGAATTCACGCTCCCATTCATTCCATCTTCGGTTGGAGACAAAGGAGGTTTGCTATCTTCAAAATCAAGTCAGGCCAACTTTCTCATTATACACGACTTTCTAAGTACCTTTACCCATATTGAGCATCTATAAACTGAAGTCAAAAAGCTGGACGCACCAGAAAGTTCGAGTTCGAGCAGCTGTACGCTCAAGAGTCACTAAGCAGACGACCGGTCCGGAGACTACACGAGGGAAAGAAGCAAGGACTCGTGATCGAATTAGAGTCAATATAAAGCTAGAAACCGTCAGACTCTTCAGAAGCTGGAGAGCGGGAAAATTCGCAAAAAAAAAAACTCGCCAAGAACAGCACCCACATGACACTTTATCGCAGTTTATTTCGTCCCGAACACTCAGAAAGATAAACTGGCGAAGTAAACTGTTATTGAGTACGGTTATTAGCAAGTGCATCTGTTCGTCCGGGAATATACCATTCGTATGTCAGTGTTCGTGGATCAAGTTTCAAAGTGTAACATGCTGCGGTAGGCGTACAGAAAGAAGAGACAAAAGGATAGAACTGAACACGAAGGCGGACACGCTCAAACACGGCCATGGGTATGGGTGAGAAAATCTCTGCTGTTTAAAATATAACGCGTGCATACAATCAATCAAAAAAAGTGCCCCCATCGATCGCTATCTGTCCATGAATAATGTCAGATCGCATCCCTCGGTGTGAGTAAGAAGATGCTTACTGTTTGGCCTGCGGAGCAACGTATTACACCCATCAGTTGCTGAGCTTATGAAAGCCGTGTCATGTACGATATACACACCTGTGATGAAACGGGCTTCCGGGGTCACCAAAAATGAAACCAGACTTGAAATATCCTGGGGAGTTCCGAGGTCACCTACTGATGACAACCGTTTAGACTCAAGCATGAAAAAAAAAGTTAAAATTAGCGTCCCCTGCACATCGTTAGGAAGATCACCTCATCGTAAATGTCGTCATTATTGGCTATTCCAGCCAACCTAGCAACTACACAAGGTAAAAGTCGCCACCATACATGGATCCACAGATCTCTGGATCGAAACTTACGCATTGGTGTGTCGATTGCTCCTGGGGCATATGCGTTCACTGTAATTCCGTTGCGACCAAGTTCGATGGCTTATAAAGAACATTGCTGAGGTCAGATGCTCATAAAACTACATGCACTCGTACCTGCGGTCTGCGTCAGCCCTCGGATAGCAAACTTAGATGCACAATAAGCGCTGAGTGAAGCATGCCCTGGGAAAAAAACGTCACCATAGTACATGAAGAAACAGTCGCATATGTGGACTTACCTTTCTTTCCCGCAAGGGAGCTCGCACCGATAATTCGCCCACCCTTACCTTGAACTACCATCTGCTGCGCTGCATACTTATAGCTATAGAAGGTGCCTTTAAGGTTGACAGAGAGCACAGAATCGAAGTCATCGGACGTTGCTGTGCAAATATTCCAATAAGTTCCGGCGGTACATCGACTGTAAAATCTCACTTTCTAACAATGGTTTTGATACGAAGTTGCCTGCGTTTGCCACAAACTATGATATTAAGATAAGTTTGGTAGTCCAAGGGCAATTGAAGCAGATGTAAACAACTCACAACATTCAGGCGGCCAAACTCTTTGACTGTGCTCTCAATCAAGCCTTTGACATCCTCCTCGACACTGACATTCCCAAACACAGTTAACACTCTGCGCTCCGGGAAATCGGCAGCGATGTCCTTTTTGACTTCCTCCAAGTTCTCTCTGTTGCTTTCCAAATCGTTGATGACGAGGTCATAGCCATCACTTGCAAGGCGTATTGCGATGCTGCGTCCAATTCCTTGCGCGGATCCAGTGATGACTGCGACACCTTTGGAGTTGGATTGTATGGACGTCATATTCTTTAGCCCGAGGCACGTGAGATGCTGCTTTCTTGCTATTCTCTCATGGGGCGCAGGTCCTTTTGTATCGAATACTCAGCTAATGCCGACGTCTTAGTAGATGGCGAACCGCTTGACTATAAGCTTCTGACTTTTTTTTGTATTGCACCAGGAGCTTTACGAAGGTGCCCAATTCTATTTCTGTATGTTGTTCACGTTACCATCCCACGACCATATCACATCTAGGGCTGAGCTGTATAGCATCTATCGATGCAAGCGATTTTTGTGGGAGCATCTGTCATCCAACTGACAATGACTTATTTATTCCATCCGGGTCTGATATCCCCTCAGAGTCGTGCACTGTCGTCATCGTCATCTTTTCATCTGGCAAGACCGAACGAACTCATCTTGTGATGCACGACGAATTAGTGGCACTTCCGAGGTCGGGAAGTCCGGGAACATGTGCTATACAAGACCAAAGCGAAATCTCCTTGGAATTCACAGTAAACGCATTCATTAATAACTGGCCTGTGACGAGCACGAGGCCTTGAAGTCTGCGAATTTCCAGTAGACTTGAAGTTTCGTCGAGACTGTATTACCCGGAGTTAGAAGATATGCAGAATCGAGTATTTTGATCAATGATGATCCATTGTATCGTATTGAAGATAAAATATGGGCTTGATACGTTTATGCCATCCTGCTTCTTCGTTACAGAAGCCAAGCTTTTCAATATCTTGGACCATGTTCCTCAGGCACTATGTGCGATGCGCGTATAAAGTTTCTCCAGTAAGCAAATCCTGCCGGCTCTTAGGTTCATATTTCCAATTTGCTACTTTATCTTGGGCAAAACGGCCCTGACCAATGGACGTGACTGGTTCTTCCTTCTCATGACAGTCGACGATGATTATGATGGAGCGTCTTATAAACGATCTGATGTACTCTCCCTAGATGACAACCACGGTCGATCGCCAGGTAGTGCCATGGCCTGATTTGGTTGATGTTAATGTGCGTGATTGCATTGTTGATTGATTGGGATGCTAGATTGAAAATAGCTTAGTAGACCAGGCCTAGGAAGTGATGATTGGTTTGAACTTTGAACCAATGTGGGCCCGGGTATCATACTATAGCTCTCAAAGTAGCGTTTAGGGGATATGTATAGAATTCGAGGGTCCAAAAGCACATACTTGAGCGCGGAGCACAGCTCTTGTTGTAGTACATTTATTATCACTGAGTCACTGCTTCGTCCTCGCCCTCGTTCAACGCCACAAACAGAAAATGCACGATTATGCGACGCTCAGTGTTGCATGTGCGGCAATGCCATTCATGCTTATCTATAAACATTCTATGTGGCTTTCAACGAAGACATTGGCGTTCAGTTCTAGTCTTAGTCCACGGTAACAAAGACCAAAGCGTGTGTCAAAGATGGCGAATTCTGATCACTTCTGAGGGAAACAAACCGTGCGTGACATCTTTTGGCTAAAAGACGATCCACCTTTGATATCAATGTCACTTCGGGCTTGGGCTCACTTTCATTCTCATGGCCCCTTGATCTCGAATGAACAGAACATTGACAAGGTACGGCCAAAAGCTCTGTTGAATCTCTAGTGAGGGTTCCATGCTGTGGGTATTGTCTCATCAGCATTCAAGTGTGCGCTCGCAAGGCCGCTTGTGTGTACGGGTTCCAGATGCTTCCACTCATTGAAGATGGCGCCCGACATGTATCATCGCGGCGCGCGGTGGAGAATGAGTGCTAGTGAAGAGTTTGACGTGAGTCGGCAGTCGCAAGCCTGTGATTATGTGCTGACAGAAGGATGGGATGGGTTGTGTCAAGTACGGATGTTATAGTTTAAATTAGATATGTACGTGCACTGAAATATTGGTGTTAGATGATGAGTACCTCACCAGGACGAAAAGTTCCTGACATTAGGGGACACTTTTATTCATTGACGTGTTTCAATCGTAATGACAAATTCAATACAACACTTGGTCTGAATTATGTGTTCCAGCCAAATGTGCCATTCACGTCATTCCGAGCACCCTTGCACAGCAACGGTTTGCTCAGAATGAGGGAAACGGTCATCCGCTGTATATGAGCTAAGAAATGCCCCCCAAAAAAGATAGAATGAGATTCATCCTTCAAATAGACGCCAAGGGTAAGCACAGGCTGTCAGGGAAGCAAACTCTGGTAACGCAGCATCTAAAAGTTCAAGGGGTCCAGAATGACTGCAACGGGACTTACGATGTTAAAGTTCAAGATCGATGTTGAAAACGGACGTGGGTAGTAAATTTCACACCGGCACGTCCAAGATTGGCACTGATCGAAACGATCAAGTGAATTGTCTCATACCACTGTAAAACATACCGATGACAATAAAGCCTTCCCCCATTATGCGTACCAGGGATCGCACACACCGTGTGCCACAATAATTTTGTCAGCCCACGCAAAAAGTGTGCGTGACCTTTGGTGCCTCATCGCGTACCGTTCTCAAACCCACGATGAAATTTCATGGAGCCGGCTTGAATAGAAGGGAGAATGACAATATGCTCAAGATGTGAAAGGTCATCTGGATAGATGAGGTGCAAAGAAGAGAGGATGAAAGGTAGCTAAGGAAAAAATGATGATTCTACGCTATCGATGGTGGCCTAAAGACAAAGAGGCGGAGATAACAGTCACGGTCGAATGTCGGGAGATGACGGGAAGAACAGTCACGCGACTTGCCACAATGTGACAACGCCCTAAGGGTTTTGCAGGGTCCCCTGATGGTAAAATGGAGGACCTATGATGAACAGACTATGAAGCTCATTAATATTGTGAAAATTTGAATGTCTAGATTCTTGAGAAAGAGCAGCTCAAGCGCTAGTGCTCAAACAGCGCCCGGCTTTACTGGCGATTGCATGAAAGTTGTAAAGGCCGGCTTAGTCAGCACCAGTTTATGATGTCCAGGTCCCCTATTGATAATTCAACCTTCATTAGGCCTCCATCGGAAGAATTAGTTACGCCCCGGTTCACCCCAACATCCTCTCTCACAAACCACCATGTCCGCACAAGCTGAAGCACCTCCTTCGCTACCTCTCGTGGTCTCGAAGCCCAAGAAGCAACCCTACCCCTTCTACCTCGGTGGTCTTGCAGCAACAATTGCTGCTTCCATCACTCACCCTCTTGACCTTACCAAGGTCCGCCTTCAAGCGTCGGGTGACAAGGGTATGATAAACTCCATAAAGAAGACTGTCGGCACTGCCGGCGTCCGGGGGCTCTTCGATGGAATCACTGGAACATGGATGCGCCAGATGAGCTACAGCTTGTGTCGCTTTTGGGCATACGATGAGAGCAAGAAGCTCTTGGGAGCGACTCCACAAAGCCCTGCATGGGTTCTCGCCACAGCAGGTGTCATGGGTGAGTGCGAAACCCTATTGTCGTACGATCAGTAATATTGAGACCCGAGTTAGCTGGCTCCATCGCGGGTGTCGTCGGTAATCCTGGTGGTAAGTCTCGATGACATATGTTGTGATCTTATGCGCTAAGCAATCTTTTTGCCTGATCAGAGGTCGTTATGGTGCGTGTCATGCTCTACTACCTCGCCTCGTGCTCACATGCGCCGTTCATTACGTCATTTCCAATTCCGCCGTCGAACCATGATGTCCGCTCCCGCTCCGGAACGTCTTCGCCCCACTCTTATTCAAATTGCGCCATATTAATCAGGTCCGTCTACAAGGAGACTTCGCAAAACCACCCGAAAAGCGGTTCAATTATAAGCACTGCTTCGACGCATTGTTCAGAGTAAGTGACATTTCTAGGTGATCTAGACATGCCCTGCGCGGCTCTGTGCTCCATGTTTCTTCCTCTTCATACTTTGTCCCAAGGACAATATTATCGTGGGACGTCACCGCGCGAGTCTAGATGCCGAAGGCCATTCGGATCTCAATTGGCCGACGGGAGGATAGAAAGAGTATACCGAAACCCGCTTGCTCATCCTTTATACTCCCATTTTCGTCATTTTTGTGCAGCCTTGCGGTATTATTTGCTGTGCCGAGCATCCACCCCTCTCATGACCCATACGTGATGACCCTGCGCCATGGTCAACAGGAAGCGCGTTAACGTTGATAGCTGGGTCACAATGCATTGCGGATGGACACGTGATTGATGCGTATATATGAGATCAATTTGCCGATCACTCGAAGGAGGTCAGCGAATGCCAATTTGGAACACTACAATGTGCAACTTTGTAGTCTACTTCTTACCTTTTCGTATCCACCTTCAGTCATTCCTCAACTGCTTTGCATTGTCCTTGATGTCCAATCTGGTTTATCCCGAGTCCGAGGTGCTGACGTCATTATTGCAGATGGTCCGCGAGGAGGGCCCATCATCGCTAGCGCGAGGTGTGGGCCCAAATGTCTTCCGGAGTATCTTAATGAATTCCAGTCAATTGGCTTCGTAAGTTGCCGTTCTCACCTTCTTATCCATGTCACATGTCTGACCTGCATTCAGATACGACTTCTTCAAGGCTGAGCTCTTGAAGACGAAGTATTTTGATGACAACATTGCTTGTCATTTTACAGCCAGTTTTGCAGCAGTACGTTCTAGTTCTCATTTCCTATAATCTCATCTCAAACTATCTTTCAGGGAACGGTTGCAACAACTGTTTGCTCACCTGCAGACGTGCTAAAGAGCCGTATCATGAACGCTTCTGGGCCTGGATCGAGCGTGAGTCTCGTTTTTGTGCGATTATTGGCCACGCGTGACACTGAGACATTTGAAGTCGACGCTTGGAGTGATCCGCTCCTCTCTAGCAACCGAAGGTCCGATGTTCATGTTTAAAGGTTGGCTCCCCGCATGGTCGCGTCTCCAGCCTACCACAATATTGATTTTCTTAACCCTCGAGCAACTGAAAAAGGTCGTCGATTGGAAGCGCGGATCGTTATAAAATTGATCACGACCTGGCCCTTTTGGATAGTCAAAATGTTTGAACTTGTCGCCTGGAGGGACCATGTGTGCGATACCACGCATAGATTTATCCTGGAGATATCATTCAGTGGAAGTACTGTTAGGTGATGATCTTTGATTGTTAAGCGCTTGCTAGATTATATCGTTGCGCAACGCTGTGATTTTGTATTTTACTTTAGTTGCCTGCGTAACGCACTTTTGTGGAATTTTCTCATGTTGTTAGAAAATGAGTCGCATTTTGTGAGCGAAGATCGGGTTTTGTTGTTGTTATTGTGACCTGCCTGCTAACGTGACGATGAGAATTCACTGGTCAGTCGATTTATAAAGTTGAGTAGAGGTCGGAGGCCTCTATCGATCCGATGAGTTATTCGTGTCAGAGCGGGACTTGGGAGGATGCTGAAAACAAACTGTGAGACTTGGTTAGGGGAAAGATTTGTAAAACGGTATCAGTCGGTCTCAAGTTCAAACACCTGCATTATAGTCATTCATTCTCGCAATTGTCAAGCCACGGTGATAAGTCTTATCAACTACGTGTCCAAACGTTCTATTTTGATCCGTGGACCCGTGTTGCTGCCTTATTGTCACTCTTTGTTAATCGTCCATTCTCCACTCAGGGGTCGACTTGATGATTACACAAGTCAAGCAGATCTTCGTGTCCGAGTCTTGCCCACGTCAACGCCGATCCTCTGTGAACTGTCAACATCCTTTCGCATAGCGTAACCCTGTATCGGGGCACTCACTTTGGTCGTGTTCTCCCTTCGACCACGAACTGGATCGGATGGGTACACTAGGCCAGGAACGCCTTGGTAGCGACCCTGATCATTGGCGACTTCGACAGAAGTCGAAACCATAATGGTGAGCGGACATTGATCGGTCCCTCGGCGATTCGTTTAATGAACCAGTGGGATATCATCTCCCAGGAGTGTCTGTGAACGTACTCGGAAGGTATGCATATGCCAGAACTTGCTGTGGGAAACGAAATGGTCTTGGCGATGAGGCAGTTCTTGAAACAAGAAGGTCAAGCATCGATTCAGGGATATCATAGGATGCGGCCGGCTGCTAGCCTGGTAGATAAAGCCTAGGAGTTGCTGGAGGCGAGTACGAACCTCGCTTGCGTGAATGGGATATGGTTTGAAGGAATCTGTCCATGAAGACAGCCTGTCATCGATCCAGTCCCACGTCCTAGGAAGACCAATAGCGGGTAGAAAGCCGTGGAATCTTTTCATTGGTCTATTAGATCGGTATTTAGCCGAGTGATAGCTGTCATGACTCAAGAACGAACTGCTGAACGATTGTCGACGCCAAGCTTCAAAGCTTCAACTTGAAGTATACTCTTGCGACGTTATACATTGTCACCTGACGCCAAATAACTCAGATATCAGGCATCACAACCAAAGTTAGAACAGAACCAAATTGTCTCACACTGGCATGTTAGACGGCGTACCTGACATACTGGTGGGGACAGTACACACTAAACAAAAATTTTCAAACAAACTTTGCTTCTTCACTGCTGACTAAGCAAGACACCTTGCTCATCTCGAAATCAGAAGTTTCAGAACCAACGAGCACTCGTTAGAGTCGCAAGAGAGAAAAGGAAACACAAACACATTTGCCATGCGCTGCAACACCAATCAATGATTGACAATCGTCAGGCAAAAAAAATGAGAATGGTATGCGGGTAGATGGTTATTCTAAGCGAGCCGAGGTACGAGGCAGCGTAGAATTTAGTTTATGTGTTAGTAAGCGATGTGGCGCAGCGCTCTTGTTCCCGCCGTCCACATCAGCGGTACCGCTTCGATTTGGTTTGCAGTATGCTCACGCCGCAAAGCCTCGTTTTTGTTTGCACCCACCCGCCACTCCCTCTCTCAGGGGTGCAGACAAATGCTTAGTAGTTACATTATGTAATCCACTACTTACCTTTGTCCGACGCACTGCACTCGACACTTGCAATGTCGGTGACCTGATCGGGGCCCACCCGCCCCGTCACAGCTCACCTTGCTACCCAGTTCGGGTGCATGTTTCGGGCCAAAAAACCTTTACTAACCTTCGGCCGCACTGGTCACAAGTGCGCGCCGCCTTACTTCCCGCGTGACACTTAGCGCCGACACGCATAGATAGGCTACAATATATCGAATGCAAGGTACATGATACAAATGCAAAAGACTTGGAAATGCGAATTGTTCATACAGACTAAATATAACGTTCATGCGAGCATTCTGAAAATGTCCACATCGCTAAAGTGAAAAATGAACACCACAACGTGGCGGCAGAGCCCACCTGCATGTCGTCCCGTGCACCACTTGCTTGCCCAGCTTGGTTGCTTCCGCCCACATTATGAACAGATCCGGAAAGAGGAGATGCCATAGGGATCCCCCCGATTCCAGTGCTCAATGGAGAATAAAAGGAAGATGGCGGAAGCACATTAGTTCCTGTAAGATAATTAATAGGACCGTCTACCAATATCAGCGGATGAATTGTATCGATAACTGACCAGGAAGATCATACTGCTCTGCGGATGCTGCCAAGACAGCATCCTCTAAGCGTTGGCCAGCATCAGAAGGAACAGTAGACAGGAACCCAATCCGCGGAGGGTCTTGCAAAAGTCCCGTGAAAGAGCCATAATAGAACGCTGCGAGCACCCTAGCAATAGATGAGTGATCTGGGACAACAAACCTAAAAGACAACCAAAGTAGTAAAGAGATCTAAAGACGGGCCACCACGGTGAGCCGTAGCTCCCGCTTGGAATACGCGAGGAACTCCGTATAGATCCGCCCGTCCTATCCCCACAGCTACAGACAAATACATATATGACCGTCACTCACCCTTTCAGAAACGGATCCCCTAGACTCCAGCTATACAGGTATCCACCCCCGCCGAGAACAGGCACATCAGTCTGTGCAAGATTTGCCCCACACACTTGTACGTTTCCGGAGCGCACCTGGTTGATGAAGTCTCTTGGGTCTACAGGAAACATGCGACCACCAATCTGGAATGCCAGTGTATGAGGAAATGAACAGGCGAAATAAGGTCCCCCCAGCATGTTCTGGATGTACGAAATGACATCAGGAGGACCACGAATCAAAGAATTTCCCTACAAAGAGATGTTAGAGACGTTAATCAGGTACGTTGGTGATCTATGGACGACGAACTGTGTCAATTAGCGCTGACAATGAGATATTACTAGAAGTCAACTGTGACCGCGGAAGTTTCACGCCGTCAAGAAAGACATCATCTACTGGAATCTCCCAAGCAATGGGATATGACTTTGGCGGGTGGATCAAATGCTTGATGTATAACACCAAGGTCACGTACCTCGAGAGAAGAACCTTGGGGCAAACCGTCTTGTTGAAGCGTATATTTACGCACAGAAACCCATGTCAGACTCTCATTTTGGACCCCAGGTGGCAGTCCACCTATGGAAAGCATGCCTTCGTTCCCTCCGATTTCGATGGTGTCCCGCTGCAGAGCAATCGCGAACATGGGAGACGCAAGCCCTCCGAGCGAAACAAGGCGAGGGATGAATGGACCGGATACACTGAAAGAAGAAATGATAGTGGAAGAGGTCGTCACCTGACGTTTCTGCTGAGGCATGGATTGGTAAGAGGGAGGATCGGTATATCGAGACGAGGAAATTCCAAGGAAGGACTTGTCAAACCAGCGAATTGCATAATTTCTCCGCATAGCAGCGATACGGGAAACTGCACCACGATAAAGACTGCGTCGCCTCGAAACCTGACGTTGGTTCAGGAACACATCGGTCCAGATCACACTCCGCGGGCTGTCAGTATGTCGCGTACCTTGTCTCTGGGAAGTCGCCTACCTGTTGAGAGGAAACCCAAGCCCAAAGATCCCAGAGCACCTGGTCTGCGCCACGGATGTATTGGTATCATTGATCGCCGCGAAATACTGATCTTGCAAAGTGAGACCAGCCAGCGACACCGCATCATATCCAACAATCCCTCTCGCATACGTACCGGTCTTCGAATCGCCGTACACTAGGGCGGCATCTAGGCCTATATCGTGGAACGTGTTCGGTGGGTAAAGAGTCGTATTTGCTGAGGAGCATGTTCCCTGACATATGTTGGACAGTACCCACAGGTCTGAGGAACCCGTGTCTTGTGCGCTCCTCAGCCTCAGATGCAATGTTTCTGCTGTAAGTTTGCAGGCTCACCTAGGACGACAGGCAAGGATGTGCCGCCAATGTCTATAAGGACACTATACGTTCTGGTGGAGCGTCAGTTAAAAAACGAATCTCGCTTGTATAAACTCACACGTCGAAATAATCTCCAAGCCCCGCCACGCCGGTGTCCGCACCGAGCGTAATCCGTTTAGGAATAAGCCTCCGGCTCAGGGGCAAGTGCAAACCGTCCTGCATTCGCTTCCCCACATGCGGAGAATGACCAGAATTCCTCGAAGCAAGTTCGGCGGCAGCGACGGAGTATAAGAGAATGAACGCTGCAACAATGGACCGTACATATTTGTGCATTCCCGAGAGGACGGATTACCAAGTCGGAAGCAGAGTTGACCAGCGGATTTCAGCCAAAAGTAAGTTCAGGTTGAATGAATGACTTGGAGCGAGTCAGTTTCAAGTGACCACCGGCACGTGATCGCGTCTCCTGGATTACTCCCCTTCCAATTTTCCAAGACTCATCAAGCAAGCGCTCAATCGCATAGTATCCATGTTTTGCGAAAACCTGAAGTCATACAACGAAGTAATAATGGGAATACGGTAATAGAAAGGCCTGCAATAATCCTCCATACAGCTCCACTGCAAAAGACAATATTAAACGTATGCGACCGTTTTAAGGGGACGCGATCAAATTATTAGTATTTCCCCCATTCATGTGCCCGTACAACGGTTCATGTGGTTCAACAATATTTTGACCCATATTGAAATCAGACGCGCCAGAGAAAAGCGTCGCAACATCCACCGATCCGTCCCCAAACATATTCATCATATCTGCCGGTGACGACATATACATCCCCGCAGATGGATCCATCCCCATGTTACCTGGGTCCATAAAACTCGGCGCCGAAAGCGACAGCCGTCGGGAATATGATGTTGATGAGGGCATAGGTACAGGCGAAAAGGCGCTCTGCGGTATCGTTTGCGGGCTTGTGGCCCCAAGGGTAGGATCAACGAAGAACTCGGAGGGCGAGAAAGCCTCGGGACTACTATGTTGCGACCCACCGTCACTGCCTGTACCCTTGGCAGCGACACTGGGTGTTTTCTTGCGGATGGGTCTTATCCAAGGAGGACGCGAACTTGACTGTTCCTGGCCTTCTGGGCGAGAGGGCTCCAGAGGAATTTGTGTCACTAAGTCTCATGCATTAGCCGAAGGGATCACTGGCATCAGCAACAAGGAACTGACAACGACAAAATTCTTCCATGAGATCCCCTGACCTCTGTCCACACACGTATCGCCCACTGAAACGTCTTAATAACCCAACACACGATCGGAGCGCGTCAAGCGCAGGCTGAATCAAGCGTTGGAGTTTCTCGCTCTTGCAATTAATCAATATGGTGATGAGCGTTCTTCCGGCTTGCGTGAGTTGATGGATCACATGCACACCATCTGACACGAATGATGAACCAATGAAAGATAAGATCCATAATGAGAACACTTACAATACGTCATCAGCCCCTTCGCTGCTACCTGCATGTGTGACGAGATAATCTGCAATGCACACGACTGTGCCGCACCCATTTCCTCCTTCTCCACATCCGTAGGATCCTCCTCTATCAATGCATTGTATGCCCTCTCCGCCACAAAATTTGAGAAGCGATGTCGATGGATCAACATCCTGACATACTGCTCGGCGCAGTGCAAACGCACAGCCTGGGTCACCCTGATCACATCATCACTCGCTAATGTTGCCGACGTATGCGCCCAATACGGAGGTATTGATCGGCGGATTTCGTCTAGCAATGCTTCCTCTTCGCGCAGGTCTTTCGGGCGTACGTGACCAGACAGCATGCTCGCTGCGCGTAGCAAAAATGGAGAAGAGTCACCTGTCCGGTCGCGTGGAGGGGGTATGTCCAACACCGACTCCATCACAACCATGATCCTCACAGCGGCGATAAACGCACTCATACGACTCTCTGTTCCTGCGGGTTGCGGGAGTACCCCGTCATGTGTGATGAACTCGTCATCCACAACAGCAGGCTCTCCAATATCTGTGTCCCGAAGGCGAATCATTGGGGGTCGGCCAAAGTGGGCAGATAGTTGTTTGTCCCATAAGTATACACACCAGAATGTGCGCTTGCGGACTTCGTCCTCGATGGGATTAAAGAGGTCATATGTGTCGGCCGATCGATGGAGGCCAGTATCTATCGACACAGTAATAGCCTCTGATAAGAGTGCTGCTGCTTTTGAGAGTTTTCCCAGCCCCACAGCATAGACCGCGGCGATTAGATCTGCCTGGATAGTGTATAATGTGGGATGGTCCGCAATCGGAAGAGTACGTAGCCGTCCAAATAATTCGAACCATTGGGTGCCGGCAGATATGCCATCACTGGGGTCCGATCGTACTCTTGGATCGTCGATGTGACGAGATGCAAGGCAGCATATACCTACAATTAAGGCTGCAAAACCGGGTTCACCCCACTTCCTGGGATTACCATAGTCCTGAAATTGTGAATCGTGTGAACACGGGAAGCATAGCATGTGAACGTCACGTACCGCCAAAAATGTCGGAACATGTAGGAATGGCAGCAGGTAGTAAGAAGTACATAAAAAGCATTGGACTAGGCTATTAATGATGGTAAGATCAGCGTAAGCGAGATTAAAAGGGAAAAAAAAATAGAAAATCCACCTATCCATAAGATCTGGAACTATATATGAAGTGATAAGGCGCCACAATGTTTCTGGATTGACGTCGGTGCGTTTGGGCGTCCTATTTGGAAACCAAGTTGGGTTGGAAGTATGAGAAGATGGATTTGCCCATGCTGGATCTGGCGAGTCTTTCTCCGTTTCAGACTTGACTTGGGTGTGATTTTCGACCAAAAGATCTAAGAGAGGAAGGCCAGAAGTCTCTCCTTGCCAACGGGTATAACCTTCATCGTCGAAGTACAGATAAGAAGCAGATATAGACATGCGTGATGTCTCTTCCGGTTGTTCGGAGTTCGATGCATTCGGGGTATGAGATGATTGGCCAAGCATTGAAGAAAATGCGGTGTTTGGACTTTGAGCTCGCGGAGAGCTCATAGGCGGGGATGTCCTGAAGTGGGTAGATGGATTGGTAAGTGGGAAAACGTGCAAAGATGGGGGTGGGACACCCGAGGGAAAGTTGTGGTTTGCTGAGGCGAAGGACACCAAAGGGCTGGTGATGTTGTCCGAGGATAGCAATTGAGAAGCGGTAAGTGCAGATGCACCCGCACCTCCTGCAGCAAAAACTGCAGGAGGAATTGCCTGAATGAGAGTCTCGAGTTGATGCATTCTATCTTCTAGCGTTGCAGTTCTTCTGCAAGTCGATGAGTATTTATGTCAAGACGAAATGCACAGCACACGAACTTTGATTTATGAGGATGTGTTCGCTTTCCTGGTTCTTCAAACGTACAGGGTGAATTGGCGGTGAGACAGGCCTGGCACGGATGACCTTCATCACATTTGATTCTCCTTCGACTGAAGTTCGCATCAGCGATGGCTGATCACAGATAAGAGATGCAGCAATCACTCACCGACAGCGATCACACGCTCTGGGAGATAGCCCGAGGTGAGTAAATCCGTACACTAGGAGACGAAGAGTATGACTGACCGACTCAGCTTGAATCGTCTCTCCTTGAGGATGGAGGTCGAAGCCTTTTCTTGCTCTTCCTGAGCTGGTGCCATTACTTTTTAGATGAGAATTGAAAAATGGATTGAATGGATGGACTGCTTGAAATAAGTATCAGAGCAAGTTCAAACGGACTTTGTCTGACAAGAACGGCCCCAATATTAATGATCCTTCCCATGGCCGGCCCGCATCGGCAGTCAACTGCACCTACTACATCGGGAAATTATGGTCTCTTCCCCCGGTCTGTTCCTGGGGTACTCGAGTGTTAGCCCAATCATCATTGTACATTTGTTCTTCACCCGGACCGCGCACGGTCAGGACCTCGATGCTTCCACAGATCGCATCATGAAGTGAAGATCGACATCATTCATCCTCCAGGTATGCAAGGTTCAATCTGACTAGTAACCACCATTAAAATTTTACACAGCAAGGCCACATGCACACTACACTGCATGCAAATTTACATCTGACTCAAGTGCATGGTACAACCCACAGCGCTAGCTACAAAATGACTCCGCGGATATTCGTTTTACCCAACGTTCAACAGCCTGTCAAGGATCAGTTCTGAGTTAACCCCTGACGCGATTGCCAAGGACCAACAGGGACGCTATAATGTTGCCCGATTTGAACTTTTTGTCAGGTGTTCAAGATGGGCATAGCTTCTAGTCATCAGGCCTGCATCTCTCAGGAGCTAACACATCATTATAAGGTTCTTTCATAATATTACGTTGGTGTGCCATGACTGTTAACGTTGATTGGCTGATACAGCTTCATCCTTGACCCGCCATGCTACAAGCGCTCAATAGATGTCTTATGAACCTGAACCATTAGCACATCCTCGACAGCCCTCCGACGTGTCGTCTGACGTAAAGCTGGGGTGGATGGTTACAAAGAAATTAACGCTAACGACATTGGGTTGAAAATATACCCATCGAACATCGCGGTGTTTCAACAATAAACCGTCAATTCATCGTAACGTCGAGCAACACCCAAGAGAGCAAAATCTAGACAAAAATGTGAAGACCAAAACATGCCCGGATGATCGGCCGAATTATATGCATCATACTCACAGCATCCAAAGGCGAGGCAAAACATTGCAACGTCACGTTCTGGACGCCACGAGCCTTCAATACCAGCACACGAGGTAATAGCCAAGGGTGATGGACACGTCAAACTGATGGAAGGCCCGATTTTCCTCAACTAAGCATAGCTCTTGCAGCTAAAAAGGCTTAAACATTACGCCGTGAAGGTAGGCACCTCCAACCGTCATAAATTTTGACTTTTTACCGCCCGTCCGTCCAATCGTCCTACTATGCGCTGGAAGGGATACTTCGATCTGCAGTCGCTTCTTGAAGACATGCACGTAGTTCCTCGTGACAGCCTTGAATTCATCTACGGCCTGATAACTGGTCGCCTAGATTAGTCGGCCCTCTTGATAGTGCGTTGCTGCCAAATAGTCTATCAGATCCTACCCTGATATCAGACGCGGAGTCCTTATTCAGCTTCGCGCGCCGCTTGCTTAAGCCTATATTTTGAGCGAACGCGACAAATCGCGGACTTTCCCATCCATTCAATTTTGCCTTGACAGGGAGAAAAATATATTCTAGCCAGATTATATTTCCATAGTCAAGTGCTTATTGGAGTTACGTCGTTCGGATTTTTTTAATCGTTTCTTATTTTCCGTTGCAGACAATTAATACACAGAGTCCCATTCGTTCGGAGAGTTTCGGACGATGATCCAAGTCCCATGACCTTTGCCCTGCGTATCACGCAATCCTTTCGAGACTACCCGGGTGCTCCTAAGTCCTCGTAAGTCCGGCTGAGACCGGCGCTTTAAAAGACACATTAATAAATCTCGTATTATCGTGACACGCTGGTGAAAAATTACTAACGTTAGCTTACTGCAAGTGCGTATTGCACCCTGAATGAAATTCAACAGGTCCGAAGTTCGACGTTCAATTGAATGGCCAGAAGTGATTCGTATGCAGTTTCTCATGGGTGACAACGCGGCTATAATCGCGCACTGATTCATATGGACGTGCTGGACAGAATCCGCAGGCCACATGATGACGAAGGCATTCGAATCTCGATCGACGACTGTCGATTTAGTACTATTTAGTGGTGATCACTCTCACATCATATATTGCTCTTTGTGCCCAGGCTGTGTTATGAGCCGATTTGCACAGGTGAGTTGAGCTTACCGGAGGCCCTGCTCACTGCTCACAATTGAATAAGATCGGGAAAGATATCCGACTCGGATACCAAGCACGCCGAGCCCATGCGTGTCCTTGATTTCATCAGATACCAAGTGGTGACGGATATTTTGAATCAGGTAACTTACTTTTCTTCTCCCCCCCACGTTCCTTTTGTATTGCGACAATTTCAAAAATCTCGTAGGCAGAATCATGATGGTTACGACTTACGAGTCTATCTTTCTTTCCCCACTCTCCCCCAGCCAGTTTCTCTCACACTCCAAGTGATGAAATCCAAATTCCGGGAGGAACTTCAAGATGAGAACTCGAAGCAAGCATGCCGCAAAGTGGAGGTCACCCGAAAGCAGTAATTCCTGACTGAACTTGCGAAGATTCTGTGCAATACGAGAAAACCCTCGTGCGTAACACGGCAACATGCGGCTGTAGAATAGAGTCTAGACGCATAAACTGCGCATTGCCGTCGGATGTCATCAAATCCAGCACCCATTTACAGTGTGAATTGATTGATAATTCGCACCAAGGTTAATAACATCATGCGCTGCTTACGACGCATCGAACGCGCCATACAAGTAATATAGATCTAAGGGCTGTACAGAGTACATACTACACAGAAGCAATACTTACGATAGATAACGATATGCTTCGTCAAAATCGGGATCATTGAAGACACCACCAGGCGCAAATGGATATTGCTCGTCTGGTACCCACTCCCCATATGTAGTCTGGTTCCTAACCATGTCGTCTTCAATAATTTGATACCCTCCGATCTCTTCACCGGCATCCGCGGAGCATACTTCAAGGTGTATGTCGATGTTACACACACGTGGCGCACCGCTCTGCTCGCGTTCCCTCACCACAAAATCGAGAACGCTTTTTGTCTGTTCTTCAGTGCAAAACATTTCTATGGACTTGAGAGCACGGCAAGGTATGGTGCGCGTACAGGCGTCCGCAAAAGGAGTCTGGGTGGGTAACAGAGCTACGAGCGCATTTGGGGTGCGAGATAGCGACAGGTGACAGAGTTTCGGGACGACGGCCATCAGGAGACTGAACGGGATCATGCATGCAGCAACGCTATTGAGCGACAATCGCTCAAGGTGTGGGAACGGCGTCTTGACCGTCTTGGCGACGGAATCTTTGGACGTGGCTAAATAGTAGTTGTACAGTCCATGATTCGAGCCAGGTTCCGTGGAGACGTCCCACAGATCAAGAAAGCCGGTTGCGAGATAAGCTAGGAGAGGGCCAGAGTCCTCGACATCAGGACTGGTAATTTGATTGGCATCTTCGATGGAAAGTGAGATGAGGTTAGGGGCATGGATATGACTGAGAAGCATGGCAGCATCGTTGGCATTGGTATACCCCAAGTGAATCTCTTCAAGCAGGGGAAGTGATACTGGAAGATCACTGTGTTGCACACCTGCATCAAACCTCGGCCCAGAGACCCTGATCACGAGTTTTCGCAGGAAAGGACAAGCCCTCAGAATTCCTGTAAACTCATCAACTGTCGGCCTGACTTCACGGCAGTGCTGCGAAAGCTCCAATGATTGAATGCATGAGAGTGTCTCACTGAAGCCTGCGCCAAGAGTATAATGAGAAAACTGCGTCCAGTTCAGGTGAACACCGACAAGAGTTAGGTTTCGCAGCTTCGGAAGGGGATGTGATTGTGATTGTGCAGAGAGATCATGGTGAGGCGCGCCTGTCAAAGCGGCAAATGGTATCCCGCTGAAAGTATGTTGAGTGCGTGGAGAAAAGGTGTCCAAGTGACCTAAGAACTCGTTGCATCGCATGAGCATCAGAGTTTCAAGGCGCGGAGCACCCGAGCCCTTTGTCATGGTGGGCACACTAAGACATTCAAGAGCGACACGAAGAGGTGCCCACGTATCACTGAGGATTGTCAGCGAACGCCACCTGTACATCTGGGGGAACAGAAGGGCGAGGATCTGAGGGATGATGGTGGCATATGGGAAGCATGTTGCATTGTGAGTTGAGCATTCTTCCCTGAGCGCGAAGATGTTGGGACTGATGTGAGCTTCAAACAAAGCATGACTTACTCATCATCTTCAAAGTCCCATTCTGGATCTCGAGTGTCGATAAGAACGTCCACCGAAGAGTTTCGTGACCGCGCGATATGAGTGGCCAAGCGCTGCACATCAAGGAAAGTAGTATATGCGCGTTCGTCACTTGCATCTGGTCCAACTTGGACACGAACAACCTGCCCAAGACTCATTACGAGGCTTGTCCATAGCGTCGAGGTGGAAAGTGCAACATTTCTCCAGTGGCGATGTACAGACGCGAGTACAGTTGGCATTGTGACACTTTCGGGACTGAAAGGAACCTGATATCTTCGTTTGTAATCATTGTTGGTGGACACGGCATCATGGGTAGCCAGCGTGAATATGTAGGATAGTATTTCAACTGGGAGGACGTTGATATTACATGGGCGGTGAATCTGGTAGTTCATCGTGGATGGAGAGCAGAAGAGGATTGCGGTCGAGTTGGCCGTTCATAGCATACTTACGCCTACTTAAGCAAGGCTGCATTTCTGCGATAGAACGTGATACAGCGATGCCACTCCCTTTGTTTCACCTGTCATAAAGACAAAAGAGAAGGGGAATCTAATTGTCATGAGAGCGTGCCGTACGGTATCACGCAACAGTAATTGTTTCGGTCGGATCCGACCGAATGCGAATTGCTTCCGTGCTAGTGGTGACGGTCTATGGCTTATTCAAATACTGTGGTAGCTACAATATGAACGATTTGTTAGTAGACTGCAAATGGACTCTAACAAAAGCGTGTCCAATTTTGACGACAATGTAAGCTCGCTTGCATGCCATCAGACTTCACTACTAGCATTATTCCTTCTCTCGTTCGTCTGCATTTGCGAGGGCTGTCCACATTGTACAACTTCTGACACCATCAACATCGATGATGTTTGCGTCTCGTAGACATTTTCATGACTACTTCGAAGGTGGAACATAATTCGTGAGGCTAGGACGCTGTGAATGACAAGTTGTAGCCTAAATGGCATCAGTAAGTTCATAGTCCGCAGCCGCAGTTCAACCGGTGACATACGTATCAAAGATATTTGTATAGCCAACCTGCAGCCGAGCAACAAAAGACAAGTCATTGAATGGCTGGAGTTCAATAGACATGCACACGCACCGGAAATACTGCGTCAATAACCACATTGGTGACTGTGACGGCTTTGCGAAACGTCGGAATTACACAACAATAAAGTCGAAGCAAATTGTTTCCACGTACCGATGATGCACAACATGTAAAACATGCTACCGCCATAAACGTTGGTTATGATGGAGTTCTTAATTCTTCGGTATTCGCTGAACTTCTTATACGCCGTAAGGGTCAGTATCACTGTGAGGTTTTTGCTTGTGAGTAAGACGGCCCACAGTCCCCTTACATAGTAACTGACCACATTCAAAAAGTGCCAAAAAAGAATATACTAATGCAGCATTTCTTGACGACTCAAAGCTTGGCCCAGGTATAGTGGACACATCTGATATAGCTATATTAAAATGACACGTGTTGGTAATACGAACGAACTCACCTGCTGAAATCAACTGGTGATTCGGAAGGATGTTTATGGAAACGGCAGCGATCACTGTCACCTACTGGAAAGTTAAAAGTGTATGCTCCAGGCCCGTGAAACACGCACCACGCTATAAGTTACTAATCCAATCAGCACCCTTTTGCTCCTTTTCCAGAATGCCCACGTCCGAATAACCAACAAGCCTGTCATAAAAGTATGATCTACCCTGCTCTTCGTACGGGTGATACGGGCAAATCGCACCTTCCGCAGCAATGATACTTACGATATGAATGACTGGAAATCACGTTGTTAGGTTGAGTGACAATTAACTGGGCGACGACTTACTGTTTTCTGCCAGACTGGGGGCCGGCTTTATGTCATTCAATCAGCTTATCGGTTAGAAGCCATCTTCTGCATGCTTACCGGCCCGCTGCTGACACGCAGTGCAGCTACGACAGCCGTCAACAATACCCAAAAGATAAGGATAGTCAAAGCAGGTGACTCACCATATGTAGTCAATCCAGAGCCTATGAAAGGTAGATACCGGGATATGGTGAAAATGACACGAGTTATATCCCATGGCCTAAACCAGGTCCACTCTACCTGTAGACAGTGATGAAAATTACAGCCACGGGCAGATTATCTTAATCTTGACCTCATCTTGGAACGTGATGCAGAAATCGAATATCTGAGATGCCGAAAAGAGTCATTAAGCTCGTATTACAATGAACGGGCTTAGATGCTTACGAGAATTGCGAAAGCGCCAACTAGTGATACAACGTCGTCAGCCGCCGCTCCTTCACGCGCACGGACGATCCAAAACAAGTACTTACTATTGGAAAACTAGTAAAGAGAACAAATCAGTAATGTCGAGTTTATCAACCTGCGATCTTCGCATACCTTGGATACCTGGATATCTGCAACCTCCGAAAATGAAATAGAAGACATCTGGAAACAAAAAAAAATAGAACGTTATGCCCTCTATTAGACCTGCCTGCAAGTCATGGAGGGACCAACGTCGCCGCAAACCCAACTTAAGTACGACACACGTATGATTGAGCCTCCAATCCGGTTCTGGAGACTCAGTCATAATCATCATCATGAAATGCAGCGCCTTTAGATCGATCTAGCACAGCACTTGAGAGGGCCAAAATAGAAACTCATTCTTTTACGATATGGTGATCGCGACGCCTACAAGAACATTCGTTTAGTGTTGCTGTGCAGTCTGATGCGTAGTGCACTACGAAAACGTTACGCCACCGTTGCAACTGCTATGGTACTTGCTGAAACGTTCCAAACTTGAGCGTACTGTCGCTACTACTACTAATCAGTAATACAACTTGCTTGTTGCTGGCCGCCTGCTCTGGACTCTACATCAGTGCCTTGAATTACTTCACATGATTATATGAACCCACAGTCCTCGATGTAGTGAACTGCAGCACGCACTGAAGTATGTATATATCATTCCCACCCCGCGGGCCGAGTCCTCCAGATTTCATATTTGGGCTTCTGGATCTTGAATCGAGGCGTAAAAACAACCGCTGGAAGACATTTCCATCTGATCAAATTTTCAGTAAGTCAGTATAGTGTCGCAGCAACTTGTTGCCCGTAGTGAGATGGTTAGGCTGCACGGCATTTATTTGCGCACTCAGCACTATGTTTGCAGAAGTCAGCTCAGTTGAAAACTATCAGTGACGCATCGATGCTAAAAATATCAAGTGATGGTTGTGGTACATATGCTCATCCAACTGGAACGAGTATCGCAATGAAGGAGATCCTGATTATGATGAGCTTGGCGTGATCCACTTTCCGAAACAGTCCTAGTTAACAATCACCTTAGTGCGGGCCAGATTTCAGTGAGAGAAACTCAGAAGCGATAGCTAATTTGAATCCCACTGGCATGGAGGACCGAGAAAGCGAAGAAGGGCGGCACCAACTACGTTTTGAGATGATGCCTGCGACTGCACAATTAGTCGTGTGGAAGAAACATCGTATGGGAATCAGACTACAATGTCATATCATATAAAATTAAAAAATATTCAAGTTGTCGCGGCAATTACCGCAGTAGCGGCACAGCGTTATTGTTACAATGTGAACGTTTATGATCACTCTCATCAGTTCTCTGTTACAATGCGTACAGCTCTTCGTTTATCGTGCAATCCTCCTCGCTCAAATTTGCCGTCTTGTTGAATGTCTGGGATACGCTTCACTAGCACCACGATTGAAAGTGACCCCACAAGAACTCGATGCTTGCCATATAATCCTTACCATTGCGGCATTCAGGAAGTGCTTCGCAATGGGCCGAATCCTTGCGAAAGTGTGCATTCTGTGGAATGCCCTGCTCTTCAGCCTTGCAGGCTTCTTGTTATGGCTATTTTTGTTACTAATATCGCACCCTAGAACGTGCCTCTGCTGTGCAAATCTGATGCACACTGTAAATGAGCCTATGGGTGTCTCGTGGCTTCTGTCCCGTTGACTCATTGGCCCTGCACGATTTGGTGTTGATGTTTTGTTTCCTTTTCTATAATCCTTCAGGACTTTACAGGTACTGCAGTGTTTTATGACCTCCGGCACACATCTTATTCTCAAGTGTTAGTTTAGATCCATCCCTCAGCCATCATTGTGGTCCGTCATCGACATGTCACCTTTGAGTATTCAAGCTAATCAGAATCAAACTCAAATTCAGACTTTGCAGCGTCATCATGTAAACTTCTCAAATCCTTCAGTAAAGAAATCATTGCTACCAGTACCGAGCTCTTGAAAGGGAGAATGAGTCAGGCACCGATGACGATAACATGACGAACAGTTCAAAACGTCTATAATCGTAAGTCGTCATGTTGTATAGCACATGTATGGACTTAGTTTCGGTTCTTCAGCCAAAAAATGACAGGTAAGCATATGGTGCACTGATCATCTAAATGCCTTACAACGTACTCATTTTAGTGGGGAGCCAAGTTACCTAGAACGCACCCAGGGCCCGGGAGATATATACTGCAGTGGCGTGCAACGAGTCATCATTACTGGTATGTAATATCCATCTTCGCTCAGCTCGCACTGACTATTTCCCTCAAGCTATTTGCGCAACTGATCTCACTCTTGGTCTACAACGGATCCCTGCTGGCTTTTATGCGGTGGTCAAGGCTGACGGTACCGAATACCAGACAAGGAATAAAGCTGTACACGTCGTCAAATGGCATGAGCTTATTTTTCTGTAAGTCGCCCTTAACTCCGTCTGTACTGCAGCTATCGAGAATTAATCTAGCCCGCTTTGTGTGCTCTTCGTAGCGGTGATGTGTGTCGTGCTGTCGAGTTGTTGGAACGAGGCAGGACTATCATTTGGACACGGATGACGTGGATCCGCACCCTCTTGAGAGCCCCCGGGCACGCGGCAATCGTGCAGCGGCCCTGATAAGAGACCTCAGCACCCTCCTCGATAAACATCCTGCGAACTATTGAGGAACAACCTCAAGAGCCAATGTAGAAGCTAAATACATCCGGTACAGACGTCTAGTAAGGACTAGAATAGAGCTGTAGAAGAGATCGAGGACTTCTCTCGCTTTCTCCTTCCCACCTTATTCGCCGTTCTTCAAGATGCAGCACGTGATGGGCCTATCATCCTGCCGATCGCAAGCGAGCCGTCTTGCTATGCTATCATCATTCGCACAAGGGACCTCCGACTCTACCTACAAATCTTGAGAAACTCCTGAAATTGGTGCCCACACTCCAAAGAGCGATTAACAAAAGGCTGATTCTAAAGGGAACCAATCAGCGCTGATAAAAGCCGAGAGAGAGAGTTATGAGACGTCGACATGTGCCCAGTGGTCGAGAATCTGGATGAATTTGCACAACGAGGTTCCCGAATATGGTGGATGCCCGACGTCTATTCATTTCTTGCCGTTGCACGCTGCTGGCGAGTGCAGGGCCAAAAGGAAGTCCCTCTCGCAGCAATATATTTCTTCACATACGCCATCGCTCACCGCGCTGATCAAGGCTCGCGGAAGTCATTACAGGTCCTCGTCGGTGCCCTTCGTTGCTATTGGCCGGGATTGCCCGGCCAGTGCCTCATTCATTTTGGATGCTGTGAAGCCTGAGCTGGAATTGGTGCGGAGACTTTTGCCCCCTCCCACAACTGTTTCCTTCAAGATAACCAGTGTTGATGCCACGAAATGTGCGCATTTGGGAGACAATACTTGGCTGCATCTTGCGTGTCACGGGACACAGAACCCTATGGGTCGGCCTTTCTTATGCCAATTCATAGATTGAAAGCCAAGGATCGCGGTCAACTTGACCGTTCATGTCGTACCTACGCCTACTTAAGCAAGGTGCATTTCTGCAATAAAACGTGATACAGTGATGCCACCCCCTTTGTCTCAGCTGTCATGCAACACAAAAGAGAAGGGGATATAATTGTTATGAGAGCGTGTGTACGACATCACGCAACGGTAATTGTTTCGGTCGGATCCGACAGAACGTGAACTGGATAACCGTAAGTGGTGTCTATGGCAAGTCCTTTGAACTTATTCAAATACATTCATAGCTACAATGTTCGAACGCTTCAAATACTTATAGAAATGGGTTCTAACAAAAGCGTGTCCAATCTTGACGGTGAACCAAGCCCGCTTGTACGCCATCAAACACCACTACTAGCATCATTCCTTCTCTCTGAGTCGTTCGTTTGCATTTGCGAAGGTTGTCTGTATTGTATAGCTTCTGACACCATCGACGTCGAAGATGCGCGCATCTCGTAGATCAGGTCGTGACTACTCCGAAGGTGAAACATAATTCGTGAGGCTAAGACGCTTTGGATGACGACTTGTAACCTAAATGCGGTGAGTTCATGGTCAGTAGTCACAGTTCAGCCGGCGACATACGTATCAAACATGTTTGTATATCCAATCTGCAGCCGAGTAACAAAATATGAGTCGTTGAGTGACCGAGGTTCAATGAACATGCACACGCACCGGGAGAACTGCATCAATAATAATATTGGTGACTGTGATGGCTTTGCGAAACGAATTACACAGCAATAACGTTGAAGCAAACAGTTTCCACGCACCGATGATGCACAGCATGTAAAACACACTTACCACCGTAAAGGGTGGTTATGATAGAACTCTCAAATTTCCGGTAGTCACTGAACTTCTTATACGCAGTGAGGGCCAGTATCACTACCAGGTTTTTCTTGCGGGTCAGATGGTCAACAGTACGCCCTACATGGTAACTGACCACATTCAAAAAGTGCCAGGCAAGAATATACCAATACAGCGTTTGATACTAGAACTATATTAAAACGACACGTGTTGGTCACAGCAGTACGAACGAACTCACTTGCTGTCAACTGGTCATGTCGAACGACGTTTATGGAAACAGCAGTGATTACTGTCGCCTATTGAAAAGTTAAGGTCTATGCTCCAGTCCCATGGAACACGCACAACACTATAAGTTACCAATCCGATCAGCATCCTTTTGCTCCTTTGCCAGAATGCCCATGTTCGGATAACCAACAAGGCTGTCAAAGAAATATGATCCTACCCTGCTCTTGGTATGGGTGATATGAGAAACTCGCACCTTCCGCAGCAACGATACTTATAATATGAATGACTGGAAATCGCGTTGTCAGGTTGAGGGAAAATTAACTACTGGGTGACCACTTACTGTTTTCTGCCTGACTGCGGGCTGGCTTTGTGTCATGCAGTCAGCTTATCGTCAGAAGCCATTTCTTTTGCATGCTTACTGTCACCGGCCCATTGAGACTCAGTGCATCTACGACAGCCGTTAACAATGCCCCAAAGATAAGGATAATGAAAGTGGATGAGTCACCATATGCAGTCAATGCAGAGCCTATGAAAGGCAGATATCGAGATGCGACAAATATGACACGAGTTATATCCCATGGCCTAAACCAGGTCCACTTCACCTGTAAACAGCGATAAAAACAACAGTTACGGACAAATTATTGTAATCTTGACCTCATCTTGGAACGTGATGAAGAAATCGAATGTCTAGAACGCCGAAAAGAGCCGTCGAGCCAGTACATCAATGAACGGGCTTGATGCTTACGAGAAGTGCGAAGGCACCAACTGACGATACAATGCAGTCAGTCGCTGTCTCCTTCACGGACGATCTAAGATCACTTACTATTGGCAAACTAAATCAAAAAGAAAGTTAGTAACGTCGCAGATATCAAGCTGCGATCCTCGCATACATTGGATATCTGCAGATCCGCAACCTCTGAAATCGAAGACATCTTAGAAACAAAAGTAAATCGTTATGCCCTCTATTAGACCTGCATGCAAGTCATAGAAGGACCAACGTCGCCGCAAACCTCACTTAAGTACGGTTATCGACCCACATTGGGGTTGGGGTTCCACGGGCGGGAGCTGCGCACTCGGGGCTCCTTCCCCGGTTCTCACATTACTGTCTCTGAAGGACTGTCGAGCACAAACGAAATCACATGCGTCAGTCAACGGGTGTACAAAGCTGTGCCCTTGAATGCGGCTTCCTCCGATTCTCCTCTTTGATAAGTAATATTGCTCTGGACTGTGTATCAGTGCTTTCATGAAGAACTTCACATGATAATATAAACTTACACATGTGCAGTTCTTGGTGTAGCGAACTGCAGCCATGAAAACTAATTTGTCGTGCGTTCCAATTACAGATTTTGGCTTTCTGGATTCTGAAATGATAGGAAAATTTGCCATTAACGCGTATAATACAGTGTGAGTCTGCAATATGACGTGCAAATGACCGCTGAAGGTCCATGCCTGGTTTTGACATTGTCTGAGCAAATTTCCAGCAAGAAAGTAGTGTTGCAGGATGTTGTCGCGGGTGTTGTGGGACATGAATTTGATAACATAGCAAGAGACTGCAGTGTGATGGTTAGGCTGTGCGGCATTTACTCACTCACTCTACTTGCAGAAGTCAGCTCAGTTGGAAACTATCGGTGGTGCTTGGATGCTGGGAACCATCAGGATGGCTGGGCTCATGATACTGGACCTCCATCCCACTAAAACCGCGAGGATCGCAATGAAGGAGATCCTGATTATGATGAAAAAGAGCTTGATGTGATCCAAAAGTTAACAATCAGGTAGCGAGACCGAGAAAGCGAAGTTGACATTGACCGCGTCTTGAAATGATGCACGCGACTGCGTGTCACTCCTTTAGAAAAAGAAAAATATCATGGTATGGGAAGGAATCAAACTAAATATTGTAATATGAAAGATTGTAAGTTTAGCGACAAGGGTGAGAGGTAGTCGCGGCAGTTGCCGCAGCATTTCCACGGGCTTCTGAATCAACTCGTTTGGGTGAATGTTCATGGCACTCTGTCTGTGATAAGTTCCTCCCTCGTCCTCTTTCCCAACTGGAATCTGAACTCCTGCCATGGCGTCTGACACACACAATCCCGAGGCCGACATTTTTGCGCTATGATTGATTGTTAGGTTGGAAGCTGAACAGCTCTACCTCCAACTCGGAAGGATCCATTACTTGACGTCCTCAAGGAATTGACGTGTTGAAATAGAACGCCTCGGTAATCCAGGAGAAAAGTAGGTTCATAGAACGTATTGGTTGTGATTACTGCCTCACGAGTGTTTTCCTCAACCCTCCAGCAAACTTGCCTGTGGGACTTTCACTTTGATCGTTGCTACTAAGCGCCTTCCTGCCTCAATTGTGAAACATAGTTTTTTGATAGTCTTCTTGACTGGAATTGCAAACTAAATTATTACAGATACTCTGTTCTCCGATGCTCAAGATGCAGTCGACCAAGTCCGAAGATATCGATTAACTGAAACCCGCGGAACGTCGCGATACGTATAATCACGGTGCTTGGAACGTGTCCGAAGGCATGCACTCGCCATAGAATAAAAAAATTTCACTCCAAATTGCGTAGCTTTCAACCGTGTAATGCACATGTCTGGGTATACGTATAAGTAGCATTGGAGTGCAGCAGATTGCAGTAAGCTAGAATAAATTTTTGATTAAGTCCATCCCCGGGCCGCAATGCGCAGTATTGTTAAGTTGCCTGCATGGTCACCTGCTTGTAACAACGTGTGCTGAAAATATCAACCGGAAACGAACACGTTATATTATGACCGTGGCCGTCAAACAGTAAAAATTGTCACCGGAGATGATCCAAGGACCGATTGAGCGGCTCGTCATACGTGCACGTTGACAAAGGTTCGTCGACAACTTGGACTCTCTCCTTCACCTCCGTTCTCGACAACGTCAACCCGAGAGTCTAATCCACACTTCACTCGTAATTCGAAGGTGATCGGGGTCCCAATTACATACTAGGCCAAAATTGGTGCGACACTGCACAGTAGCTCTGCTTGCTGCGAAGGAGCCTGAGTTACATCAAGCTCGTCTTTCTACTTGTCGTTCTTTCCCCAATTTCCGTCCTGCCGTGCTGGTTCTCGGCCCCAGGGCCCTTTCACAATACCCCTTGTCACTAATTCATCATTTCAATGTCTTTATTCAAGCGCAATCCGCCATCGTCCGACATTGACGAGAATGATACCATAGACCCACAACTTCGTCTCCGTACAGTGCACACAGCAGCTTCCACTATTGCGGAATCTATACGTTCAGAAATTAGAGCTCACAAGAGGCGCACTATTGCCAACAAGAGATCCTTGTTTTTTCGCAAGAATGCAAAGAAATCAAAGACCTCGGAACCAGGCCCATCAACGGTTCAATTACCTGAGGCTCCCTCAGCCCCGCAATCGCGGATCCCAGGCGCGCGGAGGAACATATACGTCAATCAACCGCTCTCTGCTATGGAGACTGACCATCATGGCGAACCGCTCGCCCTGGTATGCGCGGAACAAAGTTCGCACAAGCAGTATGTTTCATATTGAGATTTCAGTTCCGATTCGAGTGTAATATTGCTCACAGGATACACACTCTTGACCTTTCTGCCAAAGAACTTATTCGAACAATTTCACCGGTACGTGTCACTGTCCATGCAACAGTAACCTCATTGATTGCCCCTAGAATCGCCAATATTTACTTTTTAGCGCTGGTCATCTGTCAACGTGAGTACAACTCATCTCTATCACCAGAGCAGTGCTTTGTGGAGCAACAATTGCTAATGAGACTTGCCCAGTTTTCTCCATCTTCGGTGCCACGTCGCCACAGACTGCAGCTCTCCCGCTGTTGTTCATCTTAGTCGTGACAGCAGTCAAGGATGCTGTTGAGGATTATAGACGAGCCAAACTCGATGAAGAAGTGAACACCTCCGCAGTAACGCGACTCGGGCAATGGCGCAATGTAAATCAGGCCCTTGATCCCCGACCTTGGTACCAACGACTGCTCCATATAAATGCTCCTGGAAAAATCACTCGTGGAGTGCAGAAATTACGGGAGAAGGAAGCAGGCGAGGGAAAGCAGATCATCTTGAGCAAGAGCGGTGAGGATAGGGTCAGCATGAGCACCGCAGACATGAATGATAGCATCGCGGTCTTGGGCGGGTCTCACCTTCCTACGGGGGCAGGTGGCCGGCAGTTGGAGGACATTGAAGGCAGTGTGGGCAGCGTGGACTTACATACCTACCCTCCAGGGCTCTCCGAAAACGAGCTTAGAGGATGGGATCAACACAGTATGTCCCTATCAAACTATATGCAATCATCTCCTTCACGGTCATATCTGGGCGTGGTAGATTGGAGCAGGCGCACCAACGGGACAGCCCGCTGGGAGAGGACATTGTGGAAGAAGTTGGAGGTCGGCGACATCGTGCTTCTACGGGAAGATGAGCAGGTTCCTGCTGATATCGTCGTATTGTCGACATCCGATGCAGGCGGACTGTGTTATCTCGAAACCAAGAACCTTGATGGCGAAACAAACCTCAAGGTACGGAAGGCAATACAGGCCACGGCATCCCTTAGTTCAGAAGAAGACATCGAAAAATCCTCCTTTGTTCTCGATTCAGAACCTCCGCACCAGAACTTGTATGTCTACAACGGGGTCCTACGATATACAGACACTACCACGGGCGAACCTCGTAGAGAGGGTGTCACTATCAATGAACTGCTCCTTCGCGGCTGCACCGTACGCAACACCGCGTGGATTATCGGACTGGTCGTCTTCACCGGCCCGGACACCAAGATATACTTGAACGGTGGACAGACTCCATCCAAGCAATCGAAGATCGCGAAGGAGACAAACTTTAATGTCATAATGAACTTCCTGTTCTTGGTCATCATCTGTTCTGTGTCAGCGACTATCAATGGAGTCATGGACGGGCTAACGGCCACAAGCACATATATATATGAGTCAGGTGTTCAACCCACCAGTTCCAATGCCCTCAATGCACTCGTTACTTTCGTGTATGTCCTTATAACGTCACCTGAATGCTCGCTAATTTCCTTTCAGGTCGTGTCTTATCGCCTTTCAGAACATCGTCCCAATCTCCTTGTTCATCTCTATCGAGATTGTCAAGACCATCCAAGCTTACTTCATTGCTCAAGATTTGGATATGTACTACAAGCCCTTCAACACCGCATGTGTCCCAAAGAACTGGGGTATTTCTGATGATCTCGGACAAATCGAATATGTGTTCTCCGACAAGACTGGAACGCTGACACAAAACGTGATGGAGTTCCAAAAGTGCTCGGTGCACGGAGTCATATATGGAGAGGGCGTCACAGAAGCGCAGCGCGGGGCTGCAACGAGGGAAGGCCAGGCTGATACAGTAACACCAGAAGAGCTGGCAGAAAAACTTGCAGTGCTCAAGGATTCCATGGTTGCCAAGCTAACAAAGTTATTCAAGAACCGCTATATGCAAGTCAACAAACTCACGCTCGTGTCACCCAAGCTTGCAGAGGACCTCGGAGACCGCTCGACGGAACAATATTCTCATATCGTCGCGTTTTTCCGTGCCTTGGCTGTGTGCCACTCGGTATTGGCGGATAAGCCTGAGCCACAGGAGCGCCCTTACCACTTGGAGTACAAGGCTGAGTCCCCTGATGAGGCGGCGTTGGTTGGTGCTGCGCGGGATGTGGGATTTCCTTTTGTGGGCAAGCACAAGGACACGATTGACATTGAAGTGCTTGGTCAACCTGAGCGGTTCACACATATCAAAACGCTCGAGTTCACTAGCACACGTAAGCGCATGAGCGTCATCGTCCGTGCATCAGATGGACGCCTCATCTTATACTGCAAAGGCGCGGATAGCGTAATATACGAACGCCTGGCTGCGAATGTGGACCCTGCTTTGAAGGAGAAGACGACCAAGGACATGGACTTTTTCGCTAACGGTGGTTTGCGCACGCTCTGCATTGGTTATAGAGTGCTCGCGGAGGATGAGTTCTTGAGGTGGCTGCGGACGTATGAAGATGCTCAGTCGGCTATCGACAACCGCGACGAAGCCATTGAAAACGCAGCGGCTGAAGTGGAACATTCGTTGCAGATATTGGGTGCTACGGCTCTTGAGGACAAGCTGCAAGAAGGAGTGCCGGAAGCTATAGAAATGCTCCATCGCGCTGGAATCAAGCTTTGGATTCTCACAGGCGACAAACTGCAGACTGCGATCGAGATTGGTGAGTGGGGTTTTTTATATCGCCAAACTGGATTTCATCGTTCTCTAGGTTTCAGCTGCAACCTTCTGAAACAAGATATGGAAATCATGATCCTGTCTGCTGACACCCCCGAAGGCACTCTTGCTCAGATAGAGGCGGGCCTCAACAAGATTGCGTCGATATTGGGCCCGCCTACCTCGAAAACAGTGGAACGCGGGTTTATCGTTGGCGCTAAGGTTTCCTTTGCAGTGGTTATCGATGGTGATACCCTACGTCACGCATTGACGCCGGATATCAAGCCTTTATTCCTGAACCTTGGTACCCAGTGCGAAACAGTTGTATGCTGTCGTGTCTCCCCTGCCCAGAAGGCATTGACCGTGAAGCTGGTGAGTATACTATCACTTCCTGAGATATATTACTCACATCGAGTTTGGCGTCAAGGTCAAGGAAGGTCGCAAGGCGATGACGTTGTCTATAGGAGATGGTGCTAATGACGTCGCAATGATTCAAGAAGCCAATGTTGGTTGTGGTCTCCTTGGACACGAAGGTTCACAAGCTGCTATGTCTGCCGATTATGCCTTTGGTCAATTTAGATTTTTGACAAAGTTACTGCTCGTCCATGGGAGGTGGTCGTACCAGCGTATTGCTGATATGCACAGTAACTTCTTCTACAAGGTTTGTTGTGTGATTTTGTTTGATCGTACCTGTCGTTGATTCGTCGCTTCAGAATGTCATCTGGACGTTGGCCATGTTTTGGTTTATGCCGTTTTGCTAGTGAGTTTCGTTCTTGGTTTATCTGCACTAATTGACGATGCTTTTGAAAGCTTCGACGCAACCTATCTATATGACTACAGCTTTATTTTGTTTTACAACCTCATCTTTACCTCACTGCCTGTCATTGTTCTCGGATGTGAGCCTTGGTTCATTAGTTACTGGGTTCCGCTCAACTGTTTGTTTTAGCATTCGATCAAGATATCAATGCAAAAGCTGCCCTTGCTTTCCCTCAGCTCTATGTTCGTGGCATCAGAGGCTTGGAGTACACGCGGACAAAGTTTTGGTTCTACATGCTCGATGGTCTTTACCAATCTGCGGTCGTCTTCTTCATTCCCTACTTGGTCTGGCAGCTTGGACTGGCTGTGGCGTCCAACGGCAAAGGGATTGATTCTTTAGCGGATTTCGGAACAACTGTTGCGGTTGCTGCTATCTTTGCAGCGAACACATATGTTGGAATGAACACTCACTAGTGAGTGCGCTTTGTCGTACTGGTTTGGTAACGCTAAATGTTACTTTTTTAGTTGGACCTCCATCACTTGGATAGTCGTCGTCGGATCATCCCTTGTCATGATTCTTTGGATCGTGATCTACTCGTTCTTTCCGGTCAACACCTTCTTCTCTAATACAGATGGATTTATAGATGAAGTAGAGATTCTCTTTTCGAATGTCACGTTTTGGACGACAGTTGTTTTCTCTGTTTTGGTGGCACTGGGTGAGTCGAGACGGTGTTCCTGGAGACTCATCTAACTGGTGATCGATTAGCCCCTCGGTTCCTCACCAAGTTCTTCAAGTCAACATATATGCCCTTGGACAAAGATATTATTCGCGAGATGTGGGTTGCAGGGGATCTCAAAGATCGTCTGGGAATTCGCCATCGCAAAGAATCGAAGAACAAACATGTTGACCTTGAGACTGCACCCATGTTTCGCGAACCTCACGCTCGTTCAACGTCAGAATTAGCTCTGCAGCATACTTACGAGCCGACGTTTGCAAGATCCCCTGCAGGTTCTGGTAGGAGAAGTCCTGACGACAATGGCTCAGATACTATCGAGCTGGTCCCCCAGGCCACGTTACAAAATCCCCACGACGCAGAAGATACTGGTTCACCCAATCCCTCTTACTACTCACCATCCGACATCCCCCTGCCCTCACCCATACCACCCTCGCTATACAAGTATTCATCAGGAGAAATAAGCAGCCAAGCACCATTTGCCACGCCGTCGCGCTCACACTCTTTGAGCCCCGAGCCTCCCGTTCCTAAATTAAGTTACTCGCGCCCCTCGCGTGATTGGCCCCAATCCCCTCCGCGTCTGCAGACCCCTCCACATCCTCATTCCTTGGCACATGGCCGACAACCCCTTGTTCAGCTTCAAACAGAGGGACTCCATGATCACGATCCTGATGCTGGTGAAGGTCGGTATCGGCCAGAAGGGTCCGATCAAGAAAACCAGGCAGACAGCTCACTGGCGTGGGATGAGCCGCAGGTTCTCTGAGGTCTTTTTGACTTCTGCTGGATGTGATGTATCATAGGAGAGACGTGAAACTGTTGTACTCACCCATGCTTTCGTTCTGACCTGTCCACATCTTATTGCAACACTCTTGTGCATTCCGCATTTACATGGACTCGTAGTCGGTACTGAGATGGCCATCCTATCTATCTATTGTCCCATACTTTTTTTCGATGTCAAGCTACACTTTTAACATTGATTTTTTTAATGGACTTGCTAAACGTCGGCCGCTTCAGGACGATGGACATTGGAGATATTGTAGTTTCGAAAAAGGACAGGTTCGCGTGTTTTCAGTGGAACCTGCATCATGATGAAACTAGGCATTTGTATCGGATCATATATCGACTTGCGACTGATCATACCGCCAAAACGGAGTTGTGCATTCACGAATCCACTGACCATCAAGAACGATGACGGTTTTTGACCAAGTAGAATAAGTAGGTCATTATACATATCTTTAGGGTATATACGTATCACATGGAGTACGTTCGTGGCTAACAGTCCCGGGAGTCGTACGAATCTCTTTTTGAGACCAGGAGAAGCGGAAATTAGCCATCGAAGTGGCCCAGCGCAGATGATCATACACAATTTTACTTCGCCACTTTTTTTTGAGTGTGCAAGATGAAATAAACCGCGATAAACTGACATCTAAGTGCTGTTCCTGTCGGGGAGAATGGGACACGAGCAGCCGAACGACACTACCGTGATTGAAGGAATACCAAGTATACTCATTATGGGACGCGATAACCCAGTCACTATCGACAACGTCAGCGCAAAGGGAGCAAGAGAGAATACACAACGAACTTCTCGCAGCTGCGCTTCTCGCTGAGGTAAAAGACTGGAGATCACGATGGGAGTGACAGTGGCACTGGTAGTACAAAGAGGTGATCGCCACATAGAGTATCGCTCTGCAAAAGACATGAATTGGAATCGAAAAAGAGGGTGATCAGAAAAACGGGGAGTCGGCAGGAGTCGCAGGACACAGATATGGTCCCATGAAGCAATCTCGAGTGCGAGATTCCCAAGCTGCTTTCCATCTTCATTCCAGTAGTCCCTTATACTCGATGACATCCACGTCTTTCCAGTAAAAAGTGACTACTGGAATGAAGCACTCTGCTGTGAAGTCGAACGCCCAGTATACTCATAATGGCGCGACTCAACTGCGGCTGAATGGTAAATTGTCGGAAAAATCCAATGCTTTCAAGTTTTAAAAAGGGAAGATGTCGAAGGGAAAATAGAGGAGAGAAGCAGAGAAGAAAGAGAGGATGAGTGGGAGAGGGAAGAGAACAGTGAGGAGTAGCGGGGAGCTTGAGGGAAGAATGGATAAGTATTAAGGATGAACATGACTCAATGATGAAGAGTATGTACTAGTATCAGTTGAACAACGAAAACTTTCGATGTTATATTACATAATTGACTATCACTGGTCCCGCTACTAGTCAATGATCGATTCATTGCCGAAATCCTTGCAGCAAAGCAAGCTCAACATGCACGGTCTTGCCAGTTCCGTGCCTTCTCGCATACTACAACGGCGGTAGTATCCAAGCAGTGCGGCTTCGGTCCGAATGCCCTGCTCTTCTTCAGCCTCGCGGCCTTCTCGTTTCGGCCGCTTTAATCAATATCATCGCACCCTTACAACGTGCTTCCTGAGCTTTATAAACCTGACATCCCGGACTGTAAATGAGGCTATAGCTCGATATCCTGCTAGTCGCTTCTGTCCTGTTTACTTTGCACACTCTGTGCATGCTGCAGTTTCCTCTATAATCTTTTAGGACTTTACAGGTAGTACGGCAGTCTCAAGTGTTGGTTTGAATTCATCATTCAGTCATATGTCAAGATTCGTCCCTGACCATTTCAACAACTACCCACCACCCTTGGGAGAGGGTCAGAGCCACCCAGAATGCCCCAAGGATGCAGGACAGACAAACCCCGTGAACAGTGAAATACTACAAGTTGTCGTCAATAGTATGTGTTACGTATATCTTCATTTAACACGCACCAATGATTTTTCAAAGCAATTCTGGCGACACTTCACTTCATCATCGATCTCCTGTTTTGTTTCACGACAGATTTTGAGCCAATCCCGCTCGATGATACCCTCCAAGCCTTAGGTGAGGAGCCAAGTCAACCAGAACAAACTCAGGATCCGGAGGAGACGAACCTGGTGATCAGTGAAATGCTACAAGTCGCCATCAACAGTATGTGCCCTTCCTTCACTCAGCACGTGGTTCCCATGATTTCCTACGACAGATTCCGTGTCGAGCCCACTCGATGATACCCTCCCAGCCTTGAGTGAGGAGCCAAGCGATCTAGGACACGCTCAGGACACAGGAGAGATGCATTTCAATGAAGTGCAACAGGTCCTCATTAGTTGTATGTGTTATCTATTTCCGGTCAGCTCGTGTTGATTGACAATTTCTCTCAAGCCATTCGCGCAACCGATCTCGCTCTTGGTCTCCGAAGGATCCCCGCCGGATTTCATGCGGTGGTTAAGGCTAACGGTTCTGAATACCAGACAAGCAATAAATTTGTAGACGTGGACCAGGCTGTCGTCGAATGGCATGAGCGGATTATTCTGTAAGTTGTTCTTAACCCCGTCTATCCTGCTGGTATTGAAAAAGACTCGAGGCCTTGCGAGCAATCTTGTAAAGTTCGGGTCAGCGTGTACGCCTCATTCGAATTGGGTCCCATGGTCTGTCACGGAGAACTCCTCCGCACATTCGAGATCTCCGTTGGGGAATTACTGGATCGCAGCAAAGAATCTCATCGTCAGCATTGTTCATTGCGAATAAAACCTCACTGATGCTAACGAGTGTCACAGCTATAATCTTTCAGCCAAAGCAGTGTGAGGTCGCATCCGCTTGTACTTCACTGTTCATGACAGTGGAGCAGCGACTTCGGGATCAAAATGATGGTGGAGCTCCTTATCCCCTTGCTACCGTGAGTAATCAATGCGATCTGGTATTCTGATGCTGATCGCTGTAACGTGTAGCTTACATGTCGCGATATGAACGCTTTAGTACTAAGTACGGATGCCGGACATCGTCTTCTCGCACGTTACCGCAGGACGCAGAACAGTACGGATCTGGACCAATCCATAAACCGCTTCGAACGTGCCTTGTATCTCTGTCCCGTCGATCATCCCTACCACCCTGCAGCACTGTTCAATCTAGCCACCGCGAAGTTTATTAGTTGCCAAGCTAACGGAAGATACCTAGACCTCGACACACCTATATCTCTTTTTCAAGACGCACTTGATTTGCGTCCAACTGGCCATCCAGACCGACCCATAGCCCAACTGCATCTTGCGATTTCTCTGCTCTCTCGCTTCGCGAAACGGGGATTTCAAACCGATGCAGACACCGCCGAAGAGTTGCTGAGCGAAGTGCTTGACGTCTGCCACACCAACAGCCACATTCACAGGGCAGCCTTGATCGCAATCGAAGTATCCGCTCTGCATTCTGCTGGAAGCATGGATGCAAATGATTTTGAGCGGGAGCGGCCTGCCACATCCAGGCTTCCGTTGTCGCCGAATCAACTTACTCATCGAGCACAGCAGTGTTTGCAGAGAGATGAACCGCGTGACTTAGATGAAGTGATATCCCTTCATTATGATGCACTAGTATACTACACCGCCGGGCATGCTTCACGAGGGCAATTGCTAGGGAATCTGGCTGTAATGTTGCAAACTCGCTTCGAGCGTCGAGGCGATGGTAAAGACTTGGATCAAGCCATCGCACTCCAGACGGAAGTTCTGGCCTCACACACGGTCGGTTACGCAGATCGCTCCGCATCATTGAATAACCTCGCGTATCAACTCTCCTCCCGCTTTGACCACCGAGGTAATCACGAAGACTTGAATCAGGCTATCGCGCTTCACAGGGAAGCGCTGGCCTTGCGTCCTGCCGGTCACACAGATCGGTACCGGTCATTAACTAATCTCGCGATTCAACTCTCCTCCCGCTTCCTCCATCGAGGCAACGACGAAGACTCGGATGAGGCTGTCACACTTAGCAGGGAAGCGTTGGCCTTGTGCCCGGTCGGTCACACAGGACGGTCCAAGTCATTGATCAACCTCGCGAATCAACTCTCCTCCCACTTTGACCACGGAGGAAACGATGAGGACTTGGATCAGGCTATTGCACTTTACAAGGAAGCGTTGGCCTTGTGCCCGGTCGGTCACATAGATCGGGCCATGTCATTAAATAACTTTGCGACTCAACTCTCCTCGCGCTTTCAGCATCGAGGCAATGACGAAGACTTGGATGAGGCTATCGTACTTCTCAGGGAAGCGTTGGCCTTGTGCCCAGTCGGTCACACATATCGGTCCATGTCATTAAGTAACCTCGCAGGTCAACTCTCCTCCCGCTTTGACCACCGAGGCAATGATGAAGACTTGAACGAGGCTATCGCACTTCACACGGAAGCGCTAGCCTTGCGTCCGGTCGGTCACACATATCGGTCCACGTCATTAAATAACCTTGCGAACCGACTCTCCTCCCGCTTTGACTACAAAGGCCACGACGAAGATTTGGATGAGGCTATCGCACTCTACAGGGAAGCGCTTGCATTGCGCCCGGTCGGTCACACATATCGGTCTGGGTCATTACATAACCTAGCAGCAAGACTCTCCTCTCGCTTTGAGCTCCGAAGTAATGACGAAGATTTGGATGAGGCTATCGCACTCTACAGGGAAGCGCTTGCATTGCGCTCTGTCGGTCACACAGATCGGTCCATGTCATTAAATAACCTCGCAACTCAACTCTCCTCCCGCTTTGACCACCGAGGCAACGATGATGACTTGGATGAGGCTATCGCACTTGACATGGAAGCGCTGGCCTTGTGCCCGGTCGGTCACACACATCGGTCCGCATCATTAAACAACCTCGCGTCACAACTCTCCTCCCGCTTTCAACAACGAGGCAACGATGAAGACCTAGATAGGGCTATCGCACTTGACAGGGAAGCGCTGGCCTTGTGCCCGGCCGGTCACACACATCGGTCCACGGCATTAAATAACCTTGCGACTCAACTTTCCGCCCGCTTTCACCACAGAGGCGACGACGAAGACTTGGAGCAGGCTGTCACACTTTTTCGGGAAGTGTTGGCTTTGCGCCCTGTCGGTGACACATCTCGGTCTAATTCATTAAACAACCTCGCGGCTCAACTCTCCTCCCGCTTTCGCCACCGAGGCAATGACGAAGACTCGGATGAGGCTATCGTGCTTCACAGGGAAGCGCTAGCCTTGTGCCCGGTCAGTCACACATCTCGGTCTATGTCATTAAACAACATCGCGACTGAACTCTCCTCCCGCTTTATCCACCGAGGCAACGATGATGATTTGGATGAGGCTATTGCATTTTGCAGGGAAGCACTGGCGTTGTGCCCGGTCAGTTACACAAATCGGTCCATGCCATTAAATAACCTTGCGACCCTTCTCTCCATCCGCTTTGACCACCGAGGCAATGATGATGATTTGGATGAGGCTATCGCACTGCATAGGAAAGCGCTGGCATTGCGCCCGATCGGTCACACGTCTCGGTCCGCGCCATTAAACAACCTCTCGAATCAACTTTCTTCCCGCTTTGACCACCAAGGCAACGGCGAAGACTTAGACGAGGCTATTTTACTTCAGAGGGAAGCGCTGGCCTTGCGTCCGGTTGGTCACATAGATCGGTGCACGTCATTAAATAACCTTGCGAATGGACTCTCCTCCCGCTTTGAGCACCGAGGCAACGACGAAGATTTAGATCAGGCACTCGCACTTGACAGGGAAGCGTTATCCTTGTGCCCGGTTGGTCACACAGATCGGTCCATGTCATTATGTAACCTTGCGACTCACCTCTTCACCCGCTTTCACCACCAACACAATCGAGAAGACCTTGACGAGTCACGAGAGAACCTACGCTGTGCATTAACTCTGTTGACTCGACATGATCCTCGGCAATTACGAATCCATCAGTTGCTAGCTAAGGTCTATCTGTCGTTCCATCGTTCAGGCTTTGACGATGCTGGCGTAGGTGCAGGTACCGATAATCTGAATGCTGCCATGCATCATCTCAAGGTAGCAGCAGACGTTGCCTCTGCAGGCTTGCTATCTCGCCTACGAGCAAGTCTACTTTGGGTTCGTCATGCTGATGAAGAGAGACATAGCACTCGAGTGGAGGCTTATGCGGCTTCCATGCAACTTCTTGACGCTTATATCTCTACGAGAGCTTCAGTATCGTCTCGCCATGATATCATGAAAGACTTCCCGAGTACACTTGCCGTTGATGCTGCATCGTGTGCTCTTCGTAGTAGTGACGTCTGTCGCGCTGTTGAGTTGTTGGAGCAAGGCAGGACCATCATCTGGACCCAGATGACACGACTCCGCATCCCTCTTGACAGCCTTCAGACTCACGGTGATCATGCAGTGACCCTGATGAAGAGATTCAGAGACCTCAGCTCCCTCCTCGATCGACCTCCTGCAAGCCATCCAGAAGGGACTCCATTGGTCAATGCAGAAGCAGAAGAAACCCGGTACAGACGTCTGGTGGAGGACTGGAATAGAGCTGTAGAAGATATCCGGAAGATCGAGGGCTTCTCTCGCTTCCTCCTTCCCCCCTTATTCTCCGACCTTCAAGATGCAGCTCGTGAAGGACCTATCATCGTGCTCATCGCAAGCGAGTCATCTTGCCATGCCATTATTATCCCGCACAGGCAACCTCCGATTGGCATTCAACTCCCCACCAATTTTGAGAAACTCCTGAGATTGGTTGACGCATTCCAAGAGGCAGTTCCAAAAGAGGCCAGTCCTAAAGGGAACCAACCTGCGCTGGTAAAAGCTTTGAGAGAGTTGTGGGACGACGTCGTCTGCCCAGTGGTCGACAATCTGAACGGATTTGCACGACGAGGTTCCCGGATATGGTGGTGCCCGACATTTCTCTTCAATTTCTTGCCGTTGCACGCTGCTGGCGAGTACAGAGCACAGGGAAAGTCGCTTTCCCAGCAGTATATCTCTTCATACACGCCATCGCTCACCGCGCTGATCAAGGCTCGCGGAAGTCATGACAGGTCCCCGTCGGTGCCCTTCGTTGCCATTGGTCAGGATTGCCCAGCCGGTGCCTCGTTCACTTTGGATGCTGTGGAGCCTGAGCTGGAATTGGTACGGAGACTTTTGCCCCCTCCCCCAACTGTTTCCTTCTCGAAGATAACCAGCGTTGATGCCACGAAATCGAGAGCACTGCGCGCATTGCGAGACAATACTTGGCTCCATCTCGCGTGCCATGGCACACAGAAAATTGATGAACCCTTCAAGTCGGCCTTTCTGATGCGCGATCAACCACTTTCCCTTATCGACATCACGCAAATGGATCTGTCTCGCCATGAATTCGCATTTCTTTCTGCCTGTGAAACCGCAGTCGGTGACCATGATACTCCTGACGAAGTGATACACCTGGCAGCTGGCCTGCAATTTGCCGGGGTCAAGAGTGTCGTCGGGACATTATGGAAGGTTAACGATAATACAGTGCAGCGCTTAGTCGAGGCATTCTACAAGAACTTGTGCGGGCATGGCCCAATGAATTCCAAACGAGCCGCCTGGGCGCTGCACCAAGCGGTCCGGTCGTTAGCTTGTGACGAAGAAAATACAATGCCCTTGGACCAGCGCATAGTGTTCGTGCACATTGGCATATGATCAATTTGGTGCGTCCTCCCACCTTTTCGATTATAACGTTCGTGAAATAACCTAACGATTTCACATGTAGCATCCAGTCATGGTCACACGCAACCTGTTTCCAAGGACTTCAATATTCCAGACTTTGAGACTGTATAGCTACACAATCTGCACACCTAATTTTGACTTCAATTTGTATTTTCTAATTTATTGCCTCGGAGCCGGAGGTGCTCGCTCCTGTGCACCAAAGTACTGAAGGTTTGTGGACAGGTATAAAGTTGATCGACACTGATTCGGCATAAGACCTCATGTGACAAGGCACACAATTTGCGATGGACATGATAGTCAAGTTTCTGAATTGCGTGAGACGATGACGGTTTTTGAACAAGTAGAATAAGTAGGTCATTATACATATCTTTGAGGTATATATGTATCAAATCGAGTACATGAGTACACTCGCTGCTAACAATTTCGGGAGTCGTATGATTCTCTTTTCTAGACCAGGAGAAGCTGAAATTATACACCGAAGTGAGCTGGCAGTGCACTGCCAGTGAGTGCCGATATTACTAATGAGATGGCATGCGGGAACAGCGTGGTAATAAAAAGCCTGGACAAGCCAACACCGCTGAGCGCTAATCAGGCCACTTACTCTGAACTCATTTGCTAAGCCTTTAAAAAAGACTGCACTGCGCGCTGTGTCACACAAGAGAATCGAGGCTATCGCTGCGAGGAATCCTGGGCTGTATCTGAAAGGAATTTACACTTGGAGGCACTTTACGACTCGGACGTGTCATTGTGGTAGCAATCGTGCTGTACCAAAGCGTCAGTCATTGAAATCAATGTTATCTTTAGCCTCACAAACTGAGACGTACAGCGCTTAATTCACGGGGCGACGATGCTTTGATGAAATGGTCATAGTGAATGATACTCACCAAGGTTAGATGATGAACCTGACCCACGCAGACTTACAGATAACTGACTCTGTCTATAGAGCTGCACTACCATGTCGCTCCCTACGAAGCAGACGGTACCTTGACTATCCGAGGAGCCATTTATGCTCGGCTAGAAGACCCTCCATTTCGTTTACTCTACACTTCCGCTGGGCATTTATGCAATCGAGATGCGCACACGAATCGGTTTTCCTTCATGGAAAACACAGGGCTTTTATGTTTATTGATGACACATGCGCCCCTACAAATAGAGCTCATTGGAGAAGCGATCAGAAGTACCTCAGTTGAGTTGTGTTATCACGTACTTTGATGGGAAAGCCAGGGTCGCTACTGCAGAATGTCCAAGATGGCAGGAGTTCCTGGTTTTCATGGTAATTCTATCCCTCAATGAAGACTGTTATCAAACCACAGACTAAGAATCGGAGCATTCGACAGGCATAGACGCACAGGCTCTTGTACGCGAGAGAAATTGCAATGGCCGTCGACGTGCGTCATGAAATCGCAGGAAGATATATACTGTATACTCATTGTTTAGTATCTTCCGCGTCCACTACCTGTCACATCTGTGGCGAGACAAACGAAATGTGCTCCGAATCGGTCGGCTTTTATAGGAGATTGTCATTCCCTCGGGTGACCAATTTACTGCTTTGGACCGGGCTGAAAAATGACAACCTTTGCGTTCCTTGTTTCGCGAACTCCCGACTCCGACTGCCTCTTGCATCGCGTTTCCTGTCACAGAAGTCAGGAGAAGGCTCGGCCAGGGACGAGAATTCTTTTTCATTATAATGTCAAGACAGATGAGCTCAGATATATTGATCACCACAGAAGACAAGTTCAACTCTTGCCGGCAAATTCGGTAGGCATTCTTGCACGTGCGTGGTGCCGTTATGACATCGGACTGCCTGAATTTGCAGAAATGCCCACAGCCCGAGTCTATGTTGGATGATTCACCCCACGAGGTTCCCGGAGAAGATGTAGCTGTTGATTTAGACACCTGGTCGCGAATACTGAGCCTGATCGTTCGCCTGGTACAACCCTGTGGCACACTGTTGCTAGCGCAGGCGTGAAGCACGGGAGAATCGCGTCGGATCGCAATATCATGACACAAGTCAGGGACATATCCGCCATCGATGACATGGACTGGCATCAGGACAGTACTGATGGACATTGTAGCTACATCTGTTTCAAGGAGCGGTGATCCTTCCTTCAACCCTTGGCCGTACCTGCATGCCAGAACGATTTAGCTACTAGTGGGCCCATTTGTAGTTTTGTACTATAACGGTTTCGCACCACTCAAATCGAATATGATTGTCCTCATCCCACCCTCGCCATGTCGACTACCATCAGAAGAAACAAACAGTAAAGCCTTGGAGAGCTCAGAGCATTTAATGCGTTCCCAAACTCGATCTACCTACATGCGGAGCCTGTTTACCCTTCTTCAATGCAAAATCATATGAGTTCCGAGTGGGGCCTCCCTTTCCCCCTCACATTCTTGGACTCAGAACTGATTCCCCCAGAATCCTCTGCATCTGCATCCACATCCTAAACTAGAAGTGCGGAAGCGTCTTTTGGACGGCTTCATGTCTGGACTAATGAAAGTCATCGGGTTGTCAGTTAAGAAACCTATAATAAATCCAGCGAAGCATGGAGTGCCTCAGTCAGGCTGCCAGTGAGATCGATGGTCATAGAATACATAATTCTGATCTATCTGAGGGACAAAAAGCTTGATTTGAAACACAGGAACAACGCATGACTGCAGGATAATGAAGGTACCTGGTGAAATCTATGAAAGCCTATCGTGATTCACCGTAAGCGACCTCCCTGCTTATGACAACGGATGAAACGGTCAAGAGTGACGAAAGAACCTTTCTAGGGCTATTTAAGACATCTTTAAAGCGCATTTGCATCGAACACATTTGTTGTTCATGCAGAACACTGTAGGGAAACCATACGAAAATTGAAAGCAAAAACAATTTTGTTACTCAACTGTCCAAAAACGGGGTAATGGTGAAGGCGACCACAAAGACTGGTGGAACTTACTAACTCCGGCACCTACACTGGCACGAGATCGTTGAAACTTTTCAGATCTCAGTGATGGAGCTATGATACGATGAAACCAAATATGCAGTGTTGATAAGGCAGGTGCGGGGTCCACGGGAAGGTAACTGCAGGAGGAACTTTCTGACCGAGATCCTCGGACTAATTAGGGTGCAGAAAAAAAGACTGGCCCCAGAAGAAAGTCATAGAGGAAAGAAAGGTATATATTGATCCTTGACCCATTGTATCTGCCTCCACTTGCCTAGTGGGAAACTGACACTGGGCTCCCTTATTGGTCGTTGCAACGTCCGGACCAATACTGGTTGGTTTATATAACAAAGTGACACATCGGGCTGAGGTACGTGTCGCTCCGGCCGGCCAGCGATGAAGAACAATGAAACGAAGTATGCTTGATGATCAATTTCATGCATTGTAACGTGGTGACGAACTTTGTCGCAGCGCGGGAACCCAAGGTTGTTTACCATTTCTGTACATACAGTGTGAGATAGTGATTTCACTGCAATCTTACTGTGAAAGTAATCAATGTATGAATATCAATGATCAGAGTGAACACGTACCACAAAGTCTACAGCGTCAAAAAAAGCGCACTTCAATTCATTGATGCGATAATGACCGCCAAAAAACCATGTGAACTTCGACAAAGGTACCCTTGAATTTCAGTTCATAGTGGAGCAGTGGGATGCAACCTGTCTTCGAATGGTAAATGCGCTGGAGCGGTGTATCTGCGACTGTGTGCCTGCGTGCAACAGCGTGTCGCGAAGGTGAAAAGCTAGTGGCTGACTAAGCTACAGCTATTCCTGGGACCTGGCTGCTCCGTCACTCACTGGTGCCTCCATTATATTCTCATCTTCACCGCATCAGAGCCCAGCGCGTGAAGTGTTCAGCTGACTGTGTGTGCATCGAGCCGTGGAAAATACCAACAGCTTTTCTGTGATGCTACCTAAAACTTGTACTACGATTTAGTGGTAACTTCACATTCAAGTTGGGCTCGAATTATCAGCTCTACTAGTGACCTTGTAAACAAAAGGTAACGTCACTCACCTCAGATTAACAGCGTACTGAATCGTGACATCCATAAGGAGTTAGCGCAGGTAGGGAATGGAGTCGTGCCTTGAATTCGTTGACTTTTAAATCATCATTTAGCAACACAGTGGCATCGGCAGGTGTTATGTTATAACATGTATTTTAATTGAAGGTTTACTTCCGCGAAGTGGTTCAATTGGCAAGGAGACGTGCAGGTCGGTGGTCCAAGGCAAGTAATATACATAGCTCATGTTTTACAACTGTGTTACTTATGACAGCACGACCTTGCCCTGAGCGCGTAGGAAAGAACCCTGAGGGTTGAACGTCGAGTTGAATTTGGACTGTGACAACCTTTTTTTTACTAATATTACAGTGTCTAGATAAGATTTTTGATGGTTATCTCATTCACTCAATTTGCTGAAATGCGTCGGTTCCGCAGATCGTTTTTCGGGTAGGCTGAGATCGGATCAAATGCTGATACCCTCTATTTTTATTTGATAATCTTTGGGTTTGGAGACGTCTCCGAGGTTCAATAGCCATCATGTTCTGAACAGTGAACAAGGCAAATGTCCCGGTGATGTAATCCTGAGAATTGATCCCTACATGCCCGAGGGTCGGGTGTGCAAAGTCGCACCACTAACGTCCTCATATTTAATCCACTCTTCCCCCCCTTCCGCCTGAACCCATATTTCTTTCCTGCGACTTAGAATGTCTTCCGATTTATCCGAAGCTGATATAACCGCAATCGTGCATGAAAATGACACCTATCCTGACCAAGTGTGGTATACAATCGCCGTATTTCTCTTCGTGGTTGGCTGCTTCCAGTGGGGCTCACTCCTTCACTCCAAATTTGCCAGGCGTAGACACCACGAATCTGACGAAGAAACGGGTACCACCAATGACATTCAATACAAAGTGTCTCTCCGTCGTATCCCGCTCGCAATCGTAAATGCTTATCGTGTTGTTGCTTTCCGGTGGACCCTAGAAATCGGGCAATCTTACACCCTCAACATGGCAGAGGTTTTTACCACTGTGGCATACATCGCCCTTCTGTTGATCTACGCCTTCATTAATAGTAAGCTCATAGGTTCGCGTGTGTCCCAACTTACAATGTATTAACAACGAGAACACGCAGCCACCTCAGTCGAGGATCAGAAGCTTGATATCATCTACTGGAGCAACCGCATAGCTATGCTGGCGTCCAGTCAGTTTCCCATTGTGACAGCTCTTGGCACAAAGAACAATCTCGTGTCTCGTAGGTGGAAAAACTGTGAATTTGATGCGTTGCTGAGTATTTCGCACCAGTGGTCACAGGCATAAGCTATGATAGGGTATGGCTCTTAATTATCCTTGACAACGCACTGCAATTACTTATGGATATGAAGCTTAATTATATCCATCGAATGATGGCTAGGACATGCTTCATGCTTCTTTGGGTCCATGCAGCGGGAGAAGTGGTATGCTTTTCCTCGTACGTACCTTCAATTTCGTACTTGCCATGTTGTAATGGAGATGGTCGAAAGCTTCCGGGAGACTTTGAGCGAACCATGGCTTCGTGCTGGTATCACTGCCATGGTCGCTTTCTCTATTCTGATAATAGTATCACTGCGTCCCGTTCGCAGTGACATCTATGAGGTCTTCTTTTACGTCCACTTCCTTGGCGTCCTGTGGGTGTAGTACTTCTACTCACTTGTAATTGTCTTTGACAAACAGAACGCAGGATATTTCTGGTGGGAGGATATTACCACACCAAGGGTGCTTAGTAAGTGCAAATTCATACAGATAGCCAAGTTTCTGACTTGCAACAAACAGCGGGTCGTACTGGATATGGCCCTCGTTTGTGATCTGGGCTCTCGATCGCTTCATCCGGGCAGCTCGACTTGTTGTATTCAATCACTCTTACTTTGGATTCAAGTCAGGATCTGGGACGATGGATGCAATGACGGAAATGCTTTCTGAAGATGTCGTCCGATTGTGCTTACGTCGACCCCCGCATTTCCATTGGTCCCCAGGACAAACGGCATATCTAATCATGCCTTCGGTTTCGACACTGCCATTCGAAGCGCATCCCTTTACTATTGCCAGTTTTGATTCCAGTCTGCTTTCAACCCCGAACACGGAGGATCAATCGGGAAGCGGTGAAGATTACGAACCCCAGGTTCTGGGATCAAGCGCTCCATTCTGGAAGGAGCTAGTGTTTTTGGTCAACGTGCACGGAGGGTTCACGAAGAAACTCAAAGAGGTAGCTGCTACGAAGGGCATGGTTAAGGTTTTTGTAGATGGTCCTTATGGCTCGTCTCCTGACCTCGATTCTTACGACACGTCTGTATTTGTAGCAGGTAAGCTGTGCGTTGTCTCGTAATCGCACCGTACTTATGGATGCCAGGAGGGTCTGGTATATCGTATACCCTTCCGGTCTTCCTGAGCGTCATCGAGTACGTGGATTAATATAATCGTTGTCATTGATGTTTCATTGTTCTCGCAGGCGTGTACGTGAAGGAAAAAGCTCTTGCAAACGAGTGGTGTTCATTTGGTCAATACGCGGGGCTGGTGCGTAGATTCATGACTCATCCACAGTTTTTCTATGAGCAATACTAACGTCATTTTACAGGATATGTTCAATGGATCGAAGAAGCACTCATCAAGGCTGTTCAGCTTGCCCCGCCTTCTTTGATAGTATCCATCCGCATCTTTAACACTGGTTCTCTATCAACGACACAGTCCATGGAAAGAAATTCCAGCCTTTCAAATGCAATAGAGAAGAACGGTACTTCTGAACAGGTTGAAACACAGAAGGGATCTTCAATGTCATTGTTATGGTCGTTACGCGGGGTCAAGATGGAAAATGGACGATCGGACCTGGATGTACTGCTCAAAGAAGAGGTTAGCATGGCCTCAGGGAGTATGTCAGTGAGCGGTAAGCTCTAATTCCGCTAGTTTCTAATAATGTACAACTTATGGGTATCATATTAGTTTGCGGATCTCAGGGGATAGCGCGCGCGGTCCGTCATGCACTTCGCTTCCCTGTATCTGGACCTTCCAGTATTCTCAGTGGAGGGCCGAGCGTAACCCTATATGTCGAGTCGTTCGGATACGCCTGATCAATAGTCTCCTCTGATATGCGTTGTTTACTTCTATGCGCGACCCATTTTGTTTTCTTGGTTTTCTTGCGTTATGTTACTGTAGCTGTTTAACAAGTATGGTGGATGATAGTTTACATTACGCATTAGAAATACTCCATTTTAACTGTCGGAACATCCTTACATTATTTGTTAATGTACATTGGATCATCAGCTGCGAAAAGGAAGTTGAATGGCTCACGCCCGCTACAGAATAAATAATACACGTGCAACTCGCAAACGCCTGTAAGAACAAGGTTAAACTTCTGGCATCACACCCTTGATCCGATCAGCACTGAATTCTTTTGAGCGCGATGGCTGAAACAGATAGTTCTTCGCCTACACAGGAAATTTCCGAAGACGTTGAAAAAATCACCTCCATGTCCAAGCATCTCAGACATCACGGAGGAACTTGGGAAGCAGCACTGGATGTCTCCAGGCACAAAGATGTTTAGGGCGATGCTAGGGATATGGTTGACGTTAACCAATGCGTGCAATGACGGGCGACCAACAAGTCATCTCGCAATCACAATGGATAGATCGTTCATCATGCAGGAGATTGAATGCTATTTATTAGCGTTTTGATCACACAAAGGGTCGAGTACTCACAGATCTAAACTCTACTTTGAGGCACATTTTTACTTAAAGCTGCATGTTAGCAGAACACATGAAGGAGCGTGACAACACACGGGGTTCGATGGTGTAGATGCTCATCAAAGTTACTCGTTCCCTCTGTTGACGTGCATTAAATTGATAACACAGTTACTGACATACTACCAGCACCTATGCTGAATCTTAGGGGATGGTTTCATAATGTCCATGGGAGAGACCCTGCGTTCGAAGCTGTAGTTGTCGGTGATATCCACGCCCTGACAAGGGTCCACATTCTCATCTTGTTATCTCATCATCAGGTAATGATATAGTTCGAAGTAGTCCAGGAACTGCAGATGTGACGGAGGGAAACTCAGAGCTTTCGCCATAACAAGAGACAAGCCAACCTTGTCTGATAGTTTTTTTTGACAAACTCAAAAGAGAACGCCCCTCGTCACAAGCTAGCATATCAAAGCTTCCAGGTTATCCGATTCTTTGCCCTCTAGATTGAGAGAAAAGCGCCTTCGGTGAGTGTTTCTGAGTACTTTGAGTCTGACTCACCCTCATTCAACTTATTCATAGTGTTTCGGATACGTGATCAGAAGTTATTCTTTGGCACAAGTAAAAGTGGTAAGGTGTACTGCGATGTGTCTGTCAAGGCACGAAGACATTCATCACTACACGGAATCACGGATGTAAGGTTGAGATGTGTAGAACTTAGGAGGCGTACAATTTGGCAGCAGTCAGATGTTCGGGACTCCAGAGCTCCATCATGATTGAGTCTTCGATGGTCGATGCCAGCGGCAGTGTTGAAGAACAATCATCTTCCTTCGAGTAAGGCTACATGAGATAGGTTGACCTAGCCCTGTCCGCGCGGCACGGGCATTGTTGGAGACTTTGAACTGACAGAATTACAACCTTGGATTCTGGAACCAGAAACCATGGACCTGAGCTTCTATTACGTAATAATTGGTGCGGGGTCCAGCCTGTTCCGGATCAGCTACACGCTTTGCAGCACAACAAGTTCGTCATAACTTCTTGTCAGTTCCATACCTTCTCGCGCAACATGTTGTCTGACACCAGTAGGATGGCCTGTCAGGCTCAAGGGGTCACATTTAGGCAGTACGACTTGGCAATATGTGAATTCTCGCAGAAGTGTGAAATGCCCTGCTCTTCTTCAGCCTTGCAGCCTCCTCACTTTGCTTGCTTTAATCGATATTGAACCCGAGTGTGTGAATGAAGCTGGTTAATATGTCTCACGAGGGGGGGCTTCCATAGTCTGATTTGTGGCTGCGGTAAAGAGGTATCGAGACGCCGGAGGTAGGCATCGCCTCGTCTTTGATCCTGGCAGTAGGACAAAATATTGCCGACGGTGCGTATTGCGGTGAGACTATCCTAAAACATCGATTGCAAGGTTCAGGGTAAGTGGAGTTGGTCGGATTCCACTAGTACTGGTGTGTGCGTCCGCTGGTGGGTGTATTAGATAGGAACTTCAATTCCTTTTCATTATGGGTTAGTCCGGCCTCATGCTCAAGATTTGTAAGCAATGTGTATGATTAATAACTTTTGTTTGGCCTAAATTGAAAATCACCAGCTGCAGGACCTGCAAAACTTGAATTTGCGGTTCGCGGCAACTGTTACTCAGTGCAACTGATCCTTGCTACAAAACAAGTTCAGCGCCTTCTCGCGTAACATGTTGCCTGACTCGCAACAGGAGGATTCAGGCAGTGCGGCTTCGCAATATGAATTCTTGCAGGAGTGTGGAATGCTCTGGTCTTCTTCAGCCTCGCTGCCTTCTCGTTTAAGCTATACTACAACGTGCCCCTGCTTTACCAATCTGACGGGCCCCCTGTCACTTAATGAGGCTATAGCCTATGGGTAGCTCGATATCCTGCGACTCGCTGTTGAGTCATCAGCCCTGCACGGTGTGGATGCTACATGCATGCAGTTACTTATAACCATCAAGACCTCACAGGTTATGCAGTATTTTGGTGACTTCCAGCACACATCTTATCCTCAGGTGTGAGTTTGAATCCATCTTTCAGCCATATGTCAAGATTCGTCTCCGAGAATTTAAATGACTACCCTCTACCTTCGGGTGAGGGCCCTAGCCACCCAGAACGCCCACAAGACACAGGATGGAAAAACCGCGTAATCAGTGAAACACTACAAGTTGTCGTCAATAGTATGTATTACATCTATCCTGGTTTTAGCACATACCGATGACTCCCAAAAGCAATTTTGGCAAAACTTTATTCCGTCATCAATCTCCCGTTTTGGTTCGCGACAAACCCCGTGCCAGACCCGCTCGATGATACCCTCCAAGCCTTGAATAAAGAGTCAGTCCAGCCAGAACAACCCCAGAGTCCAGAAGAGACGAACCTCGTGATCAGTGAAGTGCTACAAGTTGCCATCAACAGTATGTGCCATATACCTTTACTCGGCATGTGGTACCCACGATTTCTATGACAGATTCTATGTCGGATCCACTCGATGATACCGCCCCAGCCTCGGGTGAGGATTTTAGCCACTCAGAACACGCCCAGAGTTCAGAAGAGACGAACCTCGTGATCGGTGAAGTGCTACAAGTTGCCATCAACAGTATGTGCCATCTACCTTTACTCAGCATGTGGTACCCACGATTTCCATGACAGATTCTATGTCGGGCCCACTCGATGATACCGTCCCAGTCTCGGGTGAGGATTTTAGCCATTCAGAACACACCCAGGACCCGTCAGAGATGAACCCCAGTGAAGGCCAACAAGTCGTCATCACCGGTATGGAATATCAACCTTCGTTTAACACATATTCATGATCTATAAGCCATTCGCGCGACTGATCTCACTCTTGGTTTCCAACGAATTCCCGCTGGCTTTCATGTAGTGCTCAAGGCTGATGGTTCTGAATACCAGACGAGCAATAGATCTGCACACGTTGATCAGGCTGTCATCGAATGGCACGAGCTCATTCTTCTGTAAGTTGTCTTTAACCACATCTATGTCCTGCAGGTATTGAGAAAGACCTCAGGCCGCGCGAGCCATCTTTTAAACTTCGGGTCAGCGTGTATGCCTCATTTGAATTAGGTCCCATGGTCTGTAACGGGGAACTTCTCCGCACATTTGAGATATCCGTCAGAGAAATACTGGATCGCAGCGAAAAATCTAATCGTCAGTGTTGTGTGTGGCAAATCACGGCTGACGAATGCTAACGAGTATCACAGCCTTAATCTTTCAGCCAAAGCAGGGGGAAGTTATATCCGCTTGTACTTCACTGTTCATGATGGTGGAGCAGCGACTATCTAATCAAAACGATGCTGCAGTTCTTTGCCCTCTTACCACCGTGAGTGATCAGTGCAGTCTGAAATTTTGATGCTGATTACTGTAACGTGCAGTTTAAATCTCGTGACATGGATGCGTTAGCACTGAAGACGGATGCTGGACATCGTCTTCTCGCACGATACCGTAGGATGCAGAACAGCAGGGATCTGGATCAATCCATCAACCACTTTGAACGGGCCTCGAGTCTCTGTCCCATGAACCATCCCTACCGCCCTGCAGTACTGTTCAATCTAGCGACCGCAAAGTTTCATAGTTGCCAAGCTAACGGAAGATACCTCGACCTTGACATCCCCATCTCTCTTTTCCAAGACGCACTTGATTTGCGTCCCACTGGTCATCCAGACCGACCCATCACCCAGCTCCATCTTGCCATTGCTCTTTTCTCTCGCTTCGCAAAACGGGGGCGTCAAACAGATTCTGATGCAGCTGAAGAGTTACTGAATGAGGTTCTCGATGTCTGCCACGCCAACAGCCACATTTACAGAGCAGCTTTGATCGCAATCGAAACATCTGCTCTGCATTCCGCAGGAATTGATGCAAATGATCTTGAGCAGGAGCAGCCCGTCGCACCGATGCTTCCGTTATCACTGAATCAACTTTCTGATGGAGTGGAGCGGTGTTTGCAGAGAGATGAACCGCGTGACTTAGATGAAGTGATATCTCTTCACTACGATGCTCTGGGATACTACAACACTGGACATGCTTGCCGAGGGCAATTGCTAGGGGATCTGGCTATATTGCTGGTCACTCGTTTCGAGCGTCGAGGTGACGACGAAGACTTGGATAAGGCCATCGCACTTCAGATGGAGACACTGACCTTGCAGCCGGTCGGTCACCCAAATCGGTTCATATCATTGAATAACCTTGCAAATCTACTCTCTACCCGCCTTGACCTCCGAGGAAACGATGAAGATTTGGATCAGGCTATCACACTTTATAAGGAAGCTCTGGCATTGCTCCCGGTCGGTCGTACAGATCGGTGCAAACCGTTATATAATTTGGCGAATCAGCTGTCCACCCGTTTTCACCACCGAGGCAATGACGAAGACTTAGATCAGGCTATCGCACTTCACAGGGAAGTGCTGGCCTTGCGTCCGGTCGGCCACACAGATCGGCCCAAGTCATTAAATAGCCTTGCAGATCAACTCTCCACCCGCTTTCACCACCGAGGCAACGACCAAGACTTGGATCAGGCTATTGCACTCCACAAGCAAGCGCTGGCCTTCCACCCACCCGGTCATATTCATCGGTACAAATCATTAGATCAACTCGCGAATGGACTCTCCACCCGCTTTGAGCATCGAGGCAAGGTCGAAGACTTGGATGAGGCTATCGCACTTCACAGGGAAGCGCTTGCCTTGCTCCCGATCGGTCACACACATCGGTACAAATCATTAAATAACCTCGCGACTGAACTCGCCATGTTCTTCGAGCACAGACGTAAGGACGAAGACTTGGATGAAGCTATTGCACTTCACAGGGAAGCGCTGGCCTCCCTCCCGGTCGGTCACACAGAACGGCCCTTGTTATTGAATAACCTGGCAAACCAACTCTCCACCCGTTTTGAGCATCGGGGCGAGGACGATGACTTGAATCAGGCTATCGCACTTCACAGGGAGGTACTGGCCTTATTCCCGGTCGATCACACAGATCGGTCCGAGTCGTTAAATAATCTTGCGATTGAACTTTCCACTCGCTTTCAGCACCGAGGCATGTACAAAGACTTGGATCAGGCTATCATGCTTCACAGGGAAGCACTAGCCTTGCGCCCGGTCGGTCACACACGTCGGTGGACGTCGTTAAATAACCTTGCAACTCAACTTTCCTCCCGCTTTGAGCACCGGGGCGAGGAAGATGACTTGGATGAGGCTATCGCACTTGACAGGGAAGCGCTCGCCTTGCTCCCTGTCGATCACACAAGTCGGCCATCGTCATTAAATAACCTTGCGAATAGACTCTCCACCCGCTTTGACCACCGAGGAAATGACCAATATATGGATGAGGCTATTGCACTTCACAGGGAAGCGCTTGCTTTGCTCCCAGTCGGTCACACAGATCGACCATCGTCATTAAATAACTTGGCGAATCAACTCTCTTCCCGCTTTGACCAACGACGTAACGACGAAGACTTGGACGAGGCTATCGCACTTCGCAAGGAAGTGCTGGCCTTCTCCCCGGTCGGTCATACTGAGCGGTCTATATCATTACAAAACTTCGCCACTCAACTCTCCGTCCGCTTTGACCACCGAGGTAACGATGAAGACCTGGATCAGGCTATCGCACTTCACAGGGAAGCGCTGGCCTTGCGTCCGGTAGGCCACACTGGTCGGCCCTTGTCATTGATTAACCTTGCAAATCAACTCTCCACCCGCTTTGAGCACCACCATAAAAGAGAAGACCTCGAAGAGTCACGAGAGAACCTATGCAGCGCATTGGCTCTATTGACGCAACATGATCCTCGCCAATCAGTAGTCCATGCGTCCATCGCACGGGTCTATCTGATATTCAATCATTCAGGGCTCCACAGCATTGGCACGGGTGAATATACGGACAATCTCGAGACTGTCATGCATCATCTCAAGGCAGCAGCAAATGTTGTCTCTGCAGGTGTGCTACCCCGCCTGCGAGCAAGTCTACGCTGGGTTCGCCGTGCTGATCAACACCGTCATGGCAGCCAACTGGAGGCTTATACGACTTCCATGCAACTGCTCGATGCTTATATGTCCACGACGGCTTCGGTATCGTCTCGTCACGATATCATGAAAGACTTCCCAAGTACACTTGCCGTTGATGCTGCATCGTGTGCTCTTCGTAGCGGCGATGTGTGTCGTGCTGTCGAGCTGTTGGAGCAAGGCAGGACTATCATCTGGACCCAGATGACACGACTCCGCACCTCTCTCGACAACCTTCAGACTCACGGCGATCATGCAGTGGCCCTGATGAAGAGATTCCGAGACCTCAGCTCCCTCCTCGATAAACCTCCTGAAAACTATTTAGAAGCAACCCCAAGAGTCGATGTAGAAGCAGAAGAATCCCGGTACAGACGTCTAGTGGAGGACTGGGATAGAGCCGTAGAAGACATTCGAAAGATCGAAGGCTTCTCTCGCTTCCTCCTTCCCCCCTTATTCTCCGATCTCCAAGATGCAGCTCGTGATGGGCCTATCATCGTGCTCATCGCAAGCGAGTCGTCTTGTCACGCCATTATCATCCCGCACAAGCGATCTCCAACTAACATTCAACTCCCCACCGATTTGCAAAAACTCACCAAATTGGTGCTCGCACTGCGAGAGGCAGTTAAAAAGGAGGCTGGTCCTAAAGGGAATCAAACAGCGCTGATAAAAGCTTTGAGAGAGTTGTGGGAGATGGTCGTCTGCCCAGTGGTCGAGAATCTGGATGGATTTGCACGACGAGGTTCTCGAATATGGTGGTGCCCAACATCTCTCTTGAATTTCTTGCCGTTACACGCTGCTGGCGAGTACAGGGCAAAGGGAAAGTCCCTTTCGCAGCAGTATATCTCCTCATACACGCCATCGCTCACCGCGCTGATCAAGGCTCGCAAAAGTCATGATAGGTCCCCGTCAGTTCCCTTCGTTGCCATTGGTCAGGATTTCCCAGCCGGTGCCTCATTCATTTTGGATGCTGTGGAGCCTGAGCTGGAATTGGTGCAGCGGCTTGTGTCTCATCCCTCAACTATTTCCTTCTCCAAGATAACCAGTGTTGATGCCACGAAATCGAGAGCACTGTGCGCATTGCGGGACAATACTTGGATTCATCTTGCGTGTCACGGGACACAGAGATTTGACGAACCCTTCAAGTCGGCCTTTCTTATGCGCGACCAGCCGCTTTCACTTCTCGATATCACGCAAATGGATCTATCTCGGCATGAATTTGCATTTCTTTCTGCCTGTGAAACCGCAGTCGGTGCCTTTAGCACGCCCGACGAAGTGATACACCTCGCGGCTGGCTTGCAATTCGCCGGGGTTAAGAGCGTCGTCGGGACATTATGGAATGTCAACGATAATACCGTGCATCGCTTAGTAGAGGCATTTTACAAAAACTTTTGCGGCGATGGCACGATCAATTCCAAACGAGCTGCTCGGGCGCTGCACCGCGCGGTCCAATCGTTGGCTTGTGACACGGACATGCCCTTGGACCAGCGCATAGTGTTCGTGCACATTGGCATATGATCCATTCCGTGCGTTCTCCCTTGTTAACCATAGTGTTCTCCAGACAATCTGACGACTTCTCATGTAGCATTCAGTCATCACCATGCACAATCTGTTGCCAAGGACTTCGATATTCCAAACTTTGAAACTGTATACCTACACGATATGTACACCTGATTCTGACTTCAATTTGTATTTTCCAGTATGTTGCCTCAGAGCCAGAGGTGATCGCTCTTAACGTGCACTTAGGATAATGATTTATGGATAAGAATGAGTTGCGCAACACTGATCTTGCATAACACTATGCAGTTGCAAGACATAATTTGCGATGAACGTGATAATGATGTGTGTATTGCGTGAGAGTGTAGATTGCAGTCCCATCCACCATATGACATTGTAATCCAGTGCTTATGAAAAGCTTGGCCTGACAGGATAGACAGGCCCACAGACGCAATGAAAATACGTAGTCGTTCTTCTGAAATAGATGCTACAACACTGCTAATGACAAGCGCTAACTAAGCTAGAGCTAACCATCACACTTCAGACTTCCATACGGAAGGCTAAATTCTCCACGACCACCTGTCACATTGCCCATAGTCAGACCATTATTTCTGTAGATAGTTCACCTGTGATATTGGATTCAATGCAACTACACACCAGATGTTTGTATTTGCCGACGGTTAGCTAGACCGAGGAGCACGAACCCGTAGTACCAAACATTCAGCAGTCTCACCTACCTTCACTTTATCAGGTAAGAGGAGGGACGATACGTTTCTAAAGCGTGATTCGTACCAGTATATGACAAGCTGTATCATTGGACCAACCAAGGTACGAGCCTGGAGAATACAGCATTTTCTCCAGGCACTGTCAAACGAATATTGAGATTTCTGCAAAAAAACAAAACAACAGCGTCCGATGGTCATTCAACCAAAGTAAGGTACGAACCTAGAGAGAGTGAAGATGAAGGCTTGAAGACCAACCGAGCTCTGTAATCTATTCGAAACGCAGAATCGTAACTTGTAAGGTTGTCCTTGTGCGTCCCACACAAAGACTCGCGCACAGGCGATGGCCCCGCAACTCCGATCTCGGACACTGAGAATAAAAGATCAAAAATTCTAGGGGGGTATCAATAAAGAGTATCTGACCAAAGCCAAAGTATAACCCTCTCAAGATATCAAAAGTGCCGAAACCACGCAGTGATGCTGCGGCTCTGAGTTCAAGCACTGTTAAAGGGAAAGGAATAGGAATATTTGATTTTTCGCGAGAATGTTAACAACGTGAAAAAAATGAGCCTACGATGTGTTCAGAATGCAGCGTCACCACCTGCTGTTTTTTTTCTTCCATCTGGAATCAAAACTAAAGGCAGTAGATGATGGTGCTGCGAAGAAAAATGATACTGATTTTTGTATCAGATCATTAAAAACTTGAACGACGAGCATCGAACTGAGGTAGAATGTGAACCTGGAGAAAGAAGCTTTGAAAAGCAGACCTTGAAGGATAGTGGTCTCAACTACTTGCAATGATCTATTGATACCCGATATCTGGCGCTGCTCGAAGCCGTGATGGGCAGATCCCGACATGGGGTACAGCGCTGACGCCGCCGGGAGGGTGAAGTTTGGAAGTGGGAATTCAAAAGACAACAAGGCGATCTGCAGGATCTCTACTAGTTACTAGAACAGCTGTGATTATACATTTGGTTGGAACGTCCTTTGTTCGAAGGTGAAAACTGGTCAAGATGAAAGTACCCACAACAATAATGAACCAGATCTGTTGGCATCGTGTCATAAAGGCAAAAATCAGGACGTAGTAATGGTAGATCGCTTCGCTATGTCAGTTCTTCAGTCCGCCCTATTCGCCCACAACCGTTTCGCACGCATACAACTTGAATGCCCTCCTGTCGTGTACACCAATTATTGACATCAAGCATGAATTCGCAATTAGATACATGGACAAGTGAACGCTTGTTGTGAACCTGGTTGATGAACTGTACAAACTTCAATCTGACAACAACGGTCACTTAGTGCTGCTGCGTCCGGTCCACGAGCCAGAACCGGGGTCTTCTCATCAGTCCCGTCCTAAAGACGCAGAGATGACTTCGACCCACGCCAGCGTCATGAACTGATGCTTCTCATGATCGGTGACTGAGCCATTCCGCCACTATCAGAAAGCGCCAAAAATGTAGCGGTATAGGGCGATAAGACAAACATCCGCTGATAGGGACAACAAACACGGGTAGGGCTCATCCAAGTATTATCACCCAGATAGCCAGTGAGTGCTGTCTAGTCTGACGCGGTTCATGCTGCCGTGAATGGGATGTAGCCTTGTGGGACCCGATAACTAGTCAACATCAGATAACTTAAAGCACCACATAAGTCATGCAACAATGTCTAAAACATACAGGTCATCGCCAATGTCAACTCTACCGACCGTAGTATCACTCTCTACCAGGTCAGTACCATCCTTCATATTGCCCTCATCGTTCTTGGGTTTAACGAGGACTCCTAGTTCGGATGCGCGGTTGTGTACTGGGTAGTTGAGACAGAATGGGTCTGTGTATCTTGTGGTGGGGCCTGTTGTACTCGAGAGGGAGATGTTCGTGGTGTGTTGAATAATTCGGTGTATGAGCATGCTTTGGGAAGGTCATGCCAAGGGAGAGAGCTTTGGGGCCTGTGGGCATCGGGTGTCATAGTCTCAGTGTTGATGGTGAATGTGGGACGTACCTTTAGGTTGTGTGGCTATCCATAAGAAGGTTTCGTCCCAGTGTTGCCTCTGAACCATCCTGCAGAGTTGATAAAACGGATTGGCCTTCGCCTTCGATTAAGTTGGTTATGAATTTTCCTTGGTTCTGAAATGATGCTCTATGTACAGTAAGCAAAGTCGACGATGAGCTCCCTAAACAGCCTTGGCTTGTTCTCCAATCAAATGTGAGTCACTAGCACCCAACTTCATTATATATCGAGGGTAGGTTGTGCTTATTCGGCTCGATTATTCGCTGTGAAATGGCAATGGCAGTGCTCCAGCTGATTTCGCGCAAGGTTAGACCTTATGAAGAAGAAATGGTGAGCTGTGTGGCCTATCGCCGCGGTGGGGCATGCATTGATGGCAGTGAATCACGTGGGATGAAATGCTGACCGATTCTACGGGGAAGCTCAAAGTAAAAACACATAACACCTGTCGCCCAAGCCTCCGCAGCCTTCTCGTTTTAGCTATTTTAATCAATATCGTATCATGCCTCTGCTGTACAAATCTGATGGGCCTAGGACTGTAACTTGATGAGGCTACATATGGGTCGTTCGATATCATGTGAGTCGCTTCTGTCTTCAAATCGACTAGCCTCATGGTTTGGGCGCCATGAGCATGCTGCGGTTCCTGCACAATTCCCGCATAATATCAGGACCTCAGGCTCTGCAGTATTGTCGTAATCTCCAACACACATCTTACTCTCCAGTGTTACTTCAGATCCGTCCCTCAACCATCGTTATATATGGCCCATCGTCGACCTGGCACCTTCGAGTCTTCAAGCTCATCAGAATCAGACTCTGATTCAGCGTCATCTTCCTCAACTCCAGTACAGAAATCTATTCGCAGTACTGAGCTCTTGAAGGGGAGAAAACATAAGCGTAAGTCGTCAGGCAACGATAACGACGACGAGACAAAGAATTCAAAACGTCCTCGATCGTAAGTCATTGTGTTGTATAGCATATATATGGACTTAATCTCGCATTTTTAGGCCAAAAAAGGAGTGAGCATATCAAGCGCTGATCATCTATATGCCTCACAACGCGTGTATTGTTTAGTGCGGAGCCAAGCCACTTAGAACACACCGAGAACCTAGGAGAGATGCACCTCAGTGAAGTGCAACAAGTAGTCATTACTGGTATTTAATCTCAATTTCCGTTCGGCGCATATTAACGATATTCAAGCCATTCACGCAACTGATCTCACCATTGGTCTCCGACGGATCCCCGCTGGCTTTCATATGGTGGTCAAGGCTGACGGTGCCGAATACCAGACAAGCGATAAATCCGCACACGTAGACCAGGCTGTCGTTGAATGGCACGAGTGCATTCTTCTGTAAGTTGTCCTTAACAGCATCCGTCCTGGAGGTATTGAGAAAGACTCTAGGCCGCGCGAGCCATCATCTAAAGTTCGGGTCAGCGTGTATGCCACATTTGAATTAGGCCCCAGGCTCTGTCACGGAGATCTCCTCCGCACATTCGAGATCTCTGTCGGAGAATTACTGGATCGCAGCGAAAAATCTCATCGTCAGTATTGTCTATTGCGAATTAAGCCTGACAGACGCTAACAAGTATCACAGGCATCATTTTTCAGCCAAAGCAGGGGGAAGTTGTATCTGCTTGTACTTCACTGTTTATGACAGTGGATCAGCGACTTTCTAATCAAAATGACGCCGGGGTTCTTTGCCGCCTTACTACCGTGAGTGATCAATGCTATCTGGTATTCTAATGCTGAGACCTTGTAACGTGCAGCTTACATCTCGCGATATGGATACGTTAGCACTAAAGACAGATGCCGGACACCGTCTTCTCGCGCGATACCGCAGGACGCAGAACAGAAGTGATCTGGACCAATCCATAAAGCACTTCGAACGTGCCTCGGATCTCTGTCCCATGCACCATTTTTACCGCCCTGCAGCACTGTTTAATCTAGCCACCGCAAAGTTCATCAGTTGTCAAGCTAACGGAAGATACCTTGACGACATACCTATCCATCTTTTTCAAGACGCACTTGATTTGCGTCCCACTGGTCATGCAGATCGACCCATCACCCAGCTCCATCTGGCGATTGCTCTGCTCTTTCGCTTCGCGAAACGGGGATTTCAAACCGATGCTGATGCAGCTAAAAAGTTGCTGAGCGAAGTGCTCGATGTTTGCCACGCCAACAGCCACATTTACAGAGCAGCTTTTATCGCACTCGAAACATCCGCTATACATTCTGCTGGAAACAACAATACAAATGAACTTGGGCAGGAGCGGTCCACGGCATCTATGTATCCATTATCGCCATATCAACTTGCTCGTCGAGCACAGCGATGTTTGCATAGAGATCAACCACGTGACTTAGATGAAGTGATATCCCTTCATTATGATGCACTAGTATACTACAACGCCGGGCATGCTTCCCGAGGGCAATTGCTAGGGAATCTGGCTGTAATGCTGCAAACTCGGTTCGAGCGTCGAGGCGAAGACAAAGATTTAGATCAAGCTATCGCATTTGAGACAGAAATGCTGGCTTTGCGCCCAGTTGGCCACCCAGGTCGATTCATAGCATTGAATAACCTTGCGACTCAACTCTCCACCCGCTTTGAGCACCGAGGCAACAACGAAGATTTGGATGGGGCTACCGCACTTAACAGGGAAGCGCTGGCTTTGTGCCCGGTCGGTCACACATATCGGTCCAAGGCATTACATAACCTTGCGAGTCATCTCTCCTCCCGCTTTGAGCACCGAGGCAATGACGAAGACTTAGATGGGGGTATCACACTTTATAGGCAGGCGCTGGCCTTGTGCCCGATCGGTCACCCAGATCGGTCTATGTCATTAAACAACCTTGCGATTCAACTCTCCTCCCGCTTCAAGCACCGAGGCAATGACGAAGACTTAGATGAGGCTGACGCACTTCATAGGGAGGCGCTGGCCTTGCGCCCGGTCGGCCACCCAGATCGGTTTATGTCATTAAATAATTTCGCAGCTCAACTCTCCACCCGCTTTGACCACCGAGGCCACGACAAAGACTTAGACGAGGCTATCGCACTTCACAGGGAAGCTCTGGTCTTGTGCCCGGTCGGTCACCCAGATCGGGTCATGTCATTAATTAACCTTGCGAATCAACTCTCGGACCGCTTTGAGCACCGGGGCAACAACGAAGACTTGGATGAGGCTACCGCACTTGACAGGGAAGCGCTGATTTTGCTCCCGGTCGGTCATCCAGATCGGTCCAAGTCATTAAATAATTTTGCCAATCGACTCTCCTCCCGCTTTGAGCACCGAGGCAATGACGAAGACTTAGATCAGGCTATCGCATTTCGCAGGGAAGCGTTGGCCTTGCACCCAGTGGGTCACATAGGTCTGTCCATGTCATTATATAACCTCGCTACTCAACTCTCCTCCCGCTTTCGCCACCGAGGCAACGGAGAAGACTTAGATCAGGCTATCACACTTCATAGAGAAGCTCTGGCCTTGCGCCCGGTCGGTCACACAAATCGGCCTTCGTCATTAATTAACCTTGCAAATCAACTCGGGACCCGCTTTGCGCACCAACGCAATGGAAATAAAGAAGACCTCGAGGAGGCACGAGAGAACTTCCATTGTGCATTAGCTCTATTGACGCAACATGATCCTCGTCGATCAGCAGTCCATGCTTCCCTCGCTGACGTCTATCTATCATTCTATTTTTTTTCAGGGCTTGACGACACTGGCACGGTTGAATATACGGAGAGTCTCGAAACTGCCATGCATCATCTCAAGGCAGCAGCAAGCGTTGTCTCTGCAGGCTTGCTATCCCGCCTGCGAGCAAGTCTACGCTGGGTTCGCTGTGCTGATCAACACGGACATGGCACCCAACTGGAGGCTTATACGACTTTCATGCAACTTCTGGACGCTTACATGTCCACGACAGCTTCGGTATCATCTCGTCACAAAATCATGAAGGACTTCCCAAGTACCCTCGCCCTGGATGCTGCATCTTGTGCTCTTCGTAGTGGTGATGTGTGTCGTGCTGTTGAGTTGTTGGAGCAAGGCAGGACTATCATCTGGACCCAGATGACACGACTCCGCACCCATCTCGACAACCTTCAGACTCACGGCGATCATGCAGTGGCCCTGATGAAGAGATTCCGAGACCTCAGCTCCCTCCTCGATAAACCTCCTGCAAACCGTGCAGAAGCAACCTCCAGAGTCGCTATAGAAGCAGAGGAAACCCGGTACAGACGTCTGGTGGAGGACTGGAATGGAACAGTAGAAGAAATCCGGAAGATTGAGGGCTTCTCTCGCTTCCTCCTTCCACCCTTATTCTCCGATCTTCCAGATGCAGCTCGTGATGGGCCTATCATCATGCTCATCGCAAGCGAGTCGTCCTGCAACGCCATTATCATCACGCACAAGCAACCTCCGACTAGCATTCAACTCGCTACCAATTTGCAAAAACTCATCAAATTGGTACTCGATTTCCAAGAGGCAGTTGAAAAAGAGGCCGGTCCCAAAGGGAACCAAACAGCGCTGATAAAAGCTTTGAGAGAGTTGTGGGACGTCGTCGTCTGCCCAGTCGTCGAGAATCTGAACGGATTTGCACGACGAGGTTCCCGAATATGGTGGTGCCCGACGTCTCTATTCAATTTCTTGCCGTTGCATGCTGCTGGCGAGTACAGGGCACAGGGAAAGTCCCTTTCACAGCAGTATATTTCCTCATACACGCCATCGCTCACCGCGCTGATCAAGGCGCGCAGAAGTCATCATAGGTCCCCATCAGTTCCCTTCGTTGCCGTTGGTCAGGATTTCCCAGCTGGTGCCTCGTTCATTTTGGATGCTGTGGAACCTGAGCTAGAATTGGTGCGGAGACTTTTGCCCCCTCCCCCAACCGTTTCCTTTTCCAAAGTAACCAGTGTTGATGCCACCAAATCGCGAGCACTGCGCGCATTGCGGGACAATACTTGGATTCATCTCGCGTGTCACGGCACACAGAGATTTGACGAACCCTTCAAGTCGGCCTTTCTCATGCGCGACCAGCCGCTTTCGCTCCTTGACATCGCACAAATGAATCTATCTCGGCATGAATTTGCATTTCTTTCTGCCTGTCAAACTGCAGTTGGTGCCTTTAGCACGCCTGACGAAGTGATACACCTAGCGGCTGGCCTGCAATTTGCTGGGGTTAATAGCGTCGTCGGGACATTATGGAAGGTCACAGATAGCACCGTGCATCGCTTAGTTGAGGCATTCTACAACAAACTTTGTGGGGATGGCCCGATGAATTCCAAACGAGCTGCCTGGGCGCTGCACCAAGCGGTTCAGTCGTTGGCGTCTGACAAGGAGAATACAATGACCCTGGACCAGCGCATAGTGTTCGTGCATATCGGCATATGATTAATTCTGTGCGTCCTTCCCACCTCGTTGATTACAGCATTCTTGAGACAATCTGACGACTTCACATATAGTATCCAGTTATGGCCATGCGCAACCTGTTTTCAAGGACTTTGGTATCCCAGACTTTGAGACTGTATACCTACACAATCTGTACACCCAATTTTGACTTCAATTTGTATTTTCTAATTTGATGCCTTAGAGCCAGAGGTATTCGCTCCTGTGCACTGGAGTTCTGGAGGTTTCACGTTGTGGACAAGTATTGGTGAACTTTAGTTGTCCTTGCTGATATAGACATCCGATGCAAACGCAGGCTTCGATACGCTATCAAACCAGAGGTAGAATAGAACTAGGGTATACATCGAGTAAAATTGAATGAAGTGCACTACTCGGAACAAACAACATCAATCGGAAATTGAAAATCCTTCCAGCATGACGAATCGAACCATAACCAAAAATCCACCATAACTTCAGAACTCCATACGGAAGCCAGAGCCAGAGTCGCCAGACTCATATTAAGAGAGTTCCCGGAGCCACAAACCAAATCCAGAGTTGACGAAATCAGTTTTTGCGATACCTTGTTTGCGCCACGGCTTGGCAACTGAATGGTGGCATGCCTCTGCTGTACAAATCTGATGGGCCTGGGACTGTAACTTAATGAGGCTACTAATGGGTCGTTCGATATCATGTGAGTCGCTTCTGTTTGATTGACTTGCATCAGCATCAGCACTGCATGGTATGAGCGCCATGAGCATGCTGTGGTTCCTTCATAATCCATCAGCACCCTCACATTTGTCGTGACCTCCAACACAAATCTTACTCTCAGCTTCAAGTGTTACACTAGATCCATCCCTCAATCATCCTTATGGCTTATCGTCAACCTGTCAGCTTAGAGTCTTCAAGCTCACCAGAATCTGACTCTGATTCAGCGTCATCTCCCCCAACTCCCAGTACTGAGCTCTTGAAGGAGAGAAAACGTAAGCGTAAATCATCAGGCAACGATGACGACGACAAGACAAATAGTTCAAAACGTCCCCGATCGTAAGTCATTGTGTTGTATAACGCATATATAGACTTAATCTCGCATTTTCAGGCAAAAAAAGGAGTGAGCATATGAAGCACTTATTATCTACAGGCCTCACAACGTGTGTATTGTTTAGTGCGGAGCCAAGCCACCTAGAACACACCGAGGACCTAGGAGAGACGCACCTCAGTGAAGTGCAACAAGTCGTCATTACTGGTATTTAATATCAATTTCAGTTTGGCGCATATTGACGATATCCAAGCCATTCACGCAACTGATATCACCATTGGTCTCCGACGGATCCCCGCTGGCTTTCATACGATGGTCAAGGCTGAAGGTGCTGAATACCAGACAAGCAATAAACCTGCACACGTAGACCAGGCTGTCGTCGAATGGCACGAGCGCATCCTTCTGTAAGTTGTCCTTAACAGCATCCATCCTGCAGGATATTGAGAAAGACTCTAGGCCGCGCGAGCCATCATCTAAAGTTCGGGTTAGCGTGTATGCCTCATTTGAATTGGGTCCCATGGTCTGTCACGGGGAACTCCTCCGCACATTCGAGATCTCCGTCGGAGAATTACTGGATCGTAGCAAAAAATTTCATCGTCAGTATTGTCTATTGCAAATAATGCCTGACAAGACCCTAACGAGTATCACAGCAATTATCTTTCAGCCAAAGCAGGGGGAAGTCGTATCTGCTTGTACTTCACTGTTTATGACAGTGGAGCAGCGACTTTCTAATCAAAACGACGCCGGGGTTCTTTGCCCCCTTCCTACTGTGAGTGATCAATAACATCTGGCATTGTAATGCTGAAAACTCGTAACTTGCAGCTTACATCTCGCGATGTCGATACGTTAGCACTAAAGACAGATGCCGGACATCGTCTTCTCACACGATACCGTAGGATGCAGAACAGCGGGGATCTGGACCAATCCATAAAGCACTTCGAACGTGCCTCGGATCTCTGCCCCATGGACCATTCCTACCGCCCTGCAGCACTGTTCAATCTAGCCACCGCAAAGTTCATTGGTTGCCAAGCTAACAGAACATACCTCGACCTCGACATACCTATCTCTCTTTTTCAAGACGCACTTGATTTGCGTCCCACTGGTCATGCAGATCGACCCATCACCCAGCTCCATCTGGCGGTTGCTCTGCTCTTTCGCTTCGCGAAACGGGGATTTCAAATCGATGCTGATGCAGCTAAAAAGTTGCTGAGCGAAGTGCTCGATGTCTGCCACGCCAACAGCCACATTTACAGAGCAGCTTTTATCACGCTCGAAACATTCACTCTACATTCTATTGGAAACACCGATGTAAATGATCTTGAGCAGGAGCGGTCCGCAGCATCCAGGCTTCCGTTATCGCCGTATCAACTTGCTCGTCGAGCAGAGCGGTGTTTGCATAGAGATGAACCACGTGACTTAGATGAAGTGATTTCCCTTCATCATGATGCACTACTATACTACAACGTCGGGCATGCTTCCCGAGGGCAATTACTAGGGAATCTGGCTGTAATGCTGGAAATTCGGTTCGAGCGTCGAGGCGAAGACAAAGACTTAGATCAAGCTATCGCATTTGAGACAGAAGTGCTGGCTTCACGCCCAGTTGGCCACCCAGGTCGATTCATAGCATTGAATAACCTTGCGAGTCAACTCTCCACCCGCTTTGACCACCGAGGCAACAACGAAGATTTGGATGGGGCTATTGCACTTGACAGGGAAGCACTGGCTTTGTGCCCGGTCGGTCACACAGATCGGTCCACGGCATTACATAATCTCGCCACTCACCTCTCGGACCGCTTTAAGTGCCGAGGCAATGACGAAGATTTAAATCAGGCTATCACATTTCACAGGGAAGCGCTGGCCTTGTTCCGGGTCGGTCATACAGATCGATCTATGTCATTAAATAACCTTGCGAATCAACTCTCCATCCGCTTTGACTACCGAGGCAACGACGAAGACTTGGATGAAGCTATCGCATTTCACAGGGAAGCGCTGTCCTTGCGCCCGGTCGGTCACGCATATCGGTGTATGTCATTATCTAACCTTGCGAATCGACTCGCCTCCCGCTTTCATCACCGAGGCAACGACAAAGACTTAGATGATGCCATCGCACTTCACAGGGAAGCGCTGGTCTTTCGCCCAGTCGATCATCCAGATCGGTTCATGCCATTAAATAACCTCGCGAATCAGCTGTCTGATCGCTTTGAGTACCGGGGCAACGATGAAGACTTGGATGAGGCTACCGCACTTCACAGGGAAGCGCTGGCTTTGTGCCCAGTCGGTCACACAGATCGGCCCAATTCATTAAATAACCTTGCCAATCGACTCTCCTCCCGCTTTGAGCGCCGAGGTAACAACGAAGACTTGGATGAGGCTATCGCACTTTACAAGGAAGCGCTGGCCTTGTACCCAGTCGGTCACACAGGTCTGTCTAGGTCATTATATAACCTCGCGAGTGAACTCTCCTCCCGCTTTCGCCACCGAGGCAACGACGAAGACTTGAATCAGGCTATCACACTCCATAGAGAAGCTCTGGCCTTGCGTCCGGTCGGTCACACAAATCGGCCCTCGTCATTAGTTAACCTTGCAAATCAACTCTATACCCGCTTTGAGCGCCAACACAATAAAGAAGACTTCGAGGAGTCGCGAGAGAACCTACACCGTGCACTGGCCCTGTTGACGCAGCATGATCCTCGTCAATTAGCTGTCCATAGGTCGCTAGCTCAGGTCTATCTATCATTCAATTATCTAGTGCTTCACGGGACTGGTATGGGTGAATACAAGGACAGTCTCGATACTGCCATGCATCATCTCAAGGCAGCAGCAAATGTTGTCTCTGCAGGGCTTGCTATCCTGCCTGCGAGAAAGTCTACGCTGGGTTCGCCGTGCTGATCAACACGGACATGGTACCCAACTGGAGGCTTACACGACTTCCATGCAACTCCTCGACGCTTACATGTCCACGACAGCTTCGGTTTCGTCTCGTCACAAAATCATGAAGGATTTCCCAAGTACCCTTGCTGTGGATGCTGCATCTTGTGCTCTTCGTAGTGGTGACGTGTGTCGTGCTGTCGAGTTGTTGGAACAAGGCAGGACTATCATCTGGACCCAGATGACACGACTCCGCACCCCTCTCGACAACCTTCAGACTCACGGCGATCATGCAGTGGTCCTGATGAAGAGATTCAGAGACCTCAGCTCCCTCCTCGATAAACCTCCTGCAAACCGTGCAGAAGCAACCTCCAGAGTCGATGTAGAAGCAGAGGAAACCCGGTACAGACGTCTAGTGGAGGACTGGAATGGAACGGTAGAAGAGATCCGGAAGATCGAGGGCTTCTCTCGCTTCCTCCTTCCACCCTTATTCTCCGATCTTCAAGGTGCAGCTCGTGATGGGCCTATCATCGTGCTCATCGCAAGCAAGTCGTCCTGCAACGCCATTATCATCACGCACAAGCAACCTCCGACTAGCATTCAACTCCCTGCCGATTTGCAAAAACTCATCAAATTAGTACTCGCTTTCCAAGAGGCAGTTGAAAAAGAGGCTGGTCCTAAAGGGAACCAACCTGCGCTGGTAAAATCTTTGAGAGAGTTGTGGGACGTCGTCGTCTGCCCAGTCGTCGAGAATCTGGACGGATTTGCACGCAGAGGTTCCCGGATATGGTGGTGCCCGACGTCTCTATTCAATTTCTTGCCGTTGCATGCTGCTGGCGAGTACAGGGCACAGGGAAAGTCCGTTTCGCAGCAGTATATTTCCTCATACACGCCATCGCTCACCGCGCTGATCAAGGCTCGCAAAAGTCATCATAGGTCCCCATCAGTTCCCTTCGTTGCCATTGGTCAGGATTGCCCAGCCGGTGCCTCGTTCATTTTGGATGCTGTGGAGCCTGAGTTGGAATTGGTGAAGAGACTTTTACCCCTTCCCCCAGCTGTTTCCTTTTCCAAGGTAACCAGCGTTGATGCCACGAAATCGAGAGCACTGCGCGCATTGCGAGACAATACTTGGCTCCATCTCGCGTGTCATGGAACACAGAGATTTGACGAACCGTTTAATTCGGCCTTTCTCATGCGCGACCAGCCGCTTTCGCTCCTCGACATTACGCACATGGATCTGTCTCGGCACGAATTCGCATTTCTTTCTGCTTGTCAAACTGCAGTCGGTGCCTTTAGCACGCCCGACGAAGTGATACACCTCGCGGCTGGCCTGCAATTCGCCGGGGTTAAGAGCGTCGTTGGGACATTATGGAAGGTCAATGATAGTACGGTGCAGCGTTTAGTCGAGGCATTCTACAAAAACTTTTGCGGGGATGGCAAGATGAATTCTAAACGAGCTGCCCGGGCGCTGCACCAAGCGGTACAGTCGTTAGCTTGTGACAGAGATATTATCATACCTTTGGACCAGCGTATAGTGTTCATGCATATTGGCGTATGATCAATTCTGTGCGTCCTCCCACCTCGTTGATTAAAACGTTTCTGAGATAATCTGATGCCTTCGCATGTAGCATCCAGTCATGTCCACGCGCAATTGTTGCTAAGGACTCTGACTGTATATGTACCTCCACGATATGTACACCCCATTTTGATATCAATTTATATATATATATTGGCCTCGGAGCCACAGTGATCGCTCATTAAATGTAAACTCAGGCTGATGCATTTGTCGGTAGGAATGAAGTTGCATAAACACTGATATGGCATAATACTTTATGCGGTGAAAAACCGCAACCTAGAGAGCTAGTGAAGAGAAATCCCACGATGTACCAGAAACGTAGCGCCGCCACCTAGAAAGATTTCTTGGACGGTTTCTAACTGCTCTTTGAAGTCACAAATGATGACATTACGAGAGTACCTCAACGGCACCAAATGTCTCTAGGCACAAAGAAGCTCGACGTGATACTGTGATATAGTGCTCTGATAAGAAACCCATTAGCTGGTAAGAAAGTCTATGAGATGATGTCCATGGGGAGAGACTCTGTGTTTGAAGCCGTGGCTGTTTCGGCGGAAGGAAACTCAAGCTGGTTATCCTGGAAGATATGATGCGCCAGCTTGTGGGGAGGGGTGTTCTGTTGGCCTGTGTCTTGATAAGATGAAAGCGCTACTTCACCTCTTAATTGAGAAAAGGCTCCGGTAGAATGATACTAGGAGCACAATTGCTCGCTTCTGAAAACTTTAAATCTGACTAACCCTTCAAGTTCAGCTTATTCACAGCATTTCGAACGATTGAAATTTCCAGTAGTGGTGCCTTGCGCATCCATACATGTATATACATTGGGGCATGATATAACGCCTGGATACAATCGTGGTGAGAGCGGAAGATTAATAATGCTACAGGAAATGGCATAGGCACAGAGATGATTCTAAGAACCATGCCGGCACCAGCGTCATGAATTATTGCTTCTTGGTGATCACGCCATTCCGCCACCATCAGAAAGCATCAGAAAGATGTAGTGGCGTAGGGCGATAAGAGAAACATCGACATTATTGATACTGGTGTACGACTTTCGAGTGTCGTTCTGGAACAGATTAATCTATGAATCGGGTCAATAAACGCGAGTAGGGCTCATCCAAGTGATATCACCCGGGTGGCGACAACTTGATGGCAAATGTCTCATTGATACCCACCGGCCTTTTTCACATTACAGCACCGGTATCCTTGGGAGGGAGGGGTTCATGGCATGTTGGGGGATTCTGTATACGTGAGCATGATCGGGGAAGGTTGTATCGAGGGAGAGAGATTCGCGACCCGTGGGCTTTGGGTGTCATAGTCTCAGTGTTAATGGTGAGTGTGGGACGTACCTTTGGGTTTGTGGTTGTCCATGTCCCAGAAGGCGTCTGAGGTGTCGCCTCTGAACCATGCCGCAGGATTGGCTTGATTGGCCTTTGCCTTCGATCGACGACGTGTACAGCTAGTGTAGAATCCTCCTTGGTTCTGAAATGTTCCATGGACAGTAAGTTGCGCCCGTTCGATACGACCTGTTGCATGCCACCCTGGAACAGCATGATTTAGGAGGGTTAGGAGTTGACGACGAGCTCCATATCCTTCTTCAGTGCATAGGTAGCCTTGGCTTTTGAAAGTCTTATCGAAATTAATTTTCTACCCTGCGCTTATTCAGGACACCGTTCTTCGCTAGTAGCGACAGTGCTTCAGTTGATTTCACACAAGTCTCGAAGAAAAAATAACTATCTTACATTGAGTAAGGATACTCAAGACAGGTCGACTTATGTAGCCGGTCCGTGGGTAGAGTCGTTGGAAACTCTGAACCTGGCATTGCAGAGTTTCACGCCTTGAAACTAGAAACTATGGCATGCGCAGAGAAGCACGTCTGAGATAGGATACGACTGATTTGGTGTCTTCAGCGCTCAGCAAAATCATCAGAAGTCATAGAGGCTGTTCTTTAAGCTTAGTTTCTTCTATTACATAATGTAAAGGGGATTCTGGACGGAAATAATCTCACGCTGACTCGGACATCAAGGACACATCCCATGGTCAACATGTACATTCAGGCTGTGCGGCTGAATTCTTGAAAAGTGTGGGATCTCCTGCTCTTCTTCGGCCTCAGCGCAGCCTTCAATCTTATTCAGGCTGCTTTAATCAACATCGTACACTGCAACGTGCTTACGCTGTGCAAATTTGATGCTCACTGTGAATGAGGCTATGGGTGACTCGATATTCTACAAGTTGCTTCTGTTTTATTGACTCACACAGTGTGGATGCCATTTATAATCCTTTAGGACTTTACAGGTACTGCAGTCTTTCGTGACCTCCCCCACACATCTTCCTCTCAAGTGCATCCCTGAGCCATCATTATGACTCATCGTTTATGTGTGGACTTCGAGTCTTCAAGCTTATCAGAATCAGGCTCTGATTCAAACTTTTCTTCTGCGTCATCTTCTTCATCTTCTTCATCGGAGAAATCTGCTCCAAGTAAGTTGTCAGGCAACGTTAACGATAATAAGACAAAAAGTCCAGAAAGTCCACGATCGTAAGTTGTTGTGTTGTTTAGCACATCTATGGACTTAATGTCACGTTTTCAGGGGGGAAAAGGATAAGTAAGCATATGAAAGACTGATCATCTAAGTGCCTTTTAACGTGCTTATTGCTTAGTGACGAGCTAAGCTACTCAGAACATACCAAGGACCCAGGAGAGGTGCACCTTAGTGGAGTTCAACAAGTCGTCCTTACTAGTATGTAATATCAATCTCCGTTTAGCACATATTGACGATTTCCAAGCCATTCGTGCGACTCATCTCACTCTTGGTCTCCGACGGATTCCCGCTGGCTTTCATATGGTGGTCAAGGCTGACGGTGCCGAATACCAGACAAGCAACAAATCTATAAACATAGACCAGGATTTTGTCGAATGGCACGAGCGCATTCTTCTGTAAGTTGTCCTTGACAGCATCCGTCCTGGAGGTATTGAGAAAGACTCTAGGCCGCGCGAGCCATCATCTAAAGTTCGGGTCAGCGTGTATGCCACATTTGAATTAGGCCCCAGGCTCTGTCACGGAGAACTTCTCCGCACATTCGAGATCTCTGTCGGAGAATTACTGGATCGCAGCGAAAAATCTCATCGTCAGTATTGTCTATTGCGAATTAAGCCTGACAGACGCTAACAAGTATCACAGCCATCATCTTTCAGCCAAAGCAGGGGGAAGTCGTATCTGCTTGTACTTCACTGTTTATGACAGTGGAGCAGCGACTTTCTGATCAAAACGACGCCGGGGTTCTTTGCCCCCTTACTACCGTGAGTGATCAATGCTATCTGGTATTCTAATGCTGAGACCCTGTAACGTGCAGTTCACATCTCGCGATATGGCTGCGTTAGCACTAAAGACAGATGCCGGATACCGTCTTCTTGCGCGATACCGCAGAACGCAGAACAGAAGCGATCTGGACCAATCTATAAAACACTTCGAACGTGCCTCAGATCTCTGCCCCACGGACCATTCCTACCGCCCTGCAGCACTGTTCAATCTAGCCACCGCAAAGTTCATCAGTTGCCAAGCTAACGGAACATACCTTGACGACATACCTATCTCTCTTTTTCAAGACGCACTTGATTTGCGTCCCACTGGTCATGCAGATCGACCCATCACCCAGCTCCATCTGGCGGTTGCTCTGCTCTTTCGCTTCGCGAAACGGGGATTTCAAATCGATGCTGATGCAGCTAAAAAGTTGCTGAGCGAAGTGCTCGATGTCTGCCACGCCAACAGCCACATTTACAGAGCAGCTTTTATCACGCTCGAAACATTCACTCTACATTCTATTGGAAACACCGATGTAAATGATCTTGAGCAGGAGCGGTCCGCAGCATCCAGGCTTCCGTTATCGCCGTATCAACTTGCTCGCCGAGCAGAGTCGTGTTTGGAGAAAGATGACCCCAATGAATTAGATGAAGTGATATCCCTTCTTTATGATGCACTGGGATACTACACCACCGGGCATGCTCAGCGAGGGCAATTGCTAGGTAATCTAGCTTTGATGCTGCACACTCGCTTTGAACGTCAAGGCGATGGCAAAGACTTGGATCAGGCTATCGCACTTCAGAAGGAAGCGCTGGATTTGTGTCCGTTCGCTCACCAAGATCGGTCCATTCAATTAAATAGCCTCGCGAATCAACTCTTCTCCCGCTTTAAGCACCGAGGTAACGACGAAGACTTAGATCAGGGTATCGCTTTTCACAGGGAAGCGCTGGCCTTGCATCCGGTTGGTCATACATCTCGGTCCATGTCATTAAATAACCTCGCGGGTCAACTCTCCTTCCGCTTTGACCACCGAGGCAACGAGGAAGACTTGGACGAGGCTATCGCGCTTCACAGGGAAGCGCTAGCTTTGCGCCCGGTTGGTCACCCAGATCGGTCTGCATCATTGAACAACCTTGCGCTTTCACTCTTCAACCGCTTTCACCACCGAGGCAACGGTGCAGATTTGGATGAGGCCATCACACTACAGAGGGAAGCGCTGACCTTGCTCCCTGTTGGTCACACATTTTGGTTTGGGGCATTAAATAACCTTGCGAACCAACTCTCCGCCCGCTTTCATCACCGAGGCAACTACAAAGACTTGGATCAGGCTGTTATACTTTCTAGGGAAGCGCTGGCCTTGCACCCGGTTGGTCACTCAGATCGGTCCGAGTCATTAAACATCCTTGCGAATCAACTCTCCGCCCGCTTCAAGCACCGAGGCAACGACGAAGACTTAGATGAGGCTATCACACTTTACAGGGAAGCGCTGACCTTGCGCCCAGTAGGTCACACAGGTCTGCCCAGGTCATTATTGAACCTCGGGGATCAACTCTCCGTCCGCTTTGACCACCGAGGCAACGATGAAGACTTGGATCAGGCTATCACACTTCACAGGGAAGCGCTAGCTTTGCGCCCGGTTGGTCACCCAGATAGGCCCATGGCATTAGATAGCCTTGCGATTCAACTCTTCAACCGCTTTCACCACCGAGGCAATGACGCAGATTTGGATCAGGCTATCGCGCTACAGAAGGAAGCGCTGGCCTTGCTCCCCGTTGGTCATACATTTAGGTTTAGGTCATTAAATCACCTTGTGAACAAACTTTCCGCCCGCTTTCATCACCGAGGCAACTACAAAGACTTGGACCAGGCTATTATACTTTCTAGGGAAGCGCTGGCTTTGTGCCCGGTCGGTCACACAGATATGTCCGCGTCATTAAACATCCTTGCGAATCAACTCTCCGCCCGCTTCAAGCACCGAGGCAACGACGAAGACTTAGATGAGGCTATCACACTTTACAGGGAAGCGCTGGCCTTGCGCCCGGTCGGTCACATAGATCGGTTCGAGTCATTAGGCAACCTTGCGGATGAGCTCTTCTCCCGCTTTCACCACCGAGCCAATGTCGAAGACCTAGATCAAGCCATTGCACTTCAAATGCAAACGCTGATTTTGCTCCCGATCGGTCAGCCAGATCGGTTCATGGCATTAAATAACCTTGCGATTCAACTCTCCTCCCGATTTGACACCCGAGGCAATGACGAAGACTTGGACCAGGCTATCGTGCTTCACAGGGAATCACTGGCCTTGTGTCCGGCCGGTCATACAAGTCAATCCATACTATTATATAACCTTGCAAATCAACTATTTTCCCGCTTTGAGCACCAAGGCAACGACGAAGATTTGGATCAGGCTATTGCATGCCACAGGGAAGCGCTGACCTTACGCCCGGTCGGTCACCCAGATCGGTCTATGTCATTAAATAAGCTCGCGAATGGACTCTCCACCCGCTTTGAGCACCAACACAACAGAGAAGACCTCGGCGAGTCGCGAGAGAATCTACGCTGTGCATTAGCTCTGTTAAAGCAGCATGATCCTCGCCGATTAACGGTCCATAGGTCGCTAGCCGAGCTCTACTTGTCGCTCCATCGATCACGACTTGACGGCACTGCCCCAGGCGAAGATAATGACAGTTTGAATGCTGCCATGGAGAGTTTCAAGGCTGCAGTAAATGTTGTCTCTGGAGGCTTGGCAATCCGCCTGCAAACAAGTCTACTCTGGGTTCGCCATGCTGATCAACAACAACATAGCACTCAATTGGAGGCATATGCAACTTCCATTCAACTTCTTGACACTTACATTTCTACGACAGCTTCATTATCGTCTCGTCACAAAATCATAAAGGACCTCCCAAGTACCCTTGCCACGGATGCTGCATCATGTGCTCTTCGTAGTGGTGACGTGTGTCGTGCTGTTGAGTTGTTAGAACAAGGCAGGACTATCATATGGACCCAGATGACACGACTCCGCACCCCTCTCGATAACCTTCAGACTCACGGTGATCATGCAGTGGCCCTGATGAAGAGATTCAGAGGCCTCAGCGCCCTCCTTGATAAATCCCCAGCGAGTCCTCCAGAAGGGACTGAAAGAATCAATGTGGAAGCAGAAGAAATCCGGTACAGACGCCTAGGAGAGGAGTGGAATAGAACTGTAGAAGAGATCCGGAAGATCGAAGGCTTCTCTCGCTTCCTCCTTCCCCCCTTATTCTCCGATCTTCGAAATGCAGCTCGTGAAGGGCCCATCATCATGCTCATCGCAAGCAAGTCGTCCTGCCACGCCATTATCATCGCACACAAGCAACCTCCCACTAGCATTCGACTCCCCACCGATTTTGAGAAGCTTCAGAGATTGGTGCCAGCACTTCAGGAGGCGGTTGAAAAAGAGGCCGGTCCTAAAGGAAATCAAACAGCGCTGATAAAAGCTTTGAGAGAGTTATGGGATGTTGTCGTTTGCCCAGTGGTCGAGAATCTTAAAGGATTTGCACGACGAGGTTCCCGAATATGGTGGTGCCCAACATCTCTCTTCAGCTTCTTGCCGTTGCATGCTGCTGGCGAGTACAGGCCAAATGGAAAGTCCCTTTCGCAGCATTATATCTCTTCATACACGCCATCGCTCACCGCGCTGATCAAGGCCCGCGGAAGTCATCACAGGTCCCCATCGGTGCCCTTCGTTGCCATTGGTCAGGATTTCCCAGCCGGGGCCTCATTCGTTTTGGATGCTGTGGAACCTGAGCTTGAGTTGGTGCGGAGACTTTTGCCCCCTCCCCCAACCGTTTCCTTTTCCAAGGTAACCAGTGTTGATGCCACCAAATCGCGAGCACTGTACGCATTGCGAGACAACACTTGGCTCCATCTCGCATGTCACGGGACACAAAGATTTGACGAACCCTTCAAGTCGGCCTTTCTCATGCGCGACCAGCCGCTTTCGCTTCTTGACATCACACAAATGGATCTGTCTCGGCATGAATTTGCATTTCTTTCTGCCTGTCAAACTGCAGTCGGTGCCTTTAGCACGCCTGACGAAGTGATACACCTGGCGGCTGGTCTGCAATTTTCTGGGGTTAATAGCGTCGTCGGGACGTTATGGAAGGTCACAGATAGCACCGTGCATAGTTTAGTTGAGGCATTCTACAAAAAACTTTGTGGGGATGGCCCAATGAATTCCAACCGAGCCGCCTGGGCGCTGCACCAAGCGGTTCAGTCGTTGGCATGTGACAAGGAGAATACAATGACACTGGACCAGCGCATAGTGTTCGTGCATATTGGCATATAATCAATTCGGTGCGTCCTCCCACCTTGTTGATTAAAGCATTTTTGAGACAATCTCAAGACTTTGCATGTAGCATCCAGTCATCGCTACACCGTAACCCTGTCACCTGCGAAGGACAAGGACTTTGGTATTTCAAACTTTGAGACTGTATACCTACACGACATGTACCCCCAATTTCGACCCCAATTTATATTTTCCGGTTTGTTGTCTTAGAGCCAGAGGTAGATCGCTTTTAAAGTACACTCAGGCAGATAATTTGCGTGTAAGAGTGATACACCTCCCAGGTGATAACGCTGCGATTCCGATGAATACCCAATTTTTCTGCGTAAAAGTTAATTTGCGCAGGCTCAATATCACGGGTACCTCGTGGGTCTGCAACGAGTCCAAGTCAGAATGGTCTGACGATCTCAGGGGACCTTGAACAAAACATAATAAATAAGCCTCTTGTGCTGGGAGGTCGATGCTATATCATGTCATAAAACAAGGACACAAACCCAGAGAGCTAGTGAAGAGAAATCATACAATCTACTCCAAACGCAGCGCAACCACCTGCGAAGATCTCTCGGACAGTTTCCAGTTGTTATGCGTAGGATTGACGAGTGCAAGTGAACTGATGATGCTCGTTTAGGGGTAGTGTTGCCTCTCCACAATGGTACCGGTGAAAGAGTGAGCGATTGTCAAAAATACATGGTCATTATGTGTATTGCCATTTCAGTAAGTTAAGGCGCGAACCTAGGTCCTACTAGAGAGCGGTAGTGAATGCGACTGTTCTTGTTCGAAACACAGCACCACCATCTGATTGAGGCCTTTCGAGACATCCAAAAGTCCAAAAACCAAGCTGTAACGCTGTGACTCCGATTTCAGGCACTGTTGAAGGGAAAGGAATAAGGATATTGGATGCTTCTGCGAGAATATTAACGAGTATCCAACTAAGCAAAGATACGAACCTAGAGTGAAGTTTTAAAAACGACGTCAGTTGATGGCGCTGCGAAGGAAAATCATATTACTATCTCTGGGAGAACACTAAAATCAACGACGAGAAACGAACTGAAATAGAATGCGAACCTCGAAGGGCAGCAGTGCCAACTGCAATGATTTTATGGAGTTGGTTTTGGATTTAATGACGTTGCGACCTTGATTGGTACCCAATACAATGAGCATGCTCCAAAGCCATGATAGGCAGATCCCGACATGACAGGCTGGGAGAGTGAAGTTCGGAAGTGGGAGTTTAGAAGACAACAAGGTGATCTGAAGGATCCATATATCTGGTTGGGACATTCTTTGTTTGAAGGTGAAAACTTGTCAAGTCGAAAGTACTCACAACGATAACACCCCTTTGTGTACCGACTTCTCTGCACTGTGCAGGTGGTAACAGACAAAAATTATCGAGGCACGTAATAGTAAATCGGTTCAACTGGGTAAGCCGCAAGTGAGTGGGCCTGAACTGGCTCACAAAGGATGTCTCAGTTGAATGTTGTGAGGGGTTCCTGTGTGGCAATGAAGCTATGCTGGACAGTACTAGGTCAGTGGTTGTGAGCTCGAGGCAGTGGGGTCTTAGTCGCGTCGGTTGAAGCGGACCTTATTGATACCGTAAATGGACAAGTGCCTTGAACTACGGCGCCGCTGGCAGCGCCTCCATCAGACATAGAAAAATAATCGAGCAACAAATTGCGACGAACCACAAGCTGACAACAACCGTCACCTTCAACGACGAGGAACATGGAAGGAGCGACAATGATATCGACGACGACGGCGACGACTGGTGGCCTGCTTTTAAATCATGATGCTCCAGCTGTTGCACCGCAACGGTCCACAGTGACCATTTTAGGATCCTTTCTTCGACGCCCAAGAGGAACTTCCACTTCGCAGCAACAACCATCACAAGCAGACTCTCCACCCTCTCCAACGATCCCTTCAGGAATAAGACGACGAAGTTTTGTACCTCAGATAAACTCATCATCAAATAACACCACAAGCCTTGGTCCAATTTCAAACATTCTGCGTCGCAGGCGGTCAGCCGGCACCGTCAACAATCAACCAACAATGCCCGCCCCACAACCCCTCCTCCGAGCAACGACATTCTCCAATAACAACAATAACAACAACCAGACCCATCGTATCCGCCTGGTTCCCCACCTCGACTCCCGCCGCACACTCCGCTTTGAACCCATAACCCGCGACCTCAAGGATAACGACATCCCCCTTCGCATTGGCCGCTTCACAGACCGCTCAGGAATAGGTCTCGCAGCAGTAAATGCCCTAAACACGAACAAACTTGCCTTCAAGAGCAAAGTGGTCTCTCGTGCCCATGCTGAGATATGGGCTGACAATGGCAAATTCTATATCAAAGATACGAAATCTTCTTCAGGAACCTTCCTCAATCATCTACGCCTCAGTCCTGCAGGCTCCGAGAGCAAACCCCACCAGCTTAAAGATGGGGATATCGTTCAACTGGGGGTCGATTACCAGGGAGGAACCGAGGATATCTACAAGTCTGTAAAGATTCGGATCGAGGCAGGGAGGGAGTGGCAGGCTGCTGCTAATGCTTTCAAGTGCGTTTTGCCTCCAGCGATTCACGCATCTCACTCGATGTTGATCTGCTTTCTAGCACAAACGCCCTCTCACAACTCCGCTCCCTCTCCGCAGACCCCCACACCCAGCCACAAAGGGCAATCGCCCATGGCAAAAAACGAATGCCGAAGACTAGCATTCCCGATTGTTGTATCTGTGCGTCTATTCTCTCCATTTTTTTCCTTATCTTCCCGTGCCACCGCATGCTATCTCACACGCTAATATAAATTACAGGCCTCTTCGCAGTAACAATTCGCCAAGCCCTGTTCATAGCCCCCTGCAGCCATGCCTTCCACTACAAATGCATCCGCCCCCTTCTCGAAGCCCACACCTCCGCATTCAGCTGCCCCCTTTGTCGCACATTCGCAGATCTCGACGAGGACGTCGAAGTTGAGATCGAACCTGAACTTGAGGTCGATGCCGAGGCTGTTTCATCGGCTGAAGATGATGATGACGAGATTGATGGAGGTGCGGGAGGAGGAAAGGATAAGCTGGCGCCTCCCATGATGAGAGATGGAGCTGAGACGGAGGTGGAGGGCGATGCGAGGAGTCCGCGCGCCAGGATACGGACCGCGGGACATATTGTCCATCCACAATCTCAATCATACCTCTACCCAACCGCTCAATCCCAACCGCTCCGCGACGATGCAGATCTCGACGAAGAGCTAATAGATCTGATAGATATTGATTCGGATGAGGGAGATCTAGATGTGGGAGTGTTTGTGAGAGGTAGCAGCGGGAGCGGGAGTGGGAGTGGCAACGGAAGTGCAGAGGGGATGGGTATCGAGAGCGGGATGGGAGGGGTGGCGATGATGGTGGATGGGGAAGGTGTTATCAGTGTGAAACGAAAACGTTAACGATGGGTCTGAATTGATAACGCTTGTATAAGCATGCGTACCCTTCCTTTCTTCTTCCTTTCATTTTCATTTTTCTTTACGTTGAGCGGTCGGAATCGGAGATTATTTTATTTTGTTGTTGTTCATCATATCTGGAGCCTCCTATGGTGTTGTACATGTAGCTTTGACATCGCACGGTATTGCGCATGCATGAGTTCATCACAAGTTATACATAGTTTTACATAAAGGCTCAACGCAGTTTTATAGGTCTATCGCAGTTTCATGGATTCATCGCTTTGCACACTTACACTTATATCTCCTTTCCCTTGTTTCCTCGTTTTCATTCTTTCTCACCTATCATTATCCTACCCACATATTTCGTTCTTCCGTCCTGACACCCCTTCATGACGAAATGTTAATAAAGCTTGTTGTAATGCCTATACGAGCTGAGTTGGCGGTGACTTCTTTCCTTTCCAAGTGAGGAGCAATAAATGAATGACAACAAGCGAGCGAGCGAGTGTGGATGGAACACCGAAGACCTAGAGGGTCGCGGAAGTTCAGTTGCTTCGCTATTTTCAGGTCGAATGAGGTGGAGGAACGAGGAAAGGCGAGCGATGAGTGCATTGACAGACGAATTGGGGTGTGAATCACCCATTAGGAAGGACTGGTCAAAATAAGAGCTAAGCAACAGAAATACAAATTACGCATGTCATCATTAGCCTCCATACCGTCAAAATATCGGTAAGAGTTTATCGAAACCACCAAATTGATCATGGCAACGCGCAGCATCAGCCTGGAATGTTACTGTGAAAAGGATCGGAAACACAGTACGTACTTCCGAAAATGACTTGTCATCGAGCGAAGTTGTGGTGTGTGTGGTGTATTCCTAAACCGTCTTCTGCTCGAGTCCGTCTTTCGGTGCCTAACATTGTCAGTAATGCTAGAGTTCGAACATGGGCCGGAAGAAACCTGTGAGGTGAAGAGGGAGCACCAGACACTGTCAAATGTTAGAAGTATGAACATAATTTTTAGTAGGTATAGGAAGGTGCACAGCATGCGGCACTGGCCGCAGACATGCGTTCTACAACGGAAATAAACTTGCTGTGCCACAGGAATCATATAAGACGCACCTTAAAACTGCATGAACGAACGACTGCCCTCAACTCCCAATCACACGGTTCACACCTCATAGGGGTCGTCTGAACGATACATCTCGTGAGTGATACTCTAGATTCTTATCGCATTTAGAGCTAACAACTTGTTTACCAGCGACGTCGGATACCCACTAAGATCTCTTTCGCATTCTCAAATTTCGCAGCACCTACATGCACTGTCTTGTACGTGGGGGTTTGATACTGTAAGCATACTGTCTCATCAGTCATAGTTTGTGTGGTTCTGACAAGCACCAAATTGAAAGGAGATAGGCCCTAAACTCACAAGTGAACTTTGCCGTCGCTAGATGAGTCAAGAGCCCGGCAGACTGATCTCATCTACAATCTGCTGTAGTTGAGATTCGGAGCACGTATCAAGTCTTCTTTCACGATTAAGATGTCGGTTATCATGCCACGCCAGACGATGCAAGACCGTAGAAATTGGGTAAATGGTGTTGTGCATCTGCCTGGGGGACAACACATTGTCGCATGTTCGCCAGATGGCTCACTCCGACTATGGGACAGAGAGAGCGGCGCACAGATAGGCGGGGCCTGGTGGGACAGGAATAATGCAGTCAGCGAGGGCTGCTATAGTGCGGTGCGGTGCATAGCATTGTCTCCAAATGGAAAGACAATTGCAAGTGGGAGCGAAGATGGGAAAGTGAGGTTGTGGGAAGTTGAGACAAGGAAGCTCATTGCCACTTGGACAGGAGTTGCCGGGAATATGCTGTTGGCATTGTGCTGGAGAGCAGACGGTAAGCGGGTAGTGACCGGATCCGCATCCTGGGATGGGACGGCAAGAGTCTGGGATGTTGACAGCGGCAGAACTGTCCTGACAATTAATACTGGGCGTGAATGGGTAAGAGCAGTGATATACTCGCCTGACTCTTCAAAACTTGCGACGGGTGGAGACTCATATCGCAATGCAAGTTGGCGCGATAGCGCTGTAAATGTCTGGGATGCGAAGACGGGCAAGCTACTCCAGGAACTAGAGCCTTATTATGGATCAGTTTTCAGCCTAGCATGGACGTCGGACGGGAAGAAGCTTATCTCCGGTTCAGATTGCCTAATTACCATATTCGACACTGCCACTTGGCAGGCGATTGCCAGACTCCAAGGCCACACAGATTTTGTCACCGCCATCTCCTTGTCTCAGAATGACCGCCTACTTGCAAGTGCATCACTCGATAAAACAGCGTGTCTATGGGATCTCGACACCAAACACCAAGTAATACCATCCCTCCCACACGGACGGGATTTGCGCTCTGCAGCCCTTTCTCCTGATGGAAAGGTGCTAGTCACCGGTTGCGAAGACGCAAAAGTGCACGTTTGGGACGTTTACGCCATCGCAACTGCACAATATCTGTTAGAGCAAAAGGCAGCATATCAAGATGATTCAGGATCACAGCACACAACCCGCTTGTCGCTCAATGACAAGTCATTTTTGGAAGTACGTTCTGTATTCGTAATTCTTCTCATTCATTATAACAGCGACATTTTAGGCTGATGCTACGCGTTGTCTTGACCAGTTTGGCGATGTCGATGAGCTCTCACCAACGTTTTTTGACGGCATGGAAGCCGATGCTCATGTGCGTAATCAGTATTTCAATCGTTTAGTTCTTATCCAGCCAGCTGTGTTCTCAGTTTTCCCCAATGGGTGGTGCATGCCCCCATTCCTCTGCAAATTCGTTCTTTCTTAGCCCTTCCTCATTTATCCGCCGCTTTTGGGCCAAAAATGATGAAGCGACCGAACTTCCGCAACCCTCAAGTCCTTCGCTGTTCTATCAGGCTCCCCGTGCATTCTTCGCTCACCTGTCGTCATTCATTCACCGCTCTCCATCTGAAAATCATGCACCGGACGAACTTCAGCAACCATCCACACCTTCGCAATTAGATCCACATGTGCTACTGGATCGCCTTGACTCGTTTTTGCCTCGACCTCGACTTGGCACTGACAGAGAAGCAGAACCTCGTCCAACAACGCATTTCAGTTCGCGTTCAGATGCACTCTTCAGCCAGTTGTCCTCACTCTTCCGCTCTCGACCCCACACCAATGAGGAAATTGAACTCCCACGACGCCCAAACTGTCCTCGTGTTGTTGAAGTGGCTGCAGTGCGGGACAAGCAGGTATCTCTCTCTCCTCGGTGCATTTACAATTATCATGGTTTAATGATTTATTTAGACTTTGGTTGTTGCTCGGGGGCCAAATTTCATGAAATCAAAGCGAGCATACGATGAACAACAAAGCAAGTTGCATGACCAAGCCCAGCCGTCATCATCACACACTCAGCCTACCAATACCTCGCAATCTGCGACACTTCCTGCTTCAGGTGCTAACACTACTACAGTAGGTACAACAGCTACACGGTCACTAGCCATCCGATTGTGGACCGAGGTCGTGCTGTTTCTCTGCTGTGCATCTCAATCACACGCCAATAGTTATCAATGCAGCTAACATTGCAGCACATACACGACTACTACATCTCTGCTTCTAGTGATTGTGCGTCTCTTTCGTTATACATTTCAGTACATCATCGATCTCCTTTCCTCGTCGTGACATTCGTGCAATGCATCGACCTCGATAATGTCAATTGTAGCAAGTGAATTATAGTATAGTTCTTGCTCTCTTTTGTGTTTTTTACCTTCTTTTTAAATAGAACCCGGATTGATGAGGAGTATGCTACCCCAGTCATCAGAAAATGGTATGACGATCATTATGAAACAGAATGCCTGTATTATCCACGACCTCGTAAACAAGAACCTGTCTTGCAGGTCCGACTTGGAACGGGTCTTTACCGTTCGACTGAAATTGCACAATCGTACAAGAAGATCAATTGCTTTCGATGTCGCGCTCAGCACTAATTCACTTCAATTAAGATGTCCCGGCACGCTGGTGACTTCTTTCCTTCCGTATCTCTATCAATCACAGCTAGGCTGCCAGCTCGTGTCTTTTCACAGCTCAGCTTGTTGTGTATGACATCCTATTCAAGAGAAATATTCGCAACGATTTAATGGACCCGCATGGGACGCCAGAACTTATACGCGGACCAGGACTTCGGATGAATCAATGCACATATATCGGCCATTTCTGATCAGAACGCAAAGACAGCGACGCATTCAAGATGTCCTTGTTTAGATTTTTTGGGAAACGGTAATGTTGCTTGTATTGAGATAAAAAATGAGAGAGGTTTAAGGTGGGGAACAGCACAACCAGCACCCGGGGTGTAAAAGATAACCCGATGTCCCTGGCCATTGCTTGCAGTCTGCAATGGGTTGGCATACATCTTCGCAATTTCTAGTTTCACGAGGTGATGCCACTGGCGTAAACACAGCACTAGAAGTGGCAAGAATCGTGAGGTAAACCATTTGAACAAGCTTCATGGTATGATTGGTATCTGGTATAACTGTGCATCAGCCGACGTTATGACCGTGTGAGGAAGTCACGCACCGACAAAAGTCTGATCGTGCAGTGTGCGCGAAGTTGCTACGAAGAAGTCTTAAAAATGCTATGATATGTCGGTTCAGTGAAATGCGTATAGTGTGACAGAAGAGGGCTACCCACCGCAAGAGGAGGCGTTCGTGTCTGAGGCCAGTTCCACTCAACCGCATTGATTTTATACTTGTGCTCGTTAGCCCTGGAGCTGTGCTCGGAAGAAGTTTTATGTTGAGAAGATATGCAGCCCTGTCAGTGAGGTCCCCGAGGCGTGCCGAGTTGGTGATAATCAAATCGAGCCAGCGAGATGTGGTGAATCTGGTGATACAGCAGGAAGGATGATCATTGATCAGGAAATATCAATATTCAGACAAGATGCAAAATTGGTCACTGACTGTTGAGTGTTCTTGGAGCCTCTATACATGACCAATTCTGAGTAGAGCGCAGGGTCAAGCAACACCCTTTCGAAGTTGCAAGTCAGAAGAGCGATCTTCGGCGTGCCGCGTGAGTACCCATGATAATCCTACCTGCCATATTATGTAACGCCGACCGAGAATACGGTTATACTATTTTTTTATTTTCCGGAATGACTCTTCTCGCGAAACACAAGACTCCTGAGATATTATCCTAGTCAATATACTGGTAGGTGGCGATGAGAATGGAAGTACTCACCGTCGGTCCCTTCGCGAGATCTCCGAGTACCGACAGAGCGACTCTTTCGCGTGACCATATTTTCCGAAATACTACAGTAGAACCAGCGGCAGAAGATAACCTGCATTACTTTCGGGCATTGCCGGTGACATCTTTCCTTCCGTATTCTCCATAAATCCCTGCTAGGTCATATCTTATCACACCTCAGCTTGTTGTGTATGCCATCAAGAGAAATGTTCGCAAGGATTTAATGGACTCACATAGAACGCCAGGTTATACGCGGACCATGACTTCGGATTAATGCACGTATGCCGGCCATTTCTGAGCAGAGTGCAGAGATAGTGGTCAAGCTACACCATTCAAGTTGTCGGACCTTGTACGTTTTTGGAAAACGGTATACGAGACACATGTTGCTTGTATCGAGAGAAAAAATGAGAGAGGTATAATTAAGATGAGGTACAGCACTCCCAACAGAAGGGGCCTGTATATGTAATCGATGTCCCCGGCCATAACATAGGGCAATTCAAATATATTCCAGTGGGTGCGCATGGATCGTGGCAAATACGAGCCTCCGCAGGCGCAGGAAATGGCGCTGCCAGTGCTACTGGAGTAAACAGAGTACTGGAAGTGGCAAGAATCGTGAGGTAAACCATTTGAACGAGCTTCATGGTATGATTGGTATCTGGTATAACTGTGCATCAGCCTACGTTGTGACCATGTGAGGAAGCCACACACCGACAAAAGTATGATTGCGCAATGTGCTTGAAGTTGCTATGAAGAAGTCTTAGACGTGCTATGATATGTGGTTCAGTGAAATGCGCATAGTGTGGTGGAAGAGGGCTACCCACCGCAAGAGGAGGCGTTCGTGTCCGAGGCCTTTTCCACTCAACCGCATTGATTTTATACTTGTTCTCCTTAGCGCTGGAACTATGCTCGGAGGAAGTTCTATATTGAGAAGATATGCAGCTCTGTCAGTGAGGTCCCCGAGGCGTGCCGAGTTGGTGATAATCAAATCGAGCCAGCGAGATGTGGTGAATCTGGTGATACAGCAGGAAAGAACAAGATAAAAGATTGGTCGCTGCTGAGTGTTCTTGGATGGCCATTTCTGAGTGGGGTAAACAACACTTTGAAGTTGTGAGAGATGCGATGATTTTATGTAATTGACGCGTGCGGCGTGACGCATATCCTACGTGCTATATTACGTAACGCGGACCAAGTCACTGTCAATGACGTGCCAGTTCCCAACTCCTCCTGCCCGAACCCCTTTGAGTCTTTGACCCAGTTCGGAACTATCTCAAAGAATTTTGCCCACCATTGTTTTTATTTCACGGTTCCACTTCATAATCATCGGTTCTTGCCATCCTAGACTCATACTTCCAGCTCTTTTCACCTCGCTGTTTTTCTTTCTATTTAATATTGAGTTTCTACACTTGTCTATGTCCGAGTCTATCTTTCAATCCCCAATATCGAAATGCCACCCCAAGTCTGTATCCTTGACTGATCTATGTCTGAAAACCCTCCGCTCATCCACTACTTGTCTTTCATCATCTCCACATAAATTCCGTGCAACCATCTTCTATCCGATTCCACCGCATGGGAAGGCGTTCCTGAATACGAGTGTCTGCGTCGAGATAGATATAAGTATGCTGAGCGAATGAGTTGTGATGATTAACTAAATCATTAATGCCCCACACTGTAGGATAGTCTGCAGAGAATGTCACGTTTCCTGCAGACAAAACCCAACCTGGGAGTTGTGAATCTGGTTCATTTCTCGCTGCACACATTCCACCACAAGAAATACGGGCCGTGGGGGGTCGTGTGCATGAATGATGATGATCCACTTCATTGACCACAATGATTGGCCCACAGGCTGGTGATCTGAACAGTATCAAATTCTCTTAGATTTGTTCTCCTGTTAATCTTGCCACCTGTCTATAATCGCATGCCTGTATACCGCCCTGTTCACCTACAGCGCTATGCGGATTGGTTGGTGCTGCCCATGTGGTCTTTAACTGTGATTCGATCTCTGGCCAGGAAGCTACGACCTACTGGGCCTGGGTGACATCTCATTACAACACTTGCCTCCATCAACAGCAGATATACTCTTTCCATGCTTGAGTTCCAATCCCAACGTTATTTATGCTGTGCCATCATAATTATTGTTCTGCAGTATGAAGATCTGTATATTACTTGCCCATGTAAGGCTAACTATGAGTTCGATGGGGATTGTTGATTGAAACGAGTGGAGGAATGATTGTGTTGGGACGGTAGAGGTTGAACAAGACAGGTTGCATTTGAACGATAGGACTTTCTGACGGACTGTGTGTGTGAATCCAGCAGAGCAAAGACTGCTTTTCAAAATGTACATGAGCATATTTTAAACTGTAAAGGTAAGGGTCCTTGCCGTTAGGCAAAATGGGAATTAAGTGAGACAGAGAGTAGTGGCATTGAGCCTGAGTGGTTGAAATGGTAGAGTATGAGAACATTTTAAATAGGTGATGGTAATGGGGCGGTGCGTAGAGCACAATATAATGAGAATTGTGTATGGTCTTTGACCATTTTTGGTGCGGTGGAATGGAATTGAACGAGTGTTAACAAGAAGGAGGGTATAGCTGGTGTGGGCATATTGTAAGGAAAGTGGTGGCCATGCTGGTCGTCAGCGACAGTGAGATAATGGAAGTAAGAAAGAGGGAATGTGTCCGCATAACTCAGATGCGAAGCATGCACTTCTTCGGATCCATGAGTCACGTGGATGGTTCTGGACTTGCGTCTGTGAACCTTGACTTAAAGATGTGGTTGCGGTGTAGAAGATGTGCGATCCTTACATACCCTCCCTACTTCGAATATTGACTGTCCTCGGTCGATCTTCCTAACTAAAATAAAATATGTTTCATATCATAGTGAATGTTTGATCTAAGCAGAAGGAAAATGAAGTAAGAGAAAGGAAAATATAAAAGGGACACATCTAATTTTCATCATTGTCCATAGTGCCGGTGAGGTTCCCAATGTCGAGGTACTGGGTGATGTCGAGTGAGGTTGGGGAGTGAGGGTGATAGGGAATGAGACGAAAGGCTGCAAATTTGAGTTTTGAGACTGAACCATCGATTTCAGCAAGACGATAGGATCCTCCTAAGGAGCGCGAGACGATGACCATCGGTCCGAAATAACATGGTTTGCATTTGGCATTTGACGCTGCTTCAATCTTCTTATTGAGGACAAGGATGAGATCACCTTGCTTGAATGCATAGTTGTGTATGGTATTTGTGAAACGACGCTCGAAGTTGCGGATGGATGTAAAGCAACTTTTGAGTATATGAGCGTGCATGTCAGCAAAGTCGTCATCTCGCTTGGCTAGTTGATGGCAGCGTATGGCCAATAATTCGGTGGTGGAGAGTTGAGATGTGATATCAGGGAGGAGAAAGGTGGCTTCGGTAATATCAAAGGGAAGGAGGGGCTCAATGCCATGCACCATGAAAAACGGACTGTGACCTGTGGATTTCCACGTGGTAACTCAGTCAGCCCAAAAGACATGGTGAGCTAGAGTGGGCCATTTAGTAATGTCACCATTGCAGGCTTCAACAAGCGAGTTGCAAATGGTGTGGTGTGAGCGTTCGACAACACCGTTGGCCTTCAAATTATATGCCGAGATCCGGATGTGCTGAATGTGATACTTTTGGGCGAGCCAGTCAAGCGCGGTGACAAAGGGCGTCCCGTTATTGGTTACTATCTCCTCAAGTCCTCCCCATCTACATAAGATCTCTTCAAAAATGAATGCACCCAAGGTGCGTCCCATCTCTTTCCTCAACATTCTAAACTCCAGCCAATTGGATAATGAGCAGCACACCTGCACAATATAGGAAAAACCGTGGGATGCTGCTGCATGCCTTCGCCTGTAATCTCTCTCCAAGTTTTCACCCTTAAACTTGCACACAACATGTCGTAGTCATCTTAGCATTCAAGTTTAATCATTGTTTCTTCTCCACTGCGTAAATGAGACGTTAGAGTGAACCTCAAAGAGTGTAGTCAGACTGGTCGGATCATCTCGGAGAAATTTGGGCGAAGCACGGAGTTCTATTACTTCGACCGGCACGACCGGCACCTGCTAAATTGAAAGTCCGTGCTTCGCCTGCCAAATCTCTCCGAGAACGACCAGCGTGGCTACGCCACTCAACTCATCCGTAGCTATATAAGCCAGCCTGAGCCTACCAGGAGATACCAATATTTGAATTATTGTGTCGAAGTCAGCTGGCATTCTGCCAGCCGGTTTGGCAGAACTGGTTTTGCCTACAAACAGAACTCTGCCAGCAGAATCCGGTCACCGGATAGAGCGCCAAACTACAGGTAGTCACAGAATTCTTATATGATGCATGCCGATAACCTCCATTCTCTCAGCGCTTGCCAATCAAACACAGTACTGTGAGTGCGTGTTTCACTCGTATAGGGAATACATCTCTGTGGTGCCATTTCGGATGTCAGTGCTTGGAAACGCCACATCATTTTTTCGTGAAGTGTCCATCTGACAACTTAAAGGTGTTGCTTTACAAGAACATTGAGCGCTCGAGCAGTGGACATATTATATTTGTGCTTACGCAAATACTAATATTGGCTCATCATCCTTCCTGCTAGATCACTGTAACCGTCTGGCTCGGTTTAACTATCACCAACTTGCCAGTGGCCCGGCGCGCGCACCTTAGCGCTTCATCGACAGACCTGCATGTCTTCTCGGTATAAAACTTTCCCCGAGTATAGTTTCAGTGTTAACGAGAACAGGTATAAAGTCAACGCGTGGTTGAGTTGAGCCGAACTTCAAGGCCTCAGTCACGAACACCTCCTGTTGCAGTGAGTAGCCCTCTTCTACTTCTACCACACTATGCGCAGTTCGTTGAACCGACGTATAATAGCTCTTCTAAGACTTTTTTGCGGCAACTTCGCGCACATTGCACAATCAGACTTTTGTCGGTGTGTGGATTCCTCACAAGGTCAGATTGTAGGCTGATTCACAGTTATGTCAGATACCAATCATACCATGAAGCTCGTTCAAATCATCTATCTCACAATTCTTGCCACTACCAGTGCTATGTTTACCCCAGTGGCAGCGAAACCTCTTCACATTATATCCTGCGTCGGAACATGTGCCGCCTCTTCGAAATATTTGAATTGCCAGCAAGGGATGTCGCCTTACCAAAATTACCCCGGGTGTTGGGAGTGCTGTTTCCACTAGCTAAATTAGTTGAATCTCGCTGTCATTTTACTCTCAATACGTGTTCATTCTGAATCCCACCGCCGCCCACATAGAACCATTACACCAAAAGGTTTAGCTTTCAGTATCAACGTACTTACAGCACTACACGGAGTGAAGATGCAACAATTTATTGGTGCAATTGAGAATGAGTGAGTGGGGTAGGCTATGGTTGATTATAAGTTAGGTAATGAAGCGCACGGACGTTATGTTCATTGAACGGGAGCGACAATGCACCGAGATCATGACGACGACGGGGTCAGAAGATAAGAACAAATCGCAGTTCGGCGTCTACACGGAGACTCTAAGATTCTCGGTTCGGAATCATTCAATCAATATGCATGCGCAGTACTACCTGTTGATAAACGTGTACAGGTTTGTTACTTGTCTGACAATTCAGTACTGTCAGTCCTTTATTATCACGGAGAAGCCAGCGACAATCCTGGAGCGAAGACTCGGAGTTGTCGCGCGAACGGCCCGGAGAAAACTGTGAACACGTGCTGAGCGGAGATACTACGGTATCAAATCGACTTGTTTCGAATTTTCCTTACTGAAGGGTGAGGGTACCCTTAAGTGTGGTAGAGGCCTGGTTAGGGTACCATCGTGGACAACACTGATATGCGACACTCACTTAGCAAGCCGTTGTTTGAGCCCCTTTAGAACTCACCATCTCACCTTCAACTTGAAGCTCCCTTGTCTTTCACTATCGCCACGCACGCATTTTGGCCATTGCTAAAACCTGCAAATGTTCGTACTTATACTTTATGAGTATATGCATTCAACTAAAGTCATGTAGGGTCGAGTCGACCCGGTTGATTTCTATGCTGTGCTGGGGGATGAACATTACTTCATTTCAGTATCTGCAAAGAGTAAAATCATACATATATTCGAATATCTCAAGTCACACTATGAAGAAACCCATCCAGTCCTGAAGAGGATCTCCTATAAGCGATGCAAGTTCTACAAATTCAAGAACCCTGTATTGGTTCCCGACGAGGATTTCGTGGACAAGTCCGACATGATCAAACGATGCCTGGATGAGAAAACTTGGACAGAAGTGTCACCGGATAGATATTTGAAAGTACTGGGATCAGAACTGAGAGACGATCATATTTACTTGGTGGTGAAGCCTCCGCGATCTGAAGGTGCGCCACTGCTGTATCTGTTGATAATCGATATTCTCATCCTCTGCTTCAGATGAGACAGAGAAAACCATTGAAGATGTGCTTGAGACAGACGAAGAGCTTTTTCGTCACTTGCAAGTCACCGTAACAAGGCTGCAATCATGGACCAAGCAAGACATTGAACACAACTTGGACGGTGGCACCTGGTTCACTCATAGCCAAGAACGACCAGATTTTATCGCTGAAATAGAGGATAGATTAGGTCGAGCGCGTATATACGCCGCATTAAACGACGACCCGCCATCTGATGCGGACTCTTTAAGACTGTTGTCAGGATCAAACTCGTCAACGACCTCAATCGCACCCAATAGATCAATCCCCCTCCCAGATGCGACGAGAGACTTAGAAAATGCCTCCAGTTACCGGGCACTCTTTGACGACATATTTAGAGCCACTGTATTCACGCCCACAGAGGAGAGCCCTGTCAATGTGAAGGACACCCGGGAATTCGCAGCTTTCTTCAGCATCCTTCGTTCGTATCACCAAGACTGCGCTCTTCTGGTGAATGACTCCTCCTTCTCCCAGAAGGCTAGCAATTTCACTGTGCATTTTATATCGCCGCCTTTCTTTTCCTATCGCAGTGAACATTTTAAATACAAAGAGTAAGTGGAATAAATTCGTTGTACAGCCCAACTGACGATCATGAATTTTTCAGGCAGACGTCTTGGGAATTTCCCATCTTTCTGAATACTCGGGATAATCCCAACGTCTGGTGCAAGTTCTGCCCAACTAGCGATTGCATGGTTTCGTCTACTTCGTTTCTTTGTCCCTTCATGATCAGTGAAGTGGTTTCACAGAAAAACAAGTCCGATTGACTCCGCATGCTAATTCAAGGCATCGCTCTTGCGCGCGTAGGACAATGTTTCATGTCAGGCGGAGAGAAATTCTTCGTTGTAGCAATTTATCTCCGTGAAAATCTGACCGTCAAAAGATATATTGTTACCCAGCCTGGAGCAGATAGAAGGGTGTGTCGCTCTGTTTCTGTCGCTTTTTGTTTCTTATACGGAGGCCAGGTATTCATTGCCCAGAAAGATTTCGACCTTACAAAAGCCAACGAGGCAGTCTCATTCCTTCGTGAGATGTACAACCTCGCGGAGGAGCTCAATGATTTAGCGGGCAAACTTGAACCAAAGAACGAGAAACGGCTTGGCAACATCAGGGTTGCCGCGTCCAAGGTGATTTCTCTTACATCACAGGCTCAGCGCAACAAAACACCGAGAACGACATTCGCGTCCATCCCTGAAGAAAATCGTGAAACCAGTGGCACTCAGGATGATCTTGGCGTCCTTGATACTGATGACATTCAAGGTATTCTGAAAAAGATGGATTATCAGATCTCGTTCATTGTGTTTGGGGTGTGTACCACCGCAATCTACAACATAGAACACTAATAAGACATCTTACAGCATCCGTTCCTCGCCTTGGTGTCAAATATTGAGGATGATTCTCAACAAGGATATGTCAAATTCTTGAAAGAGGGGCAACAGGAGATCGAAATCCTGCGATACCTCACGGGGATTGACTCTCCCTCAAACTACACCATCTCGCCAGTCCAAATCTGGCCGGTGCAAGGGGGTAACGTCGTATCAATGCCTACAGCTGCCAGCCACCTTACCAGTCTATCCAACCCCGGCGTGCACCTATGGCCTGTGGCCAAGCAGCTATTCGAAGCTGTTGACTTCATGCATCAGCATGGCGTGGCGCATCTGGATCTGAAGCCTCCAAATATCCTCGTCCCCATCGACGGCGGCCGCCTTTCTATCATCGACTTCAACAGTTCCGTACGCATCACGGGCACTGAAACAATGTTCCGCGGAATTGTTGGCACCACGGGATATCTTGCGCCTGAAGTCGCGGCTGGTCAAGGCCTTTACAGCGCGATCCACGCAGACTTGTGGTCTTGTGGAAAGACATTGGAGGAGCTGTGCTACCTGTGCAGTCCATCCAGGGATCGCAATGCGCTACTTGAAATAGCTCGAGAGCTCATGAATGACGACCCAAAACAGCGACCGATGATGTTAGATGTCTTGAAAAGGCTGGTGTATTACAAGGTCGATGCCAATACAGGACCAGGTTACTTCAGGTAATGTGCTCCATCCTTGGCGTGTATCAGAAGATAATGCGAAGATAATTGGATGGACGACTCGATGGCCCAAACGCACTGTATGCCAGTTATACCCTTGTGTAGAAGTAGGAATGTTGGTCATACCGCAATGTACCTATACCTTTCCTAATTTCCTTTGTCAAATGATCTTGGCTAGCCAAGGTTTCTTAATTCAAGTGCGCCGCGCTCTACGTCCCTGAAGTACATACATGGTACTGCCTTCTCTACTCTGCTTCGACGTGTTCTATGCCTGCTTGACCGTCTCTCCTGTTCTCTCCTCTCTCTGCTTGACTTGTCATCATAGCCGTGGAATTTCGATTTCACAATGGTCATTTAGGAAGTAGCTTGACAATTCTGTCCCGCTTGACAATGTGTCTATCCTTCCCGAAATAGCGAGCGGACTCAAAGGACCACTGTAGCGAACCGGCAATCCAGTCCTGCAATCCTTGGACGTAGATAGCCACCTGCTTGTCGACTTCTTCTCCCCATGAGGGAATGATAGCACGGTTGTCTTTGAAGCGTTGAAGGGAGACATTGCATAGCCGATCGCAGTAGTCAATAGCGCCTTGCAGGTCGAGGCCTTGATCGACCATGAGCACAGCAACTAAATTATGTGTGCTACGGTGAGATTGCTCTCTGTTATAGGATAAGATGTCCTGCCAGCAGCGATATCAGTAGTGCCCCAACTTCGATGACAGAATGGGGTATTACATTTGACCAAGAAACAGTGTCATTGGCAGCCTGCTCCAGAGCCATGATGACCGGATGCGAGACTACTTCGTTGGGAAGATCAATTTGACAGGAAAATTCGATAAAGGCAAAACAAGCCATGCAGCCGCTCGAGTCGCGCCTCAATTCGATGTAAGAATCGACATTATGGACATGCCCTTTGGCACGGTTGTCCATCTCCTTTGCCGCAGAGATGAACCACAAGTCCATTCCATGGATGAGGCGCTCTGTGCGACCAGGGCCGCCACCCTCCTTAAAGCGACTGAAGAATCTAAAAATTGTAAGGTAGTTAGCATGTGTGCACGACGAAGAAAAGAAACACACGATTTGCACACCTTTCCACTATATTGTTCCGTCTGGAAGTTGACAGGATCGCGAAACGCAGACATGCAGCAGTCACGTACTCCCCATGCATCATTAACATCAAGCCTATCGATCTTGAGCCAGTCATCCATTTTGAACGACCAGCCCAGGAAGTCCGTGCAGACTTTGAGACGGAAAGCATCTGCATCAGGGTAACAGGCTGAAGCGAGGTAACCTGGGCGTAAGATCATAGTATATTTGGCAGTCTCGGGTTCTACTAGATGGGCTTCGCTACAAAGCCATTGAGCAGAAGCGCGAGATACTGGATAATAGTGAGGGTTTAGTCATATGGGATAGCTGGCAATAACTAAAAAAATCAGGTAAAATGAATTGTGTGGGCTCGGACATAGAGATTGTGCAAATTGCGTTAGAAGCCATGGAGGTTGTCGAGCTTGTGTTTTGAACGTCGAGATGAGTGAATGGAGAAATCAGAGACCTGAGATATAGTACAAGGGCTCTGAAATATCATGCCTTTATACTTATGCCAAGCTTGCTAGCGTGGAACGCCATCAGTGACGGCAACACTAAACAGGCAGACGATACGAGAGGAAGAGCGTGTGATTGTTGATACGGTTAAGATGCTGAGGCTACAGACCGCAGCTACGGGTCTTTATATAGGGATAAGCCTAGTTATTGTTCATGCGCAGTGTCTAATCAATGATCAGCCCAAGACACATCTACGTCAGTGATATGCCATGTCGACATGATGTGTAAGCCAGCGTGCTTACATAGCGGTTGACTCGGACCATTAAATGCTTTTGCAAAGGAGGGACCACCGGTCAGATTATTAAAAGAAAGTGGGTGTATATACTTACCAGTGCCATGTGTTACCCACTCGAATCATAGCCGCGGCAAGGTTTGAATCCTCAAAACAGTAGCCGCCTAAATCCGCTGATATTCCATAGGCAGAAGGTTATCCAGGGCTGTCACAATCTTCAAGCTCTGGATCAACGGCACAAACCCATCCGAGTCTTTCTTTCTCGGCTCCAAACCATAGAAAGCGCAGGAAACCATGGCAGTTCAAGGATAGAAATGTAATTAGTAGGAGATTATGATCGCATGTGGACTCAGTGGGTTATATCAATATTCGCTTGCTTAGTTCTTCCAGGATCTTGTAGCTGCCATAAAATTGTCATACATTATGGTACACATTACACAATACTTGAGTCACCTACTAGGTTTAGATCAACATCATCCGGTGCTCGCTTATGAGTCTGTGTACATCAACGGATATGCAGGCCACAATGAAAACTGTTTCCGGTCGACCGCGCAACTTGAGCACGGGGATTAAAGAAGAAAGTGATATGAGGGAGACAATTGCTTCACTTTGAGGTCAAGCCAATGCGGAGAGAGGTACTGTAGTATTTCGTTCAATTTGACAGTCACGTGTCACATACCCCCTTGTCGAAAACGAAATTTGGCACCTGTCACGGGTCACAAATACATTTGTTGAATCCATCGAGAGTGACAGCGGAAGCAATGTTCAAACGCTAGGTATGTGTCCGGTAGTTCCTATAGCTAAGTAGGTACTTACTCCTAATACAAGCATCCGTATCAACCGTCGTCGTCGTGGCGCCAAAATGAATGTCCATACAGCGTGTTTGGTCGAAAATTTAGAATGTGTCACGGGTCACAGGTGGATCTGTCGAAATGTCGAAAGCACCCCTGCAAAGAATATTTCAGGAAAACCTTGCCTTTTGATCTATGATGGTCATGGCTCACATATCACGAGCGATGTGGTAGAAACGGCAGCTGCAAACAATATTCACTTGTTCTGTTTACCGCCACATACAACGCATAGGTTACAGCCACTTGATGTCGGTGTCTTTGGACCAGTGCAAAAGGCATGGACGAAAAGATGTGAACAGTACTCGTTGAGGACGGGAGAGGGTATGCGGCGGTGTGATGTGGTGAAGGAGTATATGGAGGCTCGCAAAGAATCATTCACAGAAAACACAATCCTTCAGGCGTGGCGGAAGTCAGGAATAAGACCATTGGATCCGGGAATATTCAATGATGATGACTACGCACCCAGTAACTCGACATCGACCTCGGATCAACTGCCACCTTCATTCCCTGCCCAACTGCCATCAGATTGGGATATCCCTTCATCTGAAGATCCTGACTTTGACCCGTCAGCTCAACAGTCCACTTCCCGCAGTGATGTCGTACCTGATTCGGACTTTGATTCCGAGTCGTCAACTTCAGAATCCGCTGATCCAGAACTCAATCCCAACATCAACAGCGACTCTGACAGTGGCGAGATGGATATTGATGAATGGCGGTTGTGCATTGCAGAGCAGGAAAGTGAGTAAACCAGTAAATCAGCACTATCTTAGTACTTAACTGCGCAAATGACATCTAGGCTTCAATTCACAAGAAAGAAATTTTCGGCCACCTACACCTTCAGATACCAATGGAAGCGGCAGTCTCCATTTACTGCGTCAGCGAACTGGACCAGTCACAAGATCGCTCTCAGGCTCACTCTCAGGCTCACGGTCTGCGACCCCATTCAGCAGCATCTCCTTCTCAAATCGCTCCTGGTCCAGTGGTACCTCAACACGAGTTAAACACTATGAAGAGGAAATCGAGCGTCTGCGTGCAGAAAATGAGAGGATGAAGGCGGAAAGTGAGGAGATGAAATGGCAACGTGATAACGCTGTTGGTCATGCGGTAATGTTGAGACGTGACTACAACACTTTGAAGCAGCGACTGAATGCTAAGGAGGATAGGCAACATAGACAGGGAAGAGGTCTGCAGATGCATGGGCTGATGACTAGCGAGCAGGCGCGTCAAAAAATAGCAGAGGAAGATGCAAGACGAGCAGAGAAGAAGCAGAAAGCAGATGCTGCGAAGAAACGCCGGGAGGACAAAGAGGCAGCACGACGAGTACAGCGCAATGCGATGGACGGCACAGAGATTTACACAGGACGGCTAAGTGCCAAGTCAAAATCAGAACTGGAGGATATTGCTACTGCTCTTTCGCTGTCAACCGAGGGCACGAAGTCTGAAATTTTAGAACGCATCAAAGGACACTTGGAGAATACTCCCGACCTACGCCAGGACCACCGCTTTTCTGGTCTTTACACATCTCGTGGAAATCGGGCACCCCATGAGTCAAACGGTCATGCTGGATCTTCAAGAATTGACCATACTGCTCCCATTCAAGCTACACCATCTCAGCAGCTCGTTCCAAGCATCAGTCATGGTTGTATTTCACTTACTTCCATGTTTATTTTGTTGCTGATAATGTCTGAATAGCTATGCATAGTAACGGCGCTCCCTTCTCGAGTCAAGCGGCACAGCAAATGAACGGTCCTTTACCCTTCCCCTCATTTAATCCACCACCTGCATACCCACTCCATTATCCAGGTCGTGAGACACGATTCATGCAGCCAGTGCCAGCCCCAGAAGGGGCTCGTCCTCTTCGAACTTCACAAGACCTCCCACCACAGCTACATGCTGGGCCGTCCACTGGCAGATACATGCCTTACCCCCTGCATGGCCTTCCTGCACCATTAAATAGAGTTTCAGCAAATAATGATCACTCAGCACATCCTAGTGTTTATTACTAGATATTATTCCCTCAATGAAATTTGATTTGGAGCTCGTTATTGAAGCTTGAAGTTATGAACGGTGCGGAACACTGGACTTTCATTCGCTTTGCACGCTGTCGGACTGTGAATATCATTGTGTATTGGCCGAGGTGCCGCGCGTGACATAGTGTGACGAAATTGTGCATTTCTATTGTGTTTTCGACACCTCAACTTCCAGTGCTGCCGCTGCAACAAGCTCGCAACAAAATTAAAAAATTCTTGTTGGGCCTAATGCACAGAGACCTAAAGTATACACTACAGTAGATCCGATACGAATATGTGTTGTTGTTGTGTTGCTATTCAGCAATAAGTGTAAATTGTGCATTTCCCGTCGAATGATAGTACTCTTTGATCAGCGGGCGGTTTGTGTTGAGATCGTTATTTCAAATTAATCGTGTGAAAACTTTATGGACAGTCCCGAGTCCCGACCCGCTAAGCCTCGGCGCCCCCTCGATCGAGGGACATTCCCCTTCCTCCCACAATGACCATTTCTCTGATTTTTGACTTGGACAGTTGGACTGTCCAGGCCCCCGGAAGCTCCAGCCAAGGTCCGCCCGCAAAATAGCATTTTTGAGGGCCAAATATCACAAAATCTCTGTCCGGGTATTGCATTTTTGAGACATCATGACCTGGCAGGTCTGTCCGGGTTTTGCATTTTTGACAGCCTTCAGGGCAGGTCTACAAGATACAAGTTGTCAAGTGGTGAACCATATTCCGACATGTCCCGACTCGAATACACGCCCTCAAACGCCTCACAAAACACAGCTTCTCGTCATCATGCTTCTCGAAGACCTTAAACATCAGATCCGGAAGATGCGGGGTACCGAAATTACGCATACCGACATTCAGGCTCTTCTTCCTTCTGAAAGCCAGAGAAAGATTCCTGGTACAAGTATCAATGCATATGGTGCATGTATCGAAGACGTACGTGAAGATAGAGATTTCTGTATATTCAATTCATGGATTGCACCAATCGCGTCTGGCCAAGTGAAATCAGGGGGTGCTTATGGCACAATTCACGGTCACGTACATGCGTCGGTACGTCCTCTGAGCAGTTGCGGAAAATACGAGATACTGAGTTGAGTGACATTCCACTATTCTCGCGTACTCTCAAGACTTTCGAGCTTCACACTCATGCACCTGCACAGCAACTTATTTACCACTTTAATGGCAATCCGTTCGCGCAGCAACTCCGCAGTCATCTTACTTTGACCGCTGAAGCAGGTGCTCGCTGGGCAACACTCTCTCGGCCATCTGTCAAACGAGTTATTCTTAAACTGCCACCTACCATCAAGATTCCAGCGAGGGGGGCACAAGAAATGAAGAAATGATTTGTATTTGATACATACTAGTAGTATCAATTCTATATATGTGCCTCTGTCGCTCTCTGTCGTCGCCGTCGTCAACGCTGAGCAGCGTGTCACCATCTGTCACAAATTGGCTGGGGGTCACACTATGTCACACCACGTGATTTTGACCTCTGTCCGGAATTGCATTTTTGACGCCAAAAATTCCGCATTTTTGAGGCCGTTTTCAGCTGGTTGGGCGGGCGGACCTTGGCTGGAGCTTCCGGGGGCCTGACTGTCCCACGTAATACTTATTCTGTGCTGTTTGCATCACTCAAACGTCTATCGCTGTCGTGTCCCTCCACAACCTCTGCGCGCACTGCACCTTCACTTCTGAGTTCTTACAGCCTACAAACATCAGTGTTGGGCAAGAAAATGTTTCAGACACAGTTTGCGATGTCCCCACCTTTTCTAAATGAAAGATAGAGCCAATATTTTTCATCACCATGTATCATGATGTATCTGAAGACTTTTATGGCAGCTACTTTGAGTCACCTACGGCCGGTTAGACCAACATCCGCTTGCTTCAGCAGATAGGTGACACGTGTTTAGGTGTTCAAAGGTCCCCTTTATAACCCGAACTGTAAACATGTTTTGGGTTTGACTATAATCCCCCATGATGCTCTTCACTCATATTCTCGCTTTAGGTATTGTTGCCCTGGTATTCGCTTGGGGTCTAACTCGTAGATGTGTCTACCTTTTACCTTTGCTGCCTGGCCCTCGTCCATTACCATTTCTGGGTAACATGCTGCAATTGGATACTAAACGACCTTGGCTCACATATACTGCATGGGGAAAGACATACAGTTCATAGCAGATTGATGGCCTCTTTGCCAAGCTCTCAGAGTCATTTTCATACCTGATCGCAGGAAAAATTATTCGCTCTAGCATACTTGGCATCAACTTGATTGTCATAAACTCTGAAGTTATCGCACAGGAATTGCTGGACAGGCGTTCTGCGAAGTACTCTACTCGCCCCATTTTTCGCACCAATGAATTGTATGTTTTCATTCAATCTGTTCTTCATCAACTGATTATGCAGATCTGGACTGGCTTTCAATACTGCATGACAGTCAATCCTGTGACAGATACACAACATCATTACTCATGGCCGTCACATACAGACACCTCAATTGTGGACAGGAATATCCATTTCTTACCCGCGCACACGAACTCGTTGAGGTTGGCAAATATATTCTTTCTCCCAAGAGGGCTGCCATTTTCACAGCCTTTCCTTTCCGTGAGTGCTTTTGTTGACGACGTAATTTTGGGTGTTCAGCATGAGGTTGCAGTCGAAAAGTTACTGTTTTGGTGCTTCGGTGGGGCATTTTCCCAGATGGGACGCTGTAGAGAATTATCACAACAACTTTTAAATGAGCCCTTTAACGAGGTGAAGGCACAGATAGTACGTTTGTGCAGAGTTAGGGACATCAATTTGCCTGATCTGTTTGCATGAAGGCAAATGGTACTGCTTCACATTCTTTGGTCGCTGACTTTCTCAGTCAAACTCACGATGATGCTGACGAAGACACGATGAAAGCTGTTGCATTGATGACATACATAGGTAAGAGTTTTTCTTTTGCCATGACAGAATTCGTCAATTAATGAAAATACATGGCTTAGGTGGCCTAGACAATGTGAGTTGCTACTTAAGCAGTCCTGATTCTGTCTTTGATGTCCCACAGACTGCAACCGTGTTGCAAATATTCTTGCTGGCTATGGTGTTCTATCCTGACGTCCAAACCTGGGCTCGTGCTGAAATTGATCAAGTTGTGAGGCATGATAAAATGCCGTGCCTTGATGACAGGGCATTGCTGCCCTACCTTGATGCCATCCTACGTGAGGTCTTGAGATGGTATCCTATCTTACCCCTAGGTTGGTCGGCAGTAATATAACCTCGTATTTGCATAGCTGACCCCTTGCACAGGTGCTCCACATGCGCCTTCAGATGATGATGTTTATGACGGGCACTTTATACCCAAAGGTTTGAAAGTCGCACGAGTCCGGGTTACCATTAACTCATATATAGTTTGATCAGGCACAATAGTAATGGTTAATCAGTGGTATGTTATGGTGGAGTGCATGTAATAGCTTGAGCTGAGCACGACTCAGGGCACTGTCCTGGGATGAAGACATTTTCCCCAATGCATCATGCTTCAATCCTAGTCGCTATCTAACAGTTGATGGGAAGCTGAAGGGTCCTTTCATCAACCATTTTGCCTTTGGTCATGGCAGGTGAATATTCCACACTAGCTATTATTTTCAATCATTCACTGACTGTTGCAGGCGTATCTGTCCTGGTTGGCTGATCTATAGTTGATTTGTCGAGGATGACAAATACCCTTCACAGGTCATTGGTTTGCAGAGAACAGTCTGTGGACTGCAGCTGCTGCCATACTCACCATCATGCACATTGATCATGCTAAAGACTCAAATGGAAACAGGATTGAGGTGATGCCAGAGTTCACCACCGGCTTATTGGTGTAAGTAACCTAGTACATATTTAAGAACCTGCAGCTGATTCCGCCGAAGTCACCCTGAACCATTTCACTGCTCGTTTGAAAGCGTAAACACAGCGAGAGAAGGACACATCCGAGCGATGATGAATTCGGAGTAGACTTTGTTGTATTTGAGGTGGTTTATCATATAATAGCACACTGACACGACTGTACAATAGCGTGTAGTGAATCATTTTATTTCTCTTGCGCTAGCTGTCTGCTGTTTTTGTTGATAATCAGGTTACTCTGGCACATCTTTCATTTGATAGCATTGTCAGAAAAAAGTCACAGGCCATTGTAATGCTGCCGGCTTACAAGTTGGGTCATGTGCATTGAAAGGTACATTGAAAGTGCCTTTCAAGGTGGCTGAGGTCATCAAAAGCGTGAGATATTCTTATGCAATGACATCGATAAACAATACATCCATCGTGCAATATCACATCGCCATCAGCATGGGTCCCTCTTGCACTCATCGAAGCAAATACAACTTCTCCGAAGAAACTCTGACAGGGCAGCTTCTATGCCCGCATTGTAGCAAGAAGTTCAAGACCCAAGGCTTCAAGAAGCACGAAACAAACTGCAAAAAGCAGAAGGACACCAAAGCGGAACAAGTGGAGTTTGCCATTCAATATGCACAAGATCAGAAAAGAGGTGAGTCCTCTGCTACCCGCTCTTGATGTTTCCTTTGACAATATTGAGGTATGCAGCTCAGCAGCAGGCTCACACTGACATGGGCATGATAACGCCTCCTAGCGCTGGCCCATTGCAATCAGTTGCTGGGATTCAGAATGTGCCCCCTGCAATCAGGGATCATAGTCCTCTAGGTATGTCTCACATATTCTTTGTGTGCTCCTCCAACACCAACTGACACTAGCTGACCCTGTGCTGCCAGCAGATAACCTGGACACTGGTGATTTCAAAGCCTACAATGGGAACTACAATGGGAACCTCAAAGGTGCTGGTAGCCTAGGTAAGTGTGCACCATATTCACCTGTATTGCTTACTGATTCTTTTGCATAGCCAACAGCCAGCGACATTCTGTTGAACCGCAACCTGCAATACCTCCTCCACAGCCCATGGAATTCAAAACAATGTATCATCCTTCTGCTGGTCGTGAACCACTCCTTCAAACATTTGAAGAGTTCGGTGTCAATTCACATCCTGAGGAAGAGCTCCCTGTAGATGAAGAGCCCTGGCGTCCTTTCTGTTTCCGCGGCAACTTCGAGTTTGTAGAGATCGCACTCAATGCTGCACTCAATAAATCACAAATTAATGCACTCTTTGCGCTCATTGGTCACATATCGAGAGGAGAGAGCTGGGTAACTTTTTCAAATGATAATGAGCTGTGCAAAGCTTGGGAACACGCAGCTGCTCAGGTGACACCAGTATGTCATTAATAAATCTCACATTTTGTATGATATATGTTGTGAATTAGTTTGTAAAACACAACATCACCGTTCCTTACAAAAAAGAACAACAAGTGTATGAGACTCACGCGCTGCCTCTGTGGGACTGGGCTCTTGATTTGTTGGCTAATCCGCTGCTTGCTCCACATTTTGTCTGGGATGCACAATGAGTTTTCAAGAACAATGGCAGGAAGTTTGAACACTTTTACAATGAGCCTTGGACGGGTGATCGATGGTGGGACGTCCAGGCATGTAATCTTTGTTAATATCACTATCTACTCTCACTCAGCATCAACAAATCAGAGTTGCCTTCCAAGTGACATTAAGGCCGCTCCATTCTGCTTCATCCTGTATGTGGACAAGACAAGACTGTTGTCCCATGGTACAGTAAAGGGATATCCTGTCGTGGTCCATTGCGCGAATTTGCCAGTTGGCATACGGAACAGAGAGGGCATTGGCGGTGGTCGTGTTGTCGGGTGGTTGCCAATTGTACGTCAACATTCTGATCAAATCTTCTGACATGACTCATTATAGTTGCAGGTATCTGAAGATGCAGACGAAGAAGGCAAGCCAGGCTTCGTAAACCTCAAGCGTGTCATATGGCATGAGGCATTCTTAAAACTGTTGGAACTGGTCATGCAACACTCAAAGTCTGGTTATTCACATACTTGCTATGACAAGATCGCACACTGGTTGTTTCCCATTATTCTGATACTTTCTGCTGATTATGAAGAACAGTAAGTTCTATATTCTTACACATGTCCACAATCTGATATTAGACTGTTTTTAGATGTATGATGTCTCTCATTTGTGGCCACCATAGCAAATGTCCCTGTCCAGTATGTCTTGTACCGCTCGAAGAACTTAGCGAGCTATCAAAGACATTTGCATTTAGAACAGTGGAAGAAGCAATAGCCGCACTCAATGTTTACAAGGTCAGCAAAACTCGAGGCGAGGAACTACTCAAGGCATTAGGATTGCGTGCTGTCACAGTAAGTTATCGGCAATATTCACTCTCTCGTTTCGCCTCCATGTTTTCGTTACTGATATCTCATCAACAGAATGTTTTCTGGCTCATTGCGCACTCTGACCCTCATCAAGCCATCAGTTTTGACCACCTTCATGCCCTCCATCTTAGTATGTGGAGGCACCTACTCGAGGAGTTGAAGAAAATCCTCAAAGCGCTTGGATGTGATGAAGAGTCAAAGGTCGAGAAACAGTAAGTCATTCACATCGCGATTCTCGTCAACTCATGACCTTCGGTAGGGTTGCTAGTTTCCCTCAATGGCACAATCTTAATCATTTCAGCACCATCATCCACATTACCTTCAGTGATGGTAACAAGATGCAAGATCTATCCAAGGTACGTATCATGAGGCTTTTGGCTTTCTAATACTAACTGACGTGCAGCAAGCCTTCTATTCTGCAGTAAATGTCTTGAACCAGAGGACCAGCCCAGAAGGGTATAAACTTCTTCGTGTCATTAGTAGCTATCTGCAATTGGATAGCCATATTGGTCTCGACGTGCATACGTCAAGCACACTGGCAGCAATTGATGCTGAACTACTCGTTTTTGATAGCGCACTCAAGGTAAATGTTTTGTTCATTCACTTTTTAAATAGATTGTTGATCACACATTCTAGGAATACATCGAATGTGCTCTCAATTCTCCCATCGTAGGTCTCAAGCTTGACTGGGACTTTCCAAAGGCGCATCTCTGGAAGCACGCAACTAGGGACATCCAAATGAAGGGTGCAGTACGCAACTACAGCACCCGTCCGAATGAGAAGCTTCATGGCCCCCTCAAAGAGGCCTATGAGCGCCAGTCAAATGGAAAGGATGTCACTGACCAGGTATGTTTCTAACATTATAGCATCTGATGTTCACTCATGTAAAGATCTTGTTAGATACTGCGTGTTGACATGCGCAAATTTGCAGCCAAAATGTTGAGAGCGCACGTGGACGTGCTTGACGAGCGGCACACATTGGCAGGAGAGGGCAATGATGATGATGAAGACCCAAATCCTGTTGCTTTCGAGGGGCACATCAAACTTGGTTCGACGCAACAGCCCGTAGCCATCCAAGACATCGAGACCCACAGTGGCCAATTGGATCGTGCGTTTCAAGGCTTTCGTAAGAAGTTTTCCGATTTTATCAACAACTCATTACCGACGTATGGATATCGACTAGAAAGATGGGTCACCATACCGACAAACTTCTTGGCGAGTTGATCTTGTTTTAGTATGTGTCTTGTACTGATTTATGTATTTCTGAACCAGATTCGTGAACATCGCTTTCTCAAAGTTCACTACAAGTCTATCATCGACTGGAAGCAAACTACCGACTACCTTCGATGCACTCCAGGCTTCCATGGGCAACTGCACTATGACTGCGCACTTATACAACTCGCCCAGAAAGTATCAGTCTTTGTTCGCCTTGTTTTCATATTCAGTTGTCAGCTTCTGGATGTTGGTTCCTTCGAGTTTGCACTGGTTCAGCCATTCACTGCTGGCATTGGTGCTTCTTGCAGGTCGGACTGTGATCTATGACTTACTCATGTCAAATCTGTCCCAAGGGCAAGTTCGATCTTCATTCCAGTCCAGTCTTTCATTTGTGGTGCTGTTTGTTTCCCTGATCCTGATCACCGAGATGAATTCCTTGTGGTTGACCACATCGATAGTGACATGTTTGTGTGCATGAAGTCACGTCCAGCATGCCAGTGACCAGCTCCAATGTCTCCTTACTTCACCTCTATCAGTCTGAATTAGAACTACAGTGTCCAGATATGTATGTAGATCTCTCTTTTCTTAACATCATCTCATCTGACTGCACTCAGCTCCACTCTCCCATATCTCCAATGACACAGCCATCTCCTCTGCCCACACCATGCACACCAAATCCGTACTCAGCTCCACTCTCCCATATCTCCAATAGTTCTTGCACCATGCAAGTCTATTTACTGGACCACCACAAGACACTCTTGATTCGTGTCACAGGGCCTCAAGACACGTGCTTTGCAAGCGACGTCATCCGATAAGCTTTTGTGGTTGCAGAACGAGTTGATGCAGGGTCTAGAGCTTGCTAAAATGCTCCTTTCTCGAGAAAATCTCAAGCATGACTACACGCAGCAAACACAAGTTTCCCTCGTTGGGCACTAAAGAGGACGAGGAGCTTCTACTTGACAAAGAGAGAGTAGCAAAGAAACCCAAGATCGAATCCAATCGTATCACTGGACTCAAGATACATACAAGAATCTGTCCCACTGTAAGTCCAAATTGTCGTGTTCATTAGTCATTTGATAGTAATTGGTACTGAAGTTAAAGTACCTGCAGCTTTTATTACATGTCGACTTTGCCAAGGCTGAACTAAACACGCCGCATGTCAACAGCAAGGATGGCAAGATGCTGCGGAGCAACTGGTTCTGTGCAGGGTCACGTTTTTATAACATGGAACCAGGCAAGTGAAATTGTTGTGTCTCATATCTCCACTGTTCAGACTTAAATTTCTTGTGTCTTAGTTTAATTGTCATGCCCCAGGCTGGATATTCCTCAGACGACTTCACAGCAGAACTCAATGCTATTGAGGATACTGAGTCCAAATCTGGAAATGATGAGCAAGACAACGAGTTTGATGCCCGGAGCGATCTCAACACCCTGAGGATGGTCTTGACAATGCCTCAGCCTGACGTGCCCATGCACGAAGTCCGCAGGGTGAGTTCACTCATGCTGCCATTCTCTTGGTTCGGTTGATGTAGCAGTTGAATCTCTAGGCACTAGAAGTGGCGCAACAAGCATATACTGCTGTTCGGTCTGAGTTGCGCGCTCTCAAGAAAGACCACGCTATGCTCCAGGCTGCTGTCCCTGCATGCAGCCGAAACCGAGTCCTTAAGAAGACATCAACCATCGACAATGACATTGCCCGTGCGGGCAAGATGTACGCCATGCTCAACTACTTTTGGGTCATGAGTGGGCTCTTTCCAACAAAACCCCAGCCAGACATTGATCCACGCAGCGACATGCGTTGGTCTTCACCTGAAGCAAAACTCAATGGCGTGATGTTACAAGAACATCTAGACGCTTGGGCCCCTACTATTTTTCTCCTGATCCTCCTCATATCAGCCCTCGCATCATACCCTTACCCCGACCTTACCCTTGTCATCCTCGTCATCCTCGCATTCCCTTTCGCCCTCTACCTGTCGCTTCAGCAAAGCCAGTACATTTGGCCGGATCCTTTCGCTGACGAAGCATACCCGTGCTCCGTTTCACCACCTGACTGATCCTGAGGACAGTCCCCTTGCCCTTACCGTCTGGACGGTAACCTATGACAAGATGCACGACGCATCCCCTTTGCCCTATTCCCTTTCTTGATCTCTGACTCGGTGCGCAGTCGCACATGTGACTTATACTTAGATCCGCAGCTGCACGATCGTGCCTCTGCGCGTTCATTTCTTATTCCGATCTTTGACTCACTTTCTTATCAGGCACGTTCTACCTCGACCAAACGTGCCTTCCTGTTATGGTTATACCCTTTACCGATTGCCTCTCCCGGTAGTACGAGTTATCACCCACTAATACGTCTCCTGTCCTCTATATAAACTCGCTACCATGTACCATATTCCCTAACTTGAATCTACTTGGTTCTTGACCTCCTACTCTCACCAGAGTGCTCCTTCTGCCTCGCCAGCAGTCTATATTCTATCTTCTTATCTGCTCCTCGCGGATAAGCCTATAGTCTCGATCTTTACTCATCGACTTCGTCAACGAGCAAAGCCCCTGTTAACTAGTCGGACTTCTGTCCTTCTAAATTAACGACGATCCTTACGATTAACCTTCGGGTGTCGTAAGCCTAGGCCGATATAGCTTATCGTCTCGCACCCGCGTGACATAAGCTACCCGATTTGGACATAGGCGTCAAATCGTACTTGCCGAAGACACGCCAAGTACGACCCCTAACCTTGGGCTAGCCCAAGGACGTCCTCGACCGTTGACGACACACGCTCTGTTTGAGTGTCGCCAACAGATACCATCCAAGTCGTAACACGTGATGGCTGAGCTTTATCAGTGCATACCCAAGGCTTTGCATAAACCAATGGAGACCTACCCACAGTTTGGATCAGTGGTATGTCCGATTCTCCCTCTGTCTGCGCATCAACACTTATGTATGAGATACTCTAGTTTCGTGCTGCGGTTAATTCCGAGAGGTCAAACATACTGCATAGTCTCAAGGACTGTGCCGGTTTGATCTTCTCTTCATTAAAACTTGACCTGACCGTCTTCACTGACGAGGCTGCCAAAAAGAAGGAGAATGCGCAACTCCTTGCTCTTTTAAAGAAGGATGTCGGTGGCGAAAAGTATACACGTCTAGCCCCCATTCTGTTCATGGATCCTTCTGCTCTAGTTCCAGATGCCTTCCTCAAAACACCAGTCATGGCCAAGGTGAGTGATGTATTCAGCTGCTGTCCAAGCAGTACATTAGGGCTGACTCCGTCCCTCAGATCATCCGAGTTGAAATATTCGGGAAGGCTTCGCTGTCTGGGAAGACCAAAGGTCATCTGAAGGCCAGGGGTCAGTCGTTGGTCTATGCAGTGTGTCACAGAAGGTCTGATCGCAGGTGCTGCTATTGTGGTGAGCGCATTATAATCTTCTGACTTTTGCATGCATGCTGATCTTGTCTCGTTCTCAGGCGCATTTCTTGTTAACGCATGATCAAGAGCTCACAGCAACCGGACCAGCCACGAAAATTGATTATGCACAAGACTTTGATTTTTACTTAGAGCGACTATTCAAGCGCAGCCCATGGGCTACGAGTGTGATCAACTATTACAACCAGGAGGTTTTTGGCACGAGCTCAGTCCTAGCTACTAGTGGTACCCCTACTCCACCCTCTGCCTCCCAACCTCACACCTGGGAAGACGACTTCTTACAGCAGTTAGAAGATCCTGCCTCCGCACCACAAACCATCCCCATTCCCGCACCACAACTTCTGTCATCTTCACACATCATTTATGCTCCGACTTCTGCGAGTCATGCTGACATGAATGCAGTCGCCACTGTCAACTACCAGACTGCAATGTCTATCAGCAATCCGGGAGGGCCCGCCACCACCACTCAGCTCCAACTCGAAGTTGACATTGGTGAGCTCTCACTGGATGGCACTAGAACTGACTTGGCGCCATCTGCATCCAAGGGTGGTAGGGTGTCTGTGGCTCAACGTCAAGTTACCGCTCAGGCTGCTCAGACTCTGGTGGACTCGGACGTGGTCCCTGTTGTTCCTTTGGCTCCTCCTCCAGCACTCAAGCATGTTACATGCAATGGTGGTGCCAAACCGAGGAAGGTGTCGGGGAGAAAGAAATTTTAGTGGAATCTGAGTCTCGCTTTATTAATTTGTTGAACCTGTCGCCCTCTGATTTGTTTACATTTACCTACAACTATAAATGCTAACTCCAGCTTACCCATTGTCACCTTCCAACAGCTATTAATTCTTGGACGCCCCCGCCCAACAGCACATTGCACATCTCTTGATTCAGCATTTAAATGATTACTAAGTCATAAAATTGCATCCCAATTAGGGTAGTATAATCACAAGGCCAAACAAGTTGAGCTCTATTCTGATCAATGCTTCTATTGAGTCTTCTTTCATTTCAACCATTTCCACCTCTGAACAGACGTCGTCATCAACTCTGAAGATTCCATCGACTACTCGACTCTTATTTATCTCAATCCATGCATTAATACCAACACTCTCTCTTGAGGCAATTCAATGCTTGTCCATTGAAATCAAGTCTATCAATATGGTGCATCGTCAATGTTAAAATTTTTCTCCTTCTCAACGACGAGGACATCTCGATCCCTAGCCACAGTTGACCACTTCTGCCTCCTTGTGAGTAGCGCACAGTGCTACAACTGTCACACAACTGCAACTCCTCAGCGGAGGAAGGACGCTGAAGGCAAGAACCGTTTGCAACGTGTAAGTTCTCATTTTTTGTTCTTCTATATTCATACCGATATCTTATATACATGCAGATGTGGTCTCTACTACAAGCTTCACGGCTCTGCTCATCCCATTAGTATGAAATCCGATATTATTTGGAAGCGCTCTCGACATGACGCTCGTGCACTCTCCCTCCCCCTCTCAGACATATCAATCCAACTGTCATCCGTCCCTGTAACTGACCAACTCAAAAATTTCCTTCACGCGACCTCACAAATGCATTCCTACGACAGCTTGCATATCCCATTCATCATAACCACCTCCCTCGTTGTCCTCCTCCACACGAGCCTCGCAGTGCTGCACACACCAACCCTCCTGCCACGTGTAGGCATGCATACTGCTGCCTATGTCGGTGTCTTGGTCGGCCTCATGTCCTTTTTCACAGGCTTGGCTGTTTGGGGGGTGTTGTCTTAGGTTTGCGCAGGCACCACCTCTACCTCCTCGACCCACACTCTGAATCGCTACCCAACCTTCGCACCTCGCCTCACCTCGCCATGCCTTTTGCTTCTCTATTCAGGACCAAGCCCATGACCTTCAGCCAAGAAATACCACCTGCCAGATTACTATAATGTGAGTATTACGATCACCATTTTTTTACCTGTATCGTGATCAGTACAAATGCGACCAATATTGCTGTTTTTTACTACTATTATCATTATAATATTACTATTATTATCATTATTTGGGAATTCCAGCAAGAGCATCGAAATACAAGCGACGAGTCTTGAAATTGTCTGAATTTACCTTGCTACCGTTTACAATGCTTACACTATCATTTCATGGCCTTATAATGTTAGGCTCATCACACGCCACCCAGGATCATTACAGTGCCTTAACATGATTTGGACAGACATTATAAGTGCCTTGAAATTTTTTTCGTACACCATTAACATGCATTATAAGTGTACCGTGTGAAAAGATCCCTTAAAATGTCTTAAATTGAATTCGAAGGCTCGCTGGAAATTTCCGACAGTGTGGTTCAGCATCACCACCCATCACATTCTAAAGGATGGCGATAAGTACTCCTGGCGTCTTTTTGGTGGAATTCATAACACTCATGCGAGCTACGATTTGAGAGCCGTTTCGTCATTCCTTCTTCTCCTGGAGCCTACATCATTGACTTCTTCAATTTCGGCCGTTCGTCATATGTGGATTTGTGCGCAATATTCCAGCGCTTGCTCTTTGACCATCATGTATCACCTTCCATGGTCTTTTTTTCTTCATTCCTTCATCTTAACTGCTTGGCACGAGATCTTAAGAACTCGCAGGCCTGCACGGCGAAGTAAGTCTTATGTCTATTTCATTTGTCAGTACTTTAGATTCACACAAGTCAGTCTTTAACTTCGTAATTCGATTAGTATATATGTACCTCTTCCAACGTTCGTGATCTAGAACGCTGAGTATCCCTCAGCTGCAGCTGATTGCGCCTTGCAAGCCTTATCACCTCGAACTATGTTCTAATACATATTCATACAACCTGGTTTTTTCTCCTCATCCTGGCAGCAACACCTTAGGGGACCTAGCAAATACGACTGTCAACACACCTTCTACATTTCTCAAAGAGACAGGAAGCCAGCTCCCAGAACTTCCCGACGACTGCAAACCACCAACTGAGCTCTGTGCTCGACACCGCTTCTCTGCCTTCTGCCAGCTGATTGTTGGCCTGTGGCAGGAGGTGAGAACAGCTGTGAGAAGCGAAACGATTGCTTGGCCGTTTAAGAGGTGGGATCTATGTCGGTGTAAGTATAGTGGCGGTACGGCAGATCATGGACTGTATATGAGAGACGTCTTCCAGGATCTTGGAATCAGGTCAATTAATCCGGCAATGGCAAAGTTTGCTGGTGAGTACGAGAGCCTATCTCCTTTCAATTTGATGCTTGTCAGAACAAACCAAACCGTGACTCATGAGAAAGTGTGCTTACAGGATCGAATTAAGACTCGATCCTCATTTATGAGACAGCATATGCAGGTGCTGCAAAATCAAGAGCACGTAAGGAATTTGAGTGGGTATCACAAGCTGCTGGTAAGCATCTGGTCAGTTCCCAAACTGCAGATGAGTCTAGAGCATTATACAATGTACAGGCGAGACCACATCTTGAGATGCCTTGTGTTCGAGTCTGTTATTTGATGTTTAACATCAGCCATTGTCAGTAAACTCACAATATGGTACCAGTGGGGAGGTTCCTTAATGAGCTACGGCGTGTAAGTTGACGGTAGTAAAATGAAACAGGACTGGTGAGTGGGTCTCAAGAAAGTCGACAGTGCAAATGAGGAGGGGAGGAGGGACGTTGGACTTCTGTTGCCGGAACATTCCGACAAGCTGCTGACATTCATTGACTACTACTTACATCATCTCGTTTTGGCGGGGAATAGTTGGTCTACCGTCTCGGATCTCCGTGTCTTCTTATGAACTAGGCTCGTTACCAGCCTGGCTTATGAACGCTATTGGCCGTACTAGTAGCCTTCGATTAGTACTAACCATATCTTCCCTCACTAACTTCCGCCTGCGATCATAACATGAGGATTCAGACTCATCACAAACTTTGACCGGGCATGATGGCCGCATCAGTCACCATGCCAAACAACTATGACCGCTTTGATCGCATGTGGGGCCCCAGTCTAGCTGCTCACGCATATAATGTCCAGGAGAGGACTCCTCTTAGACTTACCAATATCTTATCGCTCACTACACGATCTCTTACTCTTCCTCAGCTATCCGCATGCTCATATTCACCAATGTTACTTGGTTGGACCTATGTCTTGCTAGTGCCGGAGTGTATCTGGTCATGCAGGCATTCAGCAAGAAGAACCCTGCACCATATCCCCCTGGACCTCCGGGGTGGCCTCTCATTGGGAACATCGCAGACATGCCTCACAACAAGGCCTGGCTCACCTTTGCGAAGTGGGGCAAAAAATATGGCGAGTCCCTCATGTTTCTCAACACGGTGTATTCTAATTCCATGCTGTGCAGGCGACATCTTGCATGTCGAAGTTCTGGGTCGGCACATCATTGTACTGAATTCCGTCAAGGCAGCGATTGATTTGCTAGATAAGAAAGGATCCATCTACTCTGACCGTCCAGTCTTACAATGGCTGGTGAACTTGTTGGCTGGAAGTACGGTTTGGGTTTTCTCTCTTATGGTGACCGTTTCCGCTATTACCGCAAGAACATACACCGTGTCATCGGCAGTTCGCACTGTTATGAATGTATATGAACCAATGGAGGAGATCGAGGTTCGCCGATTCCTGAAGCGCGTGTTTGCACAACCCGAGCAACTGCAAGCACATATCCGACAGTATGTAGTACTTGTCATTGCACAAATGAGGTCTTGATTTTTTTTAGCACTGCTGGCGCTATCATTTTGCGAATCTCTTATGGATATGAAGTGAAGGATAACAATGATCCCTTCGTCGACCTTGCAGACCGCGCAATGGACCAATTCTCGCAGTCCATCGAACTTGGCGCCCTTCATGGTTGATAACATGCCATGGTGTAAGACTACGGCGTTCTGACGTTTGCCATGAGCTGAATACCTCTAGTGGCCAATGTTCCCGAGTGGTTTCCTGGTGCTGGATTCAAGTGCCTGGCCCGTGAATGGCGCCAGACCGTCAAAGAGACTGTTGATGCACCATACAAGTTCGCCAAGGATCAGATAGTAATCAACATCTACAGTTTGATGATCACGGGTTGAACATATTACAGGCTGCCGGAATTGCCCCAATGTCTTACACCTCGAATCTGTTGAAAGGTCGCACTTTGTCTGCGGAGGAGGATCACATGGTGAAATGGTCTGCTGTTTCTTTATACACTGGTGGTTCCGACACGGTTAGCTCCTCCCAGACCAATCATCATGTTTTGAAACTAACATCTGTTTCCACAGACGGTTTCTACAATCTATTCTATTTTCCTGGCGATGACACTGTTCCCTGATGTGCAGAAGAAAGCTCAGGCTGAAATAGATGCTGTTGTTGGCACCGATCGTCTTCCCTCCTTCGCAGACCGCGACTCCCTCCCCTATATCGAGGCCCTTGTGAAGGAATCCCTACGCTGGTTTGCTGTAGGCCCTATTGGTATGCATTTGTTGTATTCTTTTCGTTACGGAGCGGTATCAATCGCCTAAAGACAGGTATCCCCCACTGCGTCTCTGAGGACGATATCTATGACGGATACCACATTCCGAAAGGGTCCATGATCATCCCTAACATCTGGTTGGTGCTCGCACTTGTGTAGATTCGACGTGATAGAATTGCATGCCAGGTTCATGCTCAATGACCCGCATACATATACTAACCCCTCGCAATTCAACCCTGAACGTTTCTTAGATAATGATGGAAGGGGTCCCGAGCGCGACTCTCGCACGATCTGCTTTGGCTTCGGTAGACGGTACGCATAAAGTTCATTTGAGTGAAAACTCAACTTTCTTCTCCACAGGATCTGCCCTGGTATGTCCAACTCAGAGAAGCATCCTCAATTAAACAGTATTGTGATGTTTGCTTGCATGTGCAGGCATTCACCTCGTTGACGCTTCCGTCTGGATATCTATCGTGATGTCGCTCGCTGTGTTTGATATTTCCAAGATCGTCGAGAACGGCGTTGAGCACACCCTGAGGTTCACTACTCACGAGGCGCGATCAGGTATGTCGCGCATCCTATCACGTTCGTAGTGCTAGTTTGGATAGACGAATTCCCAGCCATCCCAAACCCTTCAAATGCTCTATCAAGCCTCGCTCTCCGAAAGCTATTGCGCTCATTCAGGAAAATGTTAACCATTAAAGGCACGAAGATGATTCTTGTTGTTCAAATCTGTCATGCATTCCAATATCATACATATCTTATGTCATTATACTGAATCTATGTTACTCATGCAGGTGTGGTGTGCATTAATCTAGTAGTATCGGAGAAGTGGTGCGGATAGGCTTCTGCTTTGCTCTGAAAAAAATGGCCGAATACTGCGACAATCTTACAACCTGGACAGGGCTATGTACAGTTGACCTTGTGCGAAGGCCAAGTACAGCGCATCCGGGAGGATGAGTCCTTGGTAGTTGTTGAACGTCGTCGCATATGCAGGTCGTAATGGAAACTGTTTATGACTGACGGTCCAACGCAAGCGGGGTTAATGCAAAGCTATTTCGTAATTCGAGCCATACCTTAGACGCCTCCAGCTTCGACCTCAACCAGAGAGCATCTCGTTGAGCTGCTCACCTAGATCAGGCCAATTTGGGCCTTCCTCGTCGTCAGACGAGTCAGACCCCTCGTAGTCTTGAATTGCGTTCTTCAGCTCGAGAACAGAGTTGTAAACGAATTGCAAATCCGACCCACTGCGACCAGAGATTTTACGCTTCTGAGAAGACACGAGGGCAACGAAGTGGGGATCAAGAGCTTGGTGAGTTCAACGCTTTATAACTCTCCTATATGTGGTGAGGATCACCTCGAACTTTACACCTAGAAGTCACGTGATCTTGATCGCACTTGGAGGAATCCCGGCGATCGAAATGGCAAGGCCTACGATGAGTTGGGTGAGCAGAATGCGAATGGCCAGCCGCATGCTTATTTTGCTGTTTAAAAAATGATATTACCGGGGACGACGTTCCGGAATGCGAATCTTTAGTTTGTTTACCAGGAGCTGCATGAAGGTCTGAACTTTGCGAGTGAGAAATAGAATATGTCCGCTCAACGAACGACACACCAAACAACACCCCAAATTCCAAACCTGTGGGCAGTGATCGACGAATCGGAGTCTACCTCAAAAGACCATCGAAGTCGGTTCGAACGAGGATAGATGGGTCCAGTGCGCAGATATGATAGTATCCGATCTGTTTAAGGCTGCATGGGATGAAGCTATTGTGCTAAGTCACATAAGAAAACACGCACCGGGACCCGCGCGTGTCTTCTTGCGCATATTCTGACTCGATGTCGCCTTTTCAGGATACAGGCTGTGTGGAATGCCAACAGTATCAGTATCGGTACTCGGATTCGTGGAGTTGTTCACCAAGGATGTGCCATCATGGTGAGTGCCAATACTCCACTGACTTCGACCTGTGGTAAATGTATCAGTGGAGTCCCAAACAGGTACATTTTCGACAGGACGAAGTCAGTTTCCTTCGTGCGAAAGTCGACAGACCGCCGTCCAGAGGAACAAAACACTTCTATCAAACCCTGAACACGACAGAATGGGAGAATATGTGGACCCCGTGATCAGAAACAGAGTGGAACTCAGTGATACAATTCGGGGACGAAGCGTGTCGCAAGATGGAAGTTCTGGCCTTTGTGCAACTGGGCGAGAATCGGCGGCGAGAGCTTGATTTGCTTGAGTTAGTATAGTTGGGAAGACAATGAAAGGTGGGAGTAGCATGCGCGTTTGGGTGTCATCATTGACACATGTGATGCCTTGAACAAAGTTGTTGAAAGGACCGTATTACTAGTAGAGCTTTGGTAATATAGTCCAAACGTCGGAGAAAACCACGTACTCGCTGAATTTCAAAGTTTCGGTTCCTTCAATAACAGTCACTATATGTAAAACTTGAGACTGACTGACATTGCCAGCCAGAATCGCCCATGACAAACACGTCGTACGTACTACCGTATCAATCGGTTCTACTACATAAGTGAGTTATTATTGCCACTTGCTCACACAACTTTACAAATATCGCTCGGACAGCCCACAATCGATATCATAAGGTAAGTACTCAGTCCTCGATTCTCTGCCTGCACCATGCATGTTGACCCTGTTATTTTGTTGCTCATTAACGAGACGCAGCTTTCGGGAGCGGTTTCACATCGACTTCTAAGCTGCCTCGACCTCCCCGATGAGTCGGCCCTCTTGGTGAGTTTCGTAGATTGTATTGCCTCATCTGATCTTCAATCTATATAGAAGACTTGTATCGTATCATCTAGGAATGACTGTCTTCTATTTGGTCTGCTGCGGACTACGTATTGTTAACGTTGGTACCATACTATTAGCTCAGCTCTCAGGCCGAGCCAGGAACTGCCACGTCAACTGTTCTAGTAAGCCGTGGAACGAGTGCGGACACAACGACGCATTTAGAACGAGTTACGACTCATGACTCGTACAGCAACTGCGGAAGCGCCATGTACCCACGGTCAACCTGCGACTATAAGAACCTGCCCTTTGACGATTCACTTCTCTTCCCATACAATCACGAACACAACATAAACATTATTAACAGTCATCATGAGTAACCCTTCACGAGGCAGAGGCGGTAATCGGGGCGGCTTCCCTGGTGGCCCTCGAGGTGGTGCTGGTGGGTTCAGTGGAGGAAGAGGCTCAGGTACGAGGGGCGGATATGGCGGTGGTTCCAGAGGGGGAGTACCAGGAGATTTGATCTTCCGGGGCCCTGCGTCTGTAGACCAACGTCTCGCTACCTTGGATGACCTAGTCTCTTCCTTCAATAAACTCAACTTCAACCCTGAGCGCCCTCATCGGCCTGGTTTTGGTACCCTTGGCCGTCAAATCACATTGCGTGCCAATTTCTTTCCTGTTAAACTCCCTAAAGGACCCATCTACGACTACCGTGTCGAGATTACGCCGTCCACAGACATTAAGCGCATTCGTGCACGCCTTTTCGAACTCCTAAAGCAAAGCGATCAAGACGGCTGGAAACAGTTTGTGCCGTTCATCGCTCACGACAGCAGTCAGAAGCTTGTATCGAACAAGAGGTTGCCTCAGCCCCTTGATGTGCAAGTTCAATATTACGAGGAAGGAGAAGCTGGTCCCAATGCTGGATCCAAGACGTATACTTTCGCAATAATCCACACGGGCGACTTGGATGTCGCACAGCTCACTAAGTAGGTTACGGAAAGCTATTTCATTGTTCTCGCGTCAACTCATGATATGTAGGTATCTCAGTGGCGATATCAAGTCACGGGACTATGACGTCCAGCCACTGGTAACTGCTATGAATCTCGTACTTCAAACGCATGCAGCGCGTACCGGTGTTCGTGTGGGCAAGAATCGCTACTTCTTCCCCTCGCAAGAGCAGCCTGAGCCTCTTGCGCTTGGCATAGAGGCCGTGAGAGGCTTCTTCACGTCCGCCAGACCTGCATATAACGAACTCATGGTGAATGTTGGTGTCTGTATGACCGCCTTCTACACGCCAGGCAATCTTGCAGAAGCCATCATGGCGTTTCTACGGTCGTCCGATGGCGCCGTGCCGCAGCGGTTCATCCAGAAACTAAAGGTGACCACTAGACACCTAGGGTACACGCAGAAGAAACCGATCAAGAAGATCATGCCAATGAGTGCCAGACGGACTTTTTTCCACTGCAAAGAATACAACGGCAAGATATCTGTTGAAGAGTATTTCAAGAGAAGTTCGTTTCCTTTACCACATTCTTTATTCACTTGCTAATTTTCAGCAGAGTACCCCCACATCACGTTGAGGCACGCAGACGACCTTCCAGTGGTCGACATCTCAGGTCCGAATTCGAAATTCTCCATATACGTACCAGCCGAGCTATGCGAAATCGAGCCCGGGCAACCATTCAGAGGGCGTCTCAATGATAAAGAAACTTCGAACATGATTCGCGTCGCCTGCAAGCCGCCAAAAATCAATGCAGATACCATCATCGAACGCGGTCTCCCCACTCTTGGGTTTACTCCCGAGACGCTGGGAAGTCCTCTGAGTAGCTTCGGCATTACGGTGGACAACGACATGGCGGTCATTCCTGGACGTGAGCTTCCACCACCTCGCCTCACTTACGAAGCAGGAGGGAGACCACTTAACGTCAGCAATGGCAGTTGGAATATTCTTGATGTCAAGTTTCATAACGGCGGGGCCATCAAGAGTTGGTGGGTTTTTGTCGTCAGAGAGAAAGACGGACGAAGTGTGTTCAGCGGGGCCGACGACCCGATTCTAACCAATCTTTGGAAGGGCTTTGGTGAGAAATGCCGCAATAGCGGAATCTCACTGCAAACACAACCCGTCAAGCTTGCCCAAGCGCTCGTCCCTCGCGCCGAAGACCCTAGCAGGCAGCAAGCGCTAGACTCGATTCGTCAAAAGATCAAGGAGAACATTACGCAGAAAGGAAAACCATCATTCATACTCGTCCTCCTCTCTCGCCGGGACAACTTCATTTATCCGGGCATCAAACGGATTTGCGACGTCGAGCTGGGCGTCCACACCATACATATGCTTACGGATAAGGTGGTAGGAAAGGACGCCAAAACAAGATCAATACTTCTCCAATGTCGCTCTCAAGGTGAACACGAAACTCGGAGGTATCAATCACGTGTTGGATCCAGACAGCATGAAATGGTTGACGAAGGCCAAGACGATGATTGTGGGCATGGACGTTACGCACCCCGGCCCTGGCAGTGTCGAAGGCACACCATCAATTGCCGCTGTTGTTGCGAGCGTTGATAATTCGTTCGTCCATTTTCCAGCGAGTCTCAGATGTCAGGAGACCAAGAAAGAGGTAGGCTATGACCGAATATTATCGCTCTAACTCTCATCTCTTCTTTGTAGATGATCACGGATCTGAGTGATATGATGATAGAACGGCTCAGGTTTTATGCGGAGAAGAACCAAGCGCTACCAGATCGAATCTTTGTTTACAGGGACGGTGTGTCCGAAGTGAGATAGGTTTGTCTTGCATTCTTGAAGTTGCTTGCTAACATCGAACGCATAGGGTCAATTCAATACTGTGTTGGAGGAAGAGCTTCCTAAGATCTTGGACGCATTTAAGAGAGTCCCGCAGAGGAAGCCGTATCGTCCATCGTTAACGATTATCATCTGTGGAAAGCGACACCATGCCAAGTTTTGGCCGACCGACTCTCAGTTCGCGGACCGAAACGGTAACACTCGTCCTGGAACCGTCGTTGATAGAGGTATCACTTCAGTGTACGGCCATTCCATTGACTACGAGTTGATTGTGCTTACATTTGATTAACCTAGGTTTGATTTCGATTTTTACCTTCAACCTCATGTTGGCTTGCAAGGCCATGTGAAGGCGACACACTACACTGTGGTGTATGACGAGAATCGCCTCGGCGCAGATGAACTGCAGCAGGGCACGCACACTGCGAGTTACCTGTACGCCCGTGCTACTAAGGCAGTCAGTCTCGTCCCGGCTGCGTACTACGCCGATTTGGCATGCGAGAGAGGGAGATGTTACCTAAATGACTTCTTGAGTGCCGATGACAAGGCGTCAACCTCTGTCGTATCAGGGAAAGGAAAGGGGAGGGGAAAGGTAGACAAGGAGGAAGAGAAGTTACGGGTGTTCAAAGAGGCAAAGAAAGCATGGGGAGAGGGCGTGCACCCTGACTTGCGTGCGAGTATGTTTTATATCTGACAACTGATGGGCGGGCTGCTGCGACTTGTACTAGTATTGTGTTTGTGTTTGACCTTCTTTTTTGTTTGTCCTGTGATCCTACTACAGAGTTACACCGCGGCGGTCCTGACTTGCTGCAATCCAATTCGTTTTTCTTACCTATCTTCTTGCACCTAGCCCTCAACTTCGGCAGAACTCCGTCATCGCGCAAGACGGTAGTCTTCTGTTTGCAGGTCTACCAGACCAGGAGAGTCTTCGCAACAAAGTCTTTGTCATATAGGTTCAGGATTCGATTCATTCGAAGGTGTCGGTCAAGTTGTACTCCAGCTGAGGACTGTAAATATGATATTAATTATGTAATAGCGGTGGGAACACCTCCGACTCGGAAACTTGCATCGTCTCGAGTCCGACTCCACTTGCAAAATTGTTCGCTGTCCATATTCATATTACAACTCAAATCTCTAGGACTCGTTGCACCATTATGATCCAACCTCGAGCGAATGATTGATCCAGAGGATGCATGGGCTAGAAGTACTACTATCATCCGATCGACCACTATGAAGACCAGATTTTGTTGAGAAAGCGGTAGTGGACGTCAGTCGTACAAAATTGAGTAAGGATTATCGATCGTGACTCCGTCGAAGTGTAGTGAGTAACGATGGATTCTTTCCATGACCCAACTTATACGCTTGTCCACGGCTGCTGTTTAATGGCTCCCTCAGTTGCAGTTGACGTTGTCACTGACTCGCAGCATGCGTTTCATATCACTGCCACCTCCTCACAACTTGATTCCCGCCAGAAGTATGTGCACAGTGCACACACTCAAAATGATATGCGTCTGGTATCTTCAAGTCGACGAGGCAACCAGGCACCTCTTCACTGACCCGTTTTCATTCATACCCTGACAGCACTCGCGTTTGACAATCGCCCAGGCACTTCTATTATATCAATGTTGGTCACTTGTCGTTCATCAATCACGGTGCGTCCTTGTTATTGTCAGCGCTTCCACTTGAACTCGCAATGAATCATCCCTACAGGAACTCCTTATTCAGCTTCGAAATGAGCTCTGCAGCATGTTTGTGCACGGACGGCTGCAGGTTCTTAGTTCTGACTGTCGGCGACATTGTAATTGGATCAGACTCGACGTACCTGGCACATCGGATATACCACCCGCCATATGGTCAATTTGCGTCATCGCACCCTCATTTACTACCCTTTACGAGTTGGCTTTGTCTTCTCAGCATCCAAGTTACCGATCCTGTTGAGGCTGCGGCTGTTTCCGATATTGCCCAGCCTTACGCTATGCTGCATGCAATACTTTTTGCTACACAAATGACTGTAAGTGTCAGTCTCCAATTTATAGTATAATATTCGACAAAAACTGTCTAATTATTCCGCATAGTGACCGGTCATCCCAATGGCATGTAGTCACTTCGTGAAAACCCTTCATTTTTACAAAATCCATTCTGCAAATTACCATTTCCTCGCGATGACTGAGGTCCCGATCCCAAACGAAGGGAATCCACTCTGTGCGCCGAGGTACTCCATAATACGCTTGGCGTTGTTGTGCACGTGTTTGTCAAGATGGTCTATGTATACAGGAATGCAGCTTCAACACTATCTTTAAGGCTCGCAGAGCGTAACCAACCTCGACTCAAGGCTTTTAACTGACCTTCCTTCTCCGACAGATGTTCAGAGAAATCACATACAGCGAGAGCTTGCTATTATGCAAATCTCTGAATCACCGTTGGTAATCGCCATCGTGACCAACACTAAGGTGCTATATTCATTATCCTTCACCATGTTTTGACGGCAGATTTGAACCTTAAAATTTTCTGGAAGAAATTAGTAGACGCCTTGAAGGGCTGGAAAGACTACGATGCCGAGTATTTTGACTTCCTTGACTGCCGAAGCACCGCTGTAAGTGATACTAAATCACCGACGTTATCAAATTCTAAATAACTTAGCAGCAAGAACCGCTGCTCGCAGCTGTCTTCACCTCAACCGCAGTCCTATTGCCTATCCTGAATTATGTCACACGCATTGCATACACGTGTTTGTCCGAGTCGCTCGTCTCTGATAAAGACCCCCGTGAAAATACATATTCCCATGAAATACGGGAACTCAAAGGGAAAGCTGGATGCTGGCTGTTTTATCCAATCCTTCTTTAGGTTAGCCCCCGGCAGGTGTAATTTTCATTGTTCGCTTGAACAATGATGGCCCTGATTACATTATGTTTTTAGGCATTGTGATCACAAGCCCTCCTAACTCGTATACGATGTCAATGCTCTGAGCTGCTGCTCATCGTGATTTGCCTTCATTTCGACATTCTCGGGCAGCTGCATGGTTCACCGTGACAAACGTTGACGAAAGGGTTGTATCGCTTCACTCAGCCTCTTTACGATATGCGCGCTTACTTTCTGTCCATCGCTGCCTCCGAATGTACATGCACATCAGCATGCCTTTCCGCTGTATATTCTTCCATTCCCTTCACTCGTGTACATCCATCATAATCTCCATCACGTTTACGTTCACGTTCTCGGTTCGTTTGACGCTCGACTTCCGATCTTGTCCAGGAAAATAGCGCCGGCGCTTCTTGAGGGCACTTCAGCAATCCCTCATTTGACGATAGATGATCCCACTATAACTGTTTAGGGCCGAGAAGCATGCCCTGCTTGGATGGTGCGTGTCAATTCGCTCCCGAATTGATCTCAAACTATGCTGTAGTTACAGAGTTTTACAAGAAACCTCCAAGTTCACAAGGCATTCAAGTTATGAGCACAGTATGTCCTCTCGGAAACGTTACCTGTCCCTTCAGAGATTCTCCAGGCAGAATTGTAGTGCTGTCCATTCATATAGCTACATTTTCCGCTCCTCCTGGAAGTGTTAGCGCTCATGTGATGTACACGTACGTTCGGATGCTCAGTGCTGCAAGGCTGATATAAAGTGGCGTTATTCCATCAGATTCTAAGCGCGGTCGACCATGAGGCAGCATAGACCCTCTACGTGGCCTATATATTCTCGCAATTGGTCTTGACCCAGATAGGTCGGTTACCACCCTACCGTTGCTCATGTTCGGCTCAAAAAGTGTGAATACTCGAGTTGCCAGTGGGTACTCGCAGCCGCCATATTTACAACCTGCCCCGGCGAGAGCTTTTTCAACGACCTCCCACGGCTTGGCAGGTTCCGACATCCCCTGGTATTTCGAAGTAATCTTCAAAATGTGCTGCTTTATATTTACCTGGCGCGGCGATTTGAGTGGTTGCACGGCCTCTTGAAAGAGGGAAAAACTGGGAAGACTGCATCAGCAATATCTGGCCCAGCTCAATCAAGTGAGCACGGTGGTAAGTCGAAGATGGACATTATTCATTCAAATTGATCACATTAATGTGTTCGCGCAGCAAGGACTCGTGCTTACTACTGTGGCTGTTTTTATCTCCTCAAATCCACCGCTTGCGAGAGATGTCAACTACACATCTGATGCATCTTATGCTTGTTTGGCGGAATCGCTTGTCTTTTCGTTGTTCGGGTTATTGTTCTGCCTGAAGGTATCTGCCTCTGGAATGCTTTTTCAAAAACGTAGTGCTGCAGAAGTACGTATTGTTCATTGTCAGGATAGCAAATCAAATTTAACCTCTGCTACAGATCATAATTCAGAGACGCTGGAGAATATTCTGGCACTTACTGAGTTTAGCTGTGCCAATCATTATCTTTGTCATATCAGTGATACTTTTACTCATAGGTAGGCAATTCACCTCGTGATGCGTGGTCGCGACTTACACTCATCATCAGCCATCGTGTTCACGGGGTTTGCATCTCACTCCGGAACTGTCCAACTTTATATGAGCATAACATTTGCTTTCCTTGCCACCTGTCATTTGGTGTCGACCATTGGTTCACCATTCTACCACCATTTTTCGAACGTATTCGTCGAGATTATTCGCAAAATGAGTGGTGGTAAAGAACCTCAGAAGGTGGGCGAAGCTTGAGCATTGGGAGGTCCTGCAAAGGTACTGGCAGGTGTTCCATCGATTACTCTGCGAGGACAACTTCGCATTTAGCGATGGAGGCACTGCACACTACAACAACCACTTCCACTGTTTCGACGCTGCACGGATTATTTTCCTTTTTCATACACACTCTCTAACGTTTCACATTCTCGCGCCGTCCTTTATGTTCTTTGTTTTGCCTTGTCTCTCGACCTTCAGTGCTTTGTCTGATTATCGTCTTATCTTCCCTTGATATTATGCCAATGTCATGACTTATCACTCGCGCTTGACAGCTCTTGGATCTTTCGTATATAAACCGCAAGTACTTTTCGTATCCTCAGTCAATCAATCTCTCTCAGAAGTCAACGTTTTCAGCTCGTCCGAAGCATCTCTCAACGGCATTCTCCTTCAAACTCTTATAACTCATCTAATTATGCATTCAGTGATGTCGTTCATGTTAAAATAGCTCAGATTCAGTTGCTGTTCTGCGCAGTTTTTTAGTTCGTGTAACGATATCAATAAGTCTTGCGAGAAAGACGGTCCCGTGAGTGCCCGCAGGCTATTATTGCGACCACGTCATGCTGTGCGGACGCGCATTGCATCCTCATGCTGTGTTGCTCCAAATTGGCCAATGGAGAACAACCATTCATAGGATTGGTCCTCGGAGCAGCATGCAATTCTGCAGTGGCGGCCGGTGTAAAGTTGTCAGTGCTATGGCCATACATGCGCGTTTCCAGCCTCAGGCCTCAATACTGCAGTCCGCAGCATCGATGAACCCCATTTCATGGCTTTCATGGATCCGGTAGGATCTTGCACTCGTTGCAGCAACGAACCGTTGACTTCTTCTTCCCACCAAGGTATATTCTCAGAGACGCTGTTGAAGAGGTGACCGAAGGGGCCGTATTATGCTTGCTTTCAAAGGCATGTCACCTAAATCACATTAAAATTGACAACAACTATCTGAACCACTGCGTCGTATCAACACACGAATACCCGAAACTAAACACCAACTTCGAGGGAAAACTTCACAAGAGTGAAGAATCGGTACCTAAGAGAGGGAAGAAATCGAACCTATCATAAGTAATGAAATAAGACGATCATACATAGATTTTTACTGACTTGACGTCGTGGAAAACAAGTAGGTAGCCGGTATCGAGGGCGGGAATAGGAATAGGAATAGGGAAAGATATGCATAGAACGAAGGACAGATTAATACAGCGTGAAATCGTAAAATATCATTAGTTTCATGTTGGTTTCGCAGTGCATGAGTCAAAAAGGCGGGAGTTTGACTTCAGCGCATCGAGATTTATGCTTTGCTAGGGACGATCATCAAGGCCTCTAATCTTTCTTCGAGGCCTTGTCCGAGACCCTCGCGCTGCCACTCGCCACCGACATCATCGAGCATGGCGATGCTGTCACGCTCACGACCACTAAGACTCGCAGTATCGTGTTGGTTGAGCGCGTACCCTTCGACCTGGAATATGAGGTGGCGGGTCGGGAGTTGCGCAGGTAGTGAATGACGACAATGGAACCATTGATGCGGGCGTCGATGCGAGCAGATCTGCGTAACTCATAAACGAGAGACGCTTAGTGGGCCCGTGCGTAGGGGACGGGGGATGGGAGATGGTAATGGGACGCGAGTAAGGTGAAGATGTGTAGGTCGATGAGGGTGACAATGTCGAGATGGCAATGGGGGGGAGCGCAGCAGAGGGATGCTCCGCAGTCGTGGTTGTAGGTGATGGTTCGACTGATGAGAGCGTGGAGTAATATACAGATGCAGGCGTGCTGATAGAAGGTGCGGCAGACGCCTTGCTACTCGAACACTGTTTTGAGGGAAACGTGACTGGGCTGGTCTGAATGCTCAGGCGCTGGGACTGCCCGCTCCCACACCCGGCGTAGAAAGATTTAGGGGAGTAATGGGCCCCTGCTGAACCGGGATGCTCAGCAACAAGCTCGTTCTTCCCGTTGGACTCGGACTCCTGCTTCTCAAGCTACCGATTGGGCTAGCAAAACCGCTGGTAGTGAGGCGATCACGATCTCGCGAAGGACTAACGACGGAAATGTGATCTTCCTCCATGGGAGAGGAAGCTGCAAGAATTGAAGCAGCACTATCGAGCACAGAAGGTACGCTGTGCTCGAGTTGTTCGGTGCCTTTTGCACGCGCGATGCGATGGGGATTCGGATGAGAAGGGGGAGAAGGGGGGTGCATAGGCTCAATATCACGCTCGAAAATTGCGGATGACGATGAGTGGCTGTTGTTGCGATAAATATAAGTGATCATTTGGTAAAAGTGGAGTGGCTTACGCAGATGTCGGTGATGAAGGAATTGAAGAAGGTGAGCGAGAGCCCATTCTTGTGTTCAAGTGCTGAGAAGTGTGAGTTGAGAGTCTATGTTCCCTAGTTGAATCTTTCTGGGGGGTGAGAAGTGTCGAATTGGACGTCATACGTCTGAGATCAACAGGGGGCGAGTGTTGAACACTAGAAGATGGCGACATAGTCATGGCTGGTAACGAACGAATGTCAGGTTTTCATATGTAAAAGAAAAAGATGAAAAACCTACGTTGAAATGGGTCTGGAGAAGGATGGGCGGACATTGTACTGTAGATGTTGTGGAACTGCGACTGTGTTGGATGTGAACAAAACCGTTTCGTTGAGTGTTGATATAATTCCACCAAAGGCGCTGTGCAATGCCGCCGAATTGCTTCCGAAGGTCTACCGCAGACCACTAAACCTGTCCCTGGTCCGATGATCATCCTCACGATACACGTCATAGTGATCACACGTTCTCCACGGCCACCCCAACACTTGAATTAGGCGTACCCGGCTGCATGCCATCATGCCATCATTCATTCATCCATTCATTCATTCATCACCAACCATTGATCCTGCCTGGCCTCAGACCTTTATTCTCACATTTAGCAGTGCTTTCGGAGCATAGCCTGTTCTGTCCAGCCTGATCTCCACACGAGTTGCACTGGGTAGGGCACTGGGTTTCTCAGCTCCTCGCTTCACATTTACGATAACGAGGGTCCGCTGGCTGACGCATCCATTCTTCCGACGTTCTCAGAGTCCATTGCGTGAAAGAACTTCAAAGAAGTCCCATCGAAGCATTTCCCTACGCAAGGATGCGGTGATATATCAGGCTCGCATGGACTCAATATACTACGCTCTCATAATACGTCGGAGTCTTGGTCGAACTTCTCGGTTTCAATAACCCGAATTTGCCTAGCAGTTGCTGTGCTTTGTTCTGAGATCAGCCCAAACCAGTGATGCAGCTCGTTCTGAAACATTCTGGCAGTTTCGATATCCGCACCACACAGAGCCTCCAACATACGTTGGCTATACTTACGGCATAATCAACGTTGCTTGTTGTTGTGAGTTGTATAACGTTCGCGTGATTTTCATAATCATGATTCTATCATAGAACGCACAAGGATGCGCAGCAGTGCCCCTCTTCTCGAAAGGTCAGTCGGCGCCCACCGGACAACATTTTTTCAGTGGTCCAATGAAGTCACGATCACCATCAGAAGACTCTTATTTCATCCTTATAGTGAGTGGTCGCCGGGTTGCATCATTTGCTTATCCAGTGTCAAACTGGTGTCCGGAAACTTTGATGATCACCGTTGAATATTGAACGTTGAATGACAGGCAGCGCTTGTACGAGCACCATCGATCTTGTGGCTGAAGCATCAAGACCATTGATGAACAGGAAGCCATGGTCGCCGCTTCTCTCCCGACTGATCAGTGAGTATATGTATATGTGCTTGAACGTTTTAGGATTACAAGCAGTTGTTGTAGCAGCCCAATCTTTAGATGATGCAAATATACTTTTTGTACCTGAAAGATCTAGGGATGCGTTCCTTTGCATCAAGGAATATCACGAGTTCGTAGTCCGCTTCCAGATGTGACACTATCAGCTTGTAGGATGAAACTCACGGAACATCAGGACAGGTACATCAGAGAGAAGACGTCTTGAAATGAATCCCATGCAGGGCACCCCGCCTTCTTCTCACTATGCTCCTTGTCCAACTTATCGTCGTCATAGTCGTCATAGACATAGTTTGTTGTCCTCCACAGCATTATATGAAATCACGAATAGAAGGGCGATGGTGGGGTTGATGAGCTGCTGGCTGAAAATGTCCACGAAGTCTTCTTCCACCGCTGACTTCATCATCCGATTGAGTTCCCCCCGTTCACTCGGACCTTTCCAGTACATGAATACACGTTGCCGTTGTAACGTGTGGCGGACAGGAATCGAGGGGAACATGCAATGGGTGAGTACGTTTTCTGCGTTCACAACTCTTTTCTTGAGCTGAAGAACTCCATCGGCTACAAGCTGAGGGGTCCGAGGAGGACGAAGGCTCAAATAGGCCTTCTCTAGATGACTTCGAGCAGCAGCTCGACAAAATTCTTTTTCCTCGAGGTCGAAGCTAAAAGTGCCTAAGGTGCGACTCGAGTCATGAATAGTTTTGCATTAACACTCCCGGACAGGGTAGCAAGAATGAAGGTAGTAGCGAGTTTGTTGTATGGCTATGATGCAATTTATCTTGTGCTAAGTCCTCTGGTGTTTGCGCAGGTTCGAAGTGTGCTCGAAAGGTCATAAACCGTACATATGAGGTTATACTTATATTGCTGATGTAGCGAGCGGCAAGCCGTCAGCAACACCCTCAGTTATATCTGAGAGTTCCGGCAAGATCTCTGTAAGACAAAACAAGATAGGTCTCGATACTGCGATCAAAGCAAGGCATAAAGTTGAGAATGAGCACGTCATATTCGGTCCGCTAGTCCCGCCGGAATCAGGCGGACCGCTCACACAAGCCATAGATAGTTGGTTATCTGCTTATATAACTATCTGCTAACCCTTCATGCGGACGGCGGTCTACTCTGAATACAGCTTTGGGTTGCGATGCTTGGATTACGATAGAATACATCACTCTCGAAATTTCTCATCCACAGCCTCATTTTCGTACCTGTGTACTTGCTTCCGGATGAGTCCATTGAGAGATACTATGCCTGAAATATTGAGCTCATGATGTTGATTGCATCTAGCAGGAAGGATGAATTCGAAGTGGTACAACTCGATAGGAACTGAAATTTCAGTGTACTTATACGACAAGGATTTCTTCTATTGCAATTATTCAGAGATACTATATGGGGTTTATGGACATAAGTATATAATTGCCAAGGCCGGACCAAGATCAGATCCATGCTGTAGTAACAGATGATGTACATAAAGAGCCTGCATGAATTGGGTTATCCAGCTCTCATGATGTCCCACGACACATCAGATTGACGACTGACCTAGCTCCCCATCAACTTCGAACGCTACTAGCCATCTCAATCTCCCTATTCAGCGATATGGAGGGATTGCGCGATGTAGCAAAAAAAGTGTATCTTACTGTGAAAGGGCGAGGGACGTCGGGGCCAACACACACGAAGCAAGCGCACACGAAGGCAGTGACGGGAATCGCATTTTTCAAAGACGGTCGACGAATCGTCACTGCTTCAAGGGATAAAACCCTGCGAATCTGGGATGTGGAGAAAAGAGCATTCATAGGAAGGTCATTTGAGGGACACATACATTATGTGACTTCAGTCGCTATATCACCAGACGATATGCGAATTGCGAGCGGTGGAGATGATGATACCATTATCATCTGGGACGTCGCTAGCAAGCAGATGGTATTAAGGCCGCTGGTGAAACATGCAGACCAGGTGTCCTCTGTGTGCTTCTCCCCGATGGAACGAGACTTGCCAGCGGGTCATGGGATCAAACAGTTATTATATGGGATGCGGAGACTGGCGTTGTACTCTCAATAATCGAGGAAAATCTACGGAACATTGCGTAATATCCGGATTTGGAGCACCGATGACGTCACATTTCTACTCAACATCAACGCTCATGGCGATTGGGTTGAAAGTGTTGTGTGGTCGTTCGATGGCCAGCAACTTGTCTCCGCATCCGGCGACAGAACAATCAAGTTTTGGAACTCCTCGAATGGGTTCCAGATTGGTCTACCTTGTATTGGTCACATTTCCTACATTAGGTCACTTGCCATTTCTTCTGATGGCTCCTTCATTGCCACTACCTCACGCGATAAGACCGTGCGCCTGTGGGACACACAGTCACACCAGCAGATTGGACAGGCACCTGAACACACCGCATATCTTGATTGCGTTGCAATTTCTCTCAATGGAGAACTGATCGCAAGTGGAGACTCTGATGGGAAGCTTCAGCTGTGGTCCATCAAGAACTCGTTTGAGATGAATCCCTCATACTTTGCACATAGCAGTAAGGTCAAGTTGGGCCAAATGTTGTATGCGGAAGCACTTTTAGACGCAGAAAAGGTGCGGATGATATCCATCGTTGTTTTAACATTTGTGATGATGTTCATAGGTCATTGAGCTCAACCCTTCATCTTATGTCGGGTACGAACTGAAGCTTGCAGCGCTTCGTGGAGCGCAACGCTATGATGATGCATTCGAGGCCTTCACAATCATGCTCTCCAAGTTGGATGATCCACTCGACCCAGAGATACTACGTAAGCCCCAAACAACTCGAGTACCGACTTAAAGTTAATCTACATCTTTGCAGAGCTACGCCAGCAATACGTGAGACCATCTGAAGTAGAAGACGCCATTCAACGAGCCATACACGCCCAACTGGAAAATGCTCCTCTTCGTCTAATCAACACTTCTACTGGACGCTTGTGCAATCGAGATGCACAGATAAATGCATTCACGGAGAGTATAGAGCATAAAGAGCTTTTGCATTCATTGGTGATGCATGCGCCCCTCCGAATGGAGCTCATCGAGGAAGCGGTCATCAAGCACTTCAGTTGGGTCATGCTGTCCCATAGGTGGGAAAGGAAGGAGCCGCTACTGCACGACATTCAAGACAAGGTCATATATGACTTGGATCCTGTCGGAACCATCGTGAAGTTGCAGAAATTTTGCAAGGTTGCACACAATGCAGGATATCGTTGGGCGTGGAGCGATACATGTTGTATTGACCAGAACAACAATGTAGAGCTTCAGCAATCAGTCAACTCCATGTTCGTCTGGTATCACTACTCAGCGCTCACTGTTATCTACCTATCTGATGTCCCCCACTCGTCAAAGTCGGGCGCGCTTGCAAACAGCATCTGGAATACGCGAGGATGGACCGTTCAGGAGTTTCTCGCTCCCAAAATCGTTATCTTCTACCAGGCAGATTGGACCCCATATCTCAACAACTTCTCACACAACCACAAGCAATCTCTCAATATCATGGATGAATTAGAGCATTCAACTGGCATCAATGCGCGGGCGCTCGTCGACTTTCGTCCAGGGACAAGAGATGTCCGAGAGAAACTCCGATGGGCGTCAAACCGTGACACCACGAGGGAGGAAGACATTGCCTACTCGCTGTTCGGCATCTTCGATGTCACCCTTCCTGTCATCTATGGAGAAAAAAGACAAAAGGCGCTCGGACGACTCTTGCAGGAGATTATAGCCCATTCGGGCGACATCACGGCCCTGGATTGGGTGGGACAATCATCCAACTTCAACAGTTGTCTCCCAGCTGAGATTTCCTCATACAAGGCTCTGCCGTGCATGTCACCATCTATATCTGAAAACTACATGCAGAATTCGGTCTCCATGCTGCCAGACAGTATTGTGGCTATTGCAGAGTCAGCTTCGAAATTGTATACCACTCTTGAGAACCTCAGCGTTCCTCGTTTCGCAAACGCCAGGTTGCAATTGCCCTGCATCACATTTCCTCTCACAGAAGTCAGGCAGAGGCCCAATGAAGACCGGAATGGATGTTCCACTTATGACGTCAAGGCAAACGGTCTACAGGACCTGCGGGTCACAACGGAAGACAAGCTAGTTGAATTCTGGCCTACAAGACGTACTCGGCAGACATTCCTGCTCGTTCGTCCATGGAATCGGTATGATCTCGGGCTGATCGACTTTACAGACGAGACGCAGATCGTGGAAGATTTGCCAAATTCTGGATCTCTTGGATATAACGAGCCGACTATGCGAGAGTTGCGGTTGATCGTTCGCCTCGGACAGCCTTTTGCCGCACTTTTGCTAGCGCAGCAGTGGGGTGGGGAGTATAGAGAATTGCTTCGGATAACAATATCATTGCACAAGTCAGGGACATGGCAGCTGTTGATGACATGATGGACATCAGGATGCTGGAAATATTGTAGCTTCGGAGAACGGGATATTTTCATTTCATATCTTCCACATGAACAATATCATCTCGTATACAAACAGGTGTCTAGTTGTCGTATGTACATGGTGCTGGTGATAAGCATTGGCACTATGTCATGAGATACCGTGGCAGCCTGAGAAAATCAGTTGTAAAGCCTGTCCAACGTTCGATGCCGTCGCCGTGACCATGTCGCTTTCTTCTCACTATGCTCCTTGTCCAACTTATCGTCCTCATAGTCGTCATAGACATAGTTTGTTGTCCTCCACAGCATTATATGAAATCGCGAATAGAAGGGCGACGGTAGGGTTGAGCTGTGGCTGAAAATGTCCACGAAGTCTTCTTCCACCGCTGACTTCATCATCCGATTGAGTTCCCCCCCGTTCACTCGGACCTTTCCAGTACATGAATACACGTTGCCGTTGTAACGTGTAGCGGACAAGGATCGAGGGGAACAAGCATGTATGAGTACGTTTTCTGCTCCATCTCTCATCGTGAATTGGCGAGTCCTCGATACTAGTCACTACATTTTCAACATTTTGCTTTATATCTTGCTTAGACTATTACCGATAGGAAGCAATACGGTGCTCTCAACAAGGATCATACCTTTGGTTAAGGCATCACAGGTCAATGAAAATGGGCATGTTACTCTATTCTCCCGCCTTCGCAATTATGGCTCAATAGGTCGAGCTGTCGCCACCAATTCTCGCCCAGTCGTACAGAGCCCAAAACTTCTCCTCACAACACGTTTCGACCTGCAACGTCTAAGTCATATTGCTAAGTCTTTTTCTGTTCTGAACGATGAGATCCACATATTCTCCCCATTTTGTTCAGGGTTT